>NC_041821.1:2847893-3156893 GCF_900964775.1 Scleropages formosus
TGCGAAGGGAGTCTGTTCTTTAGTAACCGTTATTTAAACAACGGGGCGCGGTGGCGCGGCGGGTTTGGTCGGGTCCTGCCCCCCCCGGCGGGTCTGGGGTTCAAGTCTCGCTTGGGGTGCCTCGCGACAGACTGGCGTCCCATTGTGGGTGTGTCCCCTCCCTCTCCAGCCTTGCGCCCCGTGTTAGGCTCCGGTTTGCCGCGACCCCGCTTGGGACAAGCGGTTTCAGACTCTGTGTGTGTATTTAAACAATAGGCTACTTACAGCGGTTTAGCCATTCAGAGGGCTGGGTAATTTTTACTGTATTAATTCAAGGTAATTCTGAAGGGTACTGCAGGAAGAGGTGGGATTCAAACCCGTCTCCTTCCATTCTAAGGTGATGGCTGGAAGCACCAGGCCACCTCCTGGTTTATGAATTTGGCAAATGGTGCATGATCCCCGTAACCAGCACAGTGCCAACAGATTAAATTCCAGCACACATAATCCATAAGGATTTATACATAATAATGCACAGATTTAATCCAACAAAATAAGTTGTGGTTGTTGTTATTATTATTATTATTTTGTTGCAATCACTTTCATTATTGCTGTGCTGCTGTTCAGGCACCATTATCCAGAGTTGCAGGATAAATGAAGCAGCGGAAATTACGTTTTAATTAAATTAAAATAAAACTGAAATTGGCGTTAATATGGCAGGTGGTAAAAGGGGAGGCCGTTTAGGCGCGAGGGGCTGCGAGAGGACGGCCTCGTGGTCGGCGCTCGCTCCCGTGCTGCTCGGGCAGATGCAAAGATCTTTCTCATTGCTGGCACCGCTTCCAAGCGCTCCGCTTGACCGCGGCCGGTCGGCGAGGCCCGCGGGGAGCTCTGGCGGACACGCCCGGCCGCCTTTGATGCGCGCAGACCGGCCGCGGGTCTCGGGTTCCGGGGGAACCGAAAGCCAAGATGGCGAGCGCTTTCCGGAAGGAGGGGACGATGGGCGGCCGGGGCGAGGCCGTACCTCAGCTCCATGACGCTGGTGACGTTGCCCGACGGGAAGATGCGGCGCACGTAGTTAAAGTCGCCGACGAAGATGCTGCCGTCGCTGCCGCACGCCAGGGCCACGGGTGCCAGCAGCTTGTTGCCGTCCGCCTGGCCGTTGCAGCTGGGGCAGGAGATGCTGCGCCGACGCCCGTTGCCCATGATGGTGGCGATCACTGGGGGCTGCTGGGAAATGAACTGGTTCTCTCCGTTGCCCTTGTACAGGATGCCTGAGGGGCGGGAGGAGAAGGCCGTGAGTGGCGCCGAGGCCCGCGCTCCATCGCCTTTCTTCCCTCCGCTCGCGGACATTTCCGAATCGACGCGGCGTGAAATGGGGAGGGGGAATTATTTGCTTTCATTTGCTTTTGAAAGTTTTGCCGAAAAATAATTTCACCATCTGATTGACTCGCTCTCGCTGCGAGCGAAAATAAGTTTAGGAGGGAAAAAGAAATACTGTACCGCATAAACATTTTCCAGAGTGTAATTAATTTAACTTTGAATATTACTCCTTCAGATCATTTTCAAGTTCAGAAAACCTGGGAGAAAAGTTGCGAGAGTGAAACGTTTTAAACATCACGGCTCCTTTTGTAATTAGGAGTATTAATAATGCTAATTTATTCATTTTTTTTCCCTTGTTGAAAGCGTTTATCTTTAAAGCGAACTCATGTTTCCGAATCGATAAACCCCGCGCAGCCACAAACGGTTTGAATATTTACACTTCCTGCAATGTCTCCCTTGTAACTGACGGAGCACTGATTCCCCCACAGGATTTCCCACCCCCACTGTGAATTTCAGAGGTTCGACAAAACTGACGTGTGAGATCAAGAGTTACTTCATGTGAATCACTTTCTGGAAAATAAAAACTATAATCTGAGATACTTAATGTGAATAAACACTGGAGGAAGAGCAGTAAACCATCACTGGCTGTTGCAGAATATGTATATTACAGTATATACGGTATGTACATCTCATAGACGCTTACATAAAAACTATATTAATATTCATGCAAGGGACGTGTAGAGCATCATTAAAGTGATAAAATGAAAAGAAAGCATAATGGCAGCATCTCGAGACACTGTAAATCAATAAATAAACATTGAGGCAGAAAGGAAAAATGTTGGAAAGTGTGTTTAACAGCTGTGAAGTGTTTAATGATCTGTTACTCAACGCTGGTATCCCTTATTGGCCCGGACTGAAAATAGCTCTCAAATCCCAAAGGCAGTGCAGCGCTGCAGCATCTGGAGGAGCAGGCGGAAGAAGTCACGAACAGGTTCGAGGAACCTTTCACACGGTTATTTCTTGCCCCACATAGATCTGGAAGACCATTAAGATGACCAAGACCAGGCTGTGAGGGTGCAGAGCCGTGACCTTCTGAATGCCTACGGCTCCTTGAACTTCCGAATGCACAAAGCCCCTTGACCTTCTGGACTCCTACAAACCTTTGACCTTCGGGATTCATGCAAACCCCGGATCTTCTGGATGGCTACAGATCCTTGACCCTCTGAATTCTTAGAGCTCCTTGACATTCTTGACTCATACAGCCCTTTGACCTTCTGGATTCACACAGACCCCTGATCTTCTGAATGGCTACAGGTAATTGACCCTCTGAATTTCTAGAGCCCCTTGACCTTCTGGACTCCTACAAACCTTTGACTTTCGGGATTCATGCAGACCCCTGATCTTCTGGATGGCTACAGATCCTTGACCCTCTGAATTCCTAGAACCCCTTGACCTTCTGGACTCCTACAGACTTCTGACCTTCTGGATTCATATAGATCCTTGACTTTCTGGATACCTACAGTCCCACATCCCCACTGAAGGTGCACTAGAGGAGCAGCACTGTCAGGAATTCAAGCAGGGCTGTCAAGTTCAAGTCACTGCACAGCACTGGTGCCATTAATGACTGATGAGCTTGACTCATGTCCACAAGGTGAGAGGTTCAAGTTCAAGGAGGAAAGCGTTTATTGTACCTTCACAGGTTATTATCCTGAACAGCAGCAGTAAGACACTGACCTTCACAAATGGTGCAGTATACCTTTACAGTGCATATACTGCCACTACTCACTATGGATAAAGGCTGAACGGGGACGGAAGCAGGCCCACCATCAGGAATACAGTCAGACCTGTCTTGTTCAAGTCCTTGCACTGCGCTATAATAACATTGAAAATAACAATTCAATGGCCAAGTGTGTTTGCGCATACAAAGAATGTGACACGGCGCGATGCTCCTTCACACATGTCCAACATACAGAACACTATCAATTTGAGGAGATAACCGGAGGTACACATCCTGAAGAGCTCTAGTAAAAATTACCGAGTTGTTTAAAAGGGGGTAATAATTGTAGGCATCTTTATGTTGCACGCTGCTTTAGAGAAGAACATCAAATAAATATAAACGAAGACATTTATGATGATGACCTGAAGTCAGGACCAAACGGTCACAGATTCAAGCTCCAGGAGGGTCCCTTTTGTTTTACCTTAGAGGAGGGTTACCACCCTGAACTACACCAGTAAGCCATCCAGCTGCATAAATGGTGAAATACACTTTTACAATCTATGTACGGTAATTCACTTTTGATTAAAGCATCTACTTTGCAATGAAATCATTTGTTAATGTATTTATTGGAGCGTGCCATCACTTCAGTTTCATGCGGAGCTCGTGAGGGACAGCGTTTGGTCGAACAGGTAAACCCTGAGTGTAATCGCCGTGTCGGTGGTTTCATGTGTCTCCAAGTTCCAGGGAAAAAGGGGCAGGGGTGGGAAAAACAACATAACGGGCGCTAAAGGATCAGCATCTCGGCCGGACGGTTTAACGAGGGCCGATGTGGATTTGGAGGGAACGGTTTTGATGGATGACGGCCATAAATGAGAAGAAGACGAGTGCCACGGGCAGGGGTTTCTGATTAGGGGGTATGCCAATATTGCGATTTCATCTCAAAATGGTGCTTTTTAATATCCTGCCTAAGGACACTGCGTAAAAGGTTTTGATTACATCTGAATTTGCCTTGATTAAAAATGTTTTAATGTCTTCTGCACATTATTTGATGAGGATTTTGGTGATAATAAATGACTTTTTAAAAAATCGTAAATGCTGCGCGGGTGATGAAATTTTTCCGGTGCGTTTGCCTCCTTAAACACACATACAATATAACAAAAATACCACAGTGCTGGATTTGTTTGACATGAACTGTGAGTGCTGCGCTCGCTGTCGTTTATATGAGCTCAATTGTGTGCCAAAAGCCAGTTAATATATTGACAACCAGAATTTTTCTGCATCTGAAAAATGAAACATTTGTCTTCTTCAATTCAGACATGCATCCTAACTAAAAGTATTTTTTGTCAAATATTTTTAGTGCATTACTTATTTTTGTAATCATTTTATAACCAATATTTAAGAAAATTTTATCCTTTTCTCTACATATAACACAATATAACACAATATTCAGCATTAGAGAGGATGTTATACTGTACAATAAATTTATCATAATTTACATTCCATTTTATCAGAATTTCAAACATGCATAAAAGGGATTTTTATTTTTGGGACTTTTTGTGAATATATGTAGGAATTATAAATAATATTAATTTGACAAAGTGCTCTTTTAATAAAACATATTAACATTTATTAAATATGCTTTCATAAAGGTATTTATTACAGATAAGAGAAAGAATAAAATGTGGGAACAACAAAACAACTCATGCAGTAACAAGTATAAGCATCATTTTCAGTTTTTCAATGATCAAATTATATTTTTAATTGTCACCGCACAATATTAAAAATATTGTATATTTGTAATTTCATTGCATAAAATGTATGCATCTTTAATCAGCTTTGCTCAATAATATTGATCAGTATGTTATGTTAAATAGTGGATTGCTCTTCAGCACAGAGCTGTCAGAATATCCATCTTTAGAGCCCTATTAATTGAGTGCATATCCAATGCGCTTTAATATTTCAAAAATAAATAGAGATAAATTCATAAATATTTTAGACATTGTTACAAAGTCATTTCCGTTATCAATCAGCAACACTGACTGTCACCGCCAGACAAACGTGGGGATTTTGATTTATTTCCCTTTTAATTCTCGGCTCCGCAAGTTGCGGAGAGCGGGGACGCGGACCTCGGAGGGACCTCGGAGGGACCACAAGGGTCGCCGCAACCGCAACCGCAACCGCAACGGTCCTGGAGCGCAGGAAAGAGCAGATACGCCGGCGCCTGGTCGCGCACCTGTGTCCCCGGTTCACGTGCGGAAGCGCGCGCCGCTCGTCACCCTTTTTTTCTCTCCGCGCGCGCGCGCGCGCGTTCGGGGCCCCCCGTAGGCGACCCCTGCGGGCGCCGGTGGACCGGACCGAACCTGCCGCTGACCCGCCCCCTTCGCTTCGGAAACCAGCGCTGCCCAGAGAGTCAAAGTCATCGCAGATAAATATTAAAGCGCGGCGGCGGCGGCGCAAACACAACTTGTTTTTTTTGGGTGGGCTTCAAAGACGGGACTTCAAAGGGTGGTCTCATGCTGCGAGTGTTAAATTATTCACGCGGAGCAACATGTTGGAATTCCGCGCGCTCGCGCTCCACTAATTACGACAAAGATCAATGGCGGCGCCTAAGCCTCGTCCGCGGGAGCGGGCTTATCGGCGCCGCGCGCGCCTGCGCGCTTCCCCTACGTCACGGCGGATCTCGACGCCCGGCCAGGAACGAGCTTCGCACCTACCTAGCCCCCGCCCCCACCCCGATTAACCTGCTCCATTGATTTTCTGTTTGATGGAGGATTCAAAAGAACTTTCTAGACTGTGCGGGGGGGGCAAAGGCAGCCAGCATTATTTCCTCAGCTGAACCGGCTGCTGAGAGGCTCATGGGAGCGCGACCCGCTCTAGAGAGGAACACGCAACTTTGAGCTGCCGTCAGATCCTGCTCCTCAACTAGAATTACACAGCAGGGTAATTTTTACTGTATCAACTCAAGGTGAGTACCTTGATCAAGGGAAGCGCATCACGGCTGGGATTCAGACTCGGCGGGGACCCTTCTGCTTACGGGTAAGATTCTGTAAAAATCTTGGATATAATAGCCACAAAACCACTGTTTCCTTTCGTAAACCTTCTCATCTGGACATTACGATTACCTTTTAGCTCCATTAAAAACTGAAACATGATATAAAGTCACCAAAAATAAAAGTGTTGTCTCACACCGGAGACTTTGGCTCCTCAACGGACAGACGACGCCACGAAACGAATGAAATGCTCCGGGAAAATGCTTGAATGTCCGCTTGAAATGCTCCGCTTGAATGTCTCTGAAAATGCGGAACTCTAATGTTTGTAACGCGAGGATCTGAGAAATATAAAATATCAGCTACGTTTTAAGGAGGAATACGTGCCCGTTTTTATATAACACTTGACGTTTCCTCTTTTGCAAGACCTCCCTTTGAAGAAGTGACCGGGATTTGGGAGGAATCCGCGACTGGGTCAGCAGCCTGGTGGAGAATTTAAATGAGGTCGGAGCAGCGAGAGAGAATTACTGCTCACATTCAGCTCAATTCGCTCCAATTTAGGGGTCGCTTACAGCCCTTCGCCGAAAGGGCTTCCCTCCGCCTGCTCCGCAGCGAGCGCGTCCTTAAGGGCGGCCGGTAGCGTAGCGGTTACTGCTGTTGCCTTAGGACCCAAAGGTTGCAGGTTCGAATCCCACCTCTAGCGGCAGTATCCTGGAGGAAAGTACTGTATCTTGGCCCCGCAGCTCGCTTTGGAGAAAAGTGTTAGCTAAACACATAAATGTTTTTCAGACAGCATTCCAAGAGCGACGTGTCTCGCGTAAGTGTCCACGTTATGCTACTTTGTCGCCTCGCTTTCGGTTTCTCGGCACGATCGGCCGAAACCCTCGCGAGGCACAGACGCCGACCGACAGCCCATCGTCGCCGACTCCTCCCACGCGCTCTGCTCTACTCACCGAACGGTCCCGCGCCGCGCGCTCGGAACTCGTACCCGAGCCCGACCCACGCGCCAAAGAACAGCAGCCTATTTGCACGTGGACCCGCCCGGCGCTGGGCCGCGGATTCGCTACGGTGGCGCTGCAGCGCGACTCGTCCTCCCGTCAATGTCACCACGCCTCCCTCTCCCTCCCGCTCTCCTGCAGCACATCTCCTCGCACCTCCTCTTCAGGTAAGCACCTCGTCCATAAATATTTCATGATGTCGCGAGCACTTCCTTACACTTCGAAAGCTCATTTGAATAATGAACAAACAGTTCCCTGGAGGCGGCGGGGGAGGGGCTTCGCCGAAGGGACGGAGGGAGAGTTTGAAGCGGCTCAACGCTGCATCGGCGCCCCTAAAGTGAGCGGATCGGAATTAATCTCCTGCAGCAGGACTGAATTGCGAGGCGCCTGCTTTCTGGGCTTCGCCACTGAGACGGAAGGAATGAGGGATAAAAATGAAAGGGCGGAAGCGATGAGACGAGTCCCGGGGGCTGAAGGGATCCAGCGGGAGAAGAAAGGTGTGGGCGGGGCCTCCTTCACAGCCTCAATTTCTCAGGTGTGCCGCCCGGCGCGTTTCGGGGTCCTGCTGGGCGTCCCATTATCGGCCGCCGTCACCCGATGTCGCCGAGCGTCTCTGAGCGGAAACGATAAGACCTCTTTAAAGGGGGGGGTGTGAACGTGGGGGGTGGGGCACGGAGGGGGGGACGCGGGGCTTGGCCGAACAGTCGGCCTAAGATGCGACAGCAAATGCCGACGACCAACCGGGTTCGGGACGGGACGAAGACCTCCTTTTTCACCGGAAAGGATAACACCTCCGCGGGACCCCCTCCGGCCCTCGCAGAAACATGTGCCCTTGAAGATTAGGACGGTGCCCGGACTTCACAGCACCGCGCTCGTTCCGCCGAGTCGGGCATCGCCTCACACGCTCGCCGAGGCGTCTGGAGCTCATCTTAACTGGCCCGCGGTGGAGTATCGAGGCGGACGAGCCCCCCGCGGGACACCAGGAAGAGACGCCGCTCGCTCGGAGCCCAGAGGGACGTCTGACCCCGGTCTGCGGCATCGCGGGAGATAAAAATCCCACCTGGAGGCTCAGAGCTTCGAATTCCACCTTCCGACGGCCGACTGCACGGCGCCTGCTGACCGAGGACCAAGCCTCGACGATGAATGGAAGAAAGGCCGCTTCAATCTTCCAGCAGTTCGAAGCACACGCACACAAATCAGGACGTTAAGGTTATGTGATGCAAACCAACGTTTGCAAAAGTGAGATTTCAAACAGATGCACATTACTATACAGAGCGGAGGTTTGGGGACCAGGTACCTCACAGCTGTTGGACTAGAACAGCAACTCAGTCTCTCACACACACACACACACACACACACACACACAAAAAACCCGGTGTTGCTCCGGTTATCCAGCGGTAAACGGCTAGCGGGACTGCGGGTCAGAGTGAGTCCGCCAGCAGGCTGATGCGCATTCCAGCCAAAGGGGGTTGTTGGGGGGGATGGGAACCTCGCACCCGTGTCCGATTGCGCACGGCGTCCTGCTCCGTGAGGGCTGCTCAGTCCGCAGTGCGCGGCGAGGTAAACTTCTCACGGTGGTGATCGGAGTCCAGGCTGCCGAGACACACTGCGCCCAGGGGCCCCATTATAACAAAGGAAGCAGCGGTTAGTGTTTCGCTCACATGCCCTCGCCTTCCACACACACACACACACACACACACACACACACACACAGAGAGTCTCGCACAGTGAAGTCGAGCGGTAATTTGATTTGACTGAAATGATGTCTGTGTTACACTCGTTCGCAGATCAATAATATCCAGCTCTCTCGCTTCGCTGACGGGAGCAAACGTGACATTCAAGCCTGATGTTGCGTTTAATGTTATTTACTAACAAAATTAATAAAACACACTTCACTTATTTCGTTTATTTAACTGTATTTGTTTTTAAGTTTTTATAATCAAATTAAAATTGTTTACCAAATAATATTGCACGTTTTAACATTTGCACTGAAAAGATGGATTTGGCATCAGCATATATAAAGATAATAAGAAAAAAAAGGAAAAAAAAAATGCTGAGCATCCCACCTAACATCCGCTGAGTTTTCGAGATTGTGTTACGGGTGATGGTGTTTGGAACATGTTTTCCTGTAATGTCCTTCAACTGTCCTCGCACCACAGATTCCACGCTTCTCCACTATGTGAAAAATACACCCCCCCGCCGCCCTCCCAGGTTGATCCAAAGCGGTTCCGACAGAAGACGCAGTCGGCACGGCTCGGCAGCGCCGGGTCTCATCGGCAGAGCGCTTAGCTGTCAGCGTATTCTACTGAGACGGGGTGTTTCCCGGGAACGACGTGGGGCCATCCTTGTGTCTCATTTGGGTTCGAGGGGAGTGTGGGGGGGGGTGGGGGGGGTCGCCCACTGCCCGGAGAGCCACGGCTCGGTGCCGCACGTGCAAAAGAGAGCGAGGGAACGGAGCGCCGTTTGCCGCAGAGGCCGGGAGGCTCGACGGTGGCGCTGGTGGGATTGGGGCGGCCGGCGGCAGCGGCCAGTTGAAATGCTGCCTTTGCCGACTCGCGAGAGTCTGGAGATTAAAGGGTCCCAAATTCCACGAGACAAGTGGCACTAAGCCGTGGAGGTAAAAGGGGGCTTAGCGTCACTCAGGCGGCGGCAACTCGGAGCGGCGGGTGCGGCCAACGCTGCAACGGCCCGGTTGAGGACCATTGCACCCGACAGCCGAGCGAGGAATTATATGTTTATTAGCTTTGTCCCTTTCGTTCCGGGTCACAGCTCGTACGGGCCTGTAAAGCGGCGGCGAGACGTAGCGAGAGCGACGACGGCGGCGGCACTGGGGGCGCTCTCGGTCCGCTCACAGTTCCGAACTAACAATCGACCGCACGTCCCGGGAAACGTAAGCGGCGCGATTCCGGCTGGGCCGACCGGCCGCTCGCGCCGTCCTCCTCCCGCAGACCCTGTCCCTCCGCGCTTTGACTCCGTTACGGCGCACGAGCTGTCGGACGCCGCTCCGTCTTCATTAGAATATTTATTGCGGCGTCGCGCGGCTCCAGCTGCCGCCACCTGCCACCAGCCGCGTCGCCCCGTAAAGAATTAATTTCTCCTGCCTCATCCGGCCTGTCATTAAGCACCAATCATTTTGTTTATTCAATTAGACACCCGTCAGTTTGAGGAGCCGCTGCCCGTCACAGAGCCCTTCTCGATGTAACGCACAGCTTGCCTCATGTCGGGGGGTGAGGGTGAGCCGGCGCTTCCTTTTTCACATCGCCCTTTAATGGATGGACCGTGACTCTCACCCGAGCAGGTGCACGAGCTGCTGTGACCTTCGCTGCTGCTTGTTCACCTTATTTATTACTCTTTTTATTATTACCATCATTACAAGTGCAAAAAGTGTCAGATAAATGAAAAGTAACAGACTGTGAAGTTTACACACCGAGCTCCCTATTCTGATTTACCCATGTATACAGCAGAGTGATTTTACTGTCAATTCAGGGTAAGTATCCTGATAAGTGTTCCACAGCAGGTGATGGGATTTGAACCCGGGACCGCTGCCTGCGAGAAGATTGTTTTAACCACTGCGCCACTTTGTACCGCAGATTTAGAGCAGTAAGAAATTTACAGAGCAGTAAAAAAAGCAATACAGCAAATAAAAACTCTTGCCTGAGATACAAACTATTTTTATTACCCTTTCAAAATTGTTTTTTTGCAGTATGTGATTTTTTTAAGTCTTATGAACAGACAAGATCTGTTCCTTCTATTTTGGCTTCTCTCTCTGTTTACATTTATTTTGATTTCTTTAGCAGACACTTTTCCCCAAAGCGACTTCCAGTGAACTCTATGTAGTGTTATGAGCCCACACACCTTCTTCACCATGGTGAATTACACTGCTAGATACACTACTTACACTGGGTCACTCATCCATGCATCAGTGGAACACACACTCTCTCTGTTCGTCACTCACACACTATGGAGAAACCTGAACAGCATGTCTTTGGGGTGTAGGAGGAAACCAGAGCACCCGGAGGAAACCCACACGGACATGGGGAGAACATGCAAACTCCATACAGACTGAGTGGGGATCAAACCCATGTCCTCTTACACCACCCCGGCGCTGTGAACTAGCAGCGCTACTCGCTGTGCCATCATGTCGCCCAGGCCCAACAGCACGCGGTGCAGAAGCCGTCCTCTTACCTTGCTGCACATCCAGAATGTGGTGCTTGTTCAGCGTCCAGCCGCCCATGTTGGAGGAGTCCAGCTCGTACCCTTGCAGAACGGCCGTCCGCTTCTCCCACAGGATCAGGTCCAGGCAGGACTCGTACTCGAAGCCCACGGACACTGCGGCGACACGGCGCGGTCGTGAGCTGCGGCGTCTCATTTGCGCAGCGTCGACTCCGGCTCGAGCGACTCCCTGGGAGCTTTGCGAGCGACGACAACCACAGGAGGAAGTGTCCCGGCCGCCCGGCCGCCCGCCCGCCCGCAACTCCTTTCAAATTCATATCCATTTGCAGCATTAGAGGGACGACCTTGGGCGCACGGCGAATCGATAATCATACAGGAACCCAGCTGGCGAATTCGCTAATGTAACGCAACCCGAAATAACATGCGAGGACGGTGAGGCGAAACCCTACTTGTTCACCTCGGCGCCGAAGAGAGGCCCGTTTCCAATCAACGCACAATATCTGTCATCGGCTAAAAAAGGCCATTTTCTCCCCGGGTGAAGGAATGAGTACAACTACCCAGCGGTGCGGCTGTAACGCCCGCACGCCGTGAGTTTATTTTCAAAAAGAAAGGCGCTCGGTATTCTCCGCCGGCTTTCTCGTCATCCGAGCGGCTAAAAATAACACGTTCTGCTGTCAAAAACGTTTAGCCGAGACAACCTTTGCATTTCAGCGAAGAGTGCCAATAAAACCGTCCTCGAAGCTGCTGAGCTGGCCGTATTGAATTTAGAGACGGCTGCCGAGGGGAAATGGCTTTCCGTCGAGGGTGGTCACGTGTGAAAGGAGCCCGTGTCAGCAAAAGGGCACCGGCTGTAAAACGGATAAACAAACAAATAAACACGAGCGCGGCTTTAATGTCTCTCGTTGCGGCAAAGCGGAGCACTTCTAACGATGGATGCGGCGCGCTCGGAAAGCGAGTCGGACAAAGACCCCGAGGGTCAGAAAAAAATTTTGTCTTTAACCTCCGGCCGTCTGCGGCGGAGGGTAAAATAAAGGGGGCGGGAGCTGTGTTGAAAAATTCGACTAATGGTGACCGCTTACTGGGTTTTCATGGGAAGGGAAGGGAGGGTACGGAAGTGGCTTCCGCAGATTTGGTCCGTGGGTTCAGGGGCGGGAGAAACTCACCAACAGCCTCCGACAGGCCGTAGACCTTCTGGTTGTAGGCGTCCGTCTTGTCCCAGATGAAGGTGTAGGACAGGTTGGGCGAGGCGGGGAACCACTTCTGGAAGAGGCGACCTACCACCGCCACCAGCAGGTGCACCTTCATCAGGTTGAAGGGGATGGTGGCCTGAGTCATGGTCACTTTCAGGACGGCCTTGTAGCCGGCGGCACGCGAACTCAGGTAGATCAGGTGGAGGTCGCTACCCGGGATGCCCGTCTCCTCCTGGAGGACCTTTTCCGAGACAGAGCGAGGATGGGCTTCAGCGTACGGCAAACGCGTCCCACAGCCACTCGAACCGCAACTGAGCGCTCAACAGCAATTCCGCCTCTACCGAACAACTCACCCCGCACATCCGTGTTGTACAAAGGCTCTGCTGAACTTATTTTTGGATAAATAGGGCAAACCATATACGTAGGGTTCCATTCTACATGTGTGGTCCACACACGACCTCAAGGTCAGCACTGAAGAGGTTCCTTCCTGCTCACGTATTCATTTCCCAGAACCACCTGCTCCTGTTGCTGCACAGTGCAGGAAGACTAATATGGCTGGAAATAACCTGGCAGGAGAGAATGCCATCGCTTACAGCTGACTGCAGAATGTGGTCAAACTGCTGCGAAGAACCCACCGACTGCACCGATTGGCTGAAACTCTGCTCGCATTAATACCGATAGGGTGAAATTCCTGGCACCTTCACCCTGACTGGATGAAATGCGAGCAGCCACCAACGACTGGGCGAAACCCCATGTGTCTCCCCCTGATTGGATGAGACCTACACCACCAGCTCCCATTGGATGAAACACTGAGCCCCTTCCCACTGATTGGTTAAAATTTCCCGCTCCTTCATCCCCGTTGCGTGAATCCCCTGAACCTTTCCCATGACTAGATAAAACGCTCAGCACCCACCAAGACTGGGTGAAACTCCCAGCACCTTCCACCCGATTGGACGAAACCTGCCGTACCTTCTCCCGATTGGATAAGAACCCAGCAGCGCCTACGATTGGACGAAGGACATCTCCGCTTCCACAGAAACTGGCGTGGGAGTCACGTCAGTCCACGAGGACTCAAGTTACTCTGTTTTCATGAGGTATCTCCAGCTTCATGGAGGTGGCAGTACATTTGAAGGGGTCTGTGACAGACTCCCCTTTATCACGCTCATACAGGACGAATGAATCGAGCGGGACGACGAGATAAATGTACACGTGTGCCGCGGGGTTCTTGCCACGTGGGCTTCACGCTTGCGCGCAGAGTGAAACACATGGCTGTGGCCCTGTGTGTAACACACCCCGCCGCTCCACTGCTATGATCGCGACCGATGCTCGGCTTTAATCATCACGCCGAGGTCTCCGCCCTCCTCGCGGTCTCCAAAGGGCGAACCCGAGGCCAGAATTAAGTGACTGCAAATCTCCCACCCCCAGATTTCCTTACTTTAATCTCTATGTACAGACCCTCGCTAATGTGTCTCCATCACGTTCCAGGTTCATTAGCACCGATCCCTGCATATTTGTCCAATTACAAAATATTCCATTTAATTTGAAAAAATTAGTCGTTCAGCTTCATCTGAGACAGTAGGTGGCACAGTGATTAGAGATGTTGACTTGCAATCAAAGGTACTGGGTTTGGACCCCGACTAGTGCTGCAGAACCCTTGATCATGATGCCCTGATGCAGTAAAGATTACCCTGCTCTATAAATGGATAAATCATTATAAATACCTTAGTGTACAAACCTAAGTTGCTTTGGATGATGGCATCAGTTGGGTAAATATTGTGACCAATATGCAAAAACAAAAAATATACGGTGCTGCTGTGATATAACGACTGAATGATATTACTCTTCTAGTTTCAATCATGTCATAACTTCTTGACAATGATACGAATGAGAGTCCCCTCACTGGCAGCTCACGACAGCTGTCATTGCACAGTAGGAATATGAGTGAATAACTGCAGTATGAAATGTCTTCATATTATGTAATTCCAGCAGGATGTGGCTGCGCAGACAAGTGTTCCTGCATCTCTAGCTTTTAATGACAAACCCCGCCATGACCTGGCAGGACAGAACCACCAGGACCGCTGAGATCGTAGTGGAAAGGGATGGCTGGGATAAGGAGCTCCGTCACAAGACCACAGATCGACCATCTCCAGCAGACGCGCTCTTGGATCACGGTCACAGTGTTACCGTATGCACAAAAGAAGCCTGATCGCTGGAGGTGAACTTCAGAAACCATGTGCAGCAGTACAAAATAAAACTTTAAACAAATCCGTTTATGATTCCTTACTGTACCATGCATGGGCTGGGGAAAGGGGGAGTGTTTGTTCATCTCTAAGGTGCAACACAGAGCGGTGTGGCCCTCTTCAAAGTCAATGACACGTGTCTGTCCAATAAAGTCCCTCTTTACCGCTGATGCAGAACTTACTCACTGCAGGGGCTGTTCACTCGCATCAGGGGCTGGGAGCCGTGACATGGCCCTCACACCCTCAGACGTGGGGTGAGTCTCAAGGATGGGCAATGGTAGCGAAGCAGAGCTGAGGGTTCAGGAGTCCACCTAGGTCTGTTGATGCATTACAGAACATCTACAGACCATCTACCCAACATCCAAACGACGTCTACAGAAGATCCATGCCAGCAGAGTCACAGTGTGTTCCCAGCCAGCGGTGCACCTTGTCACCAGGAACAATAAAAAGCTGCATCTGAGGAGCAAACCATGAGTAACACTAGATGAGGGCGACACAGATGCCGTTGTCATCTTAGCTAGAGTGACAAACCCGGATTCATGAAAACACAGCAGCTGCTGGGAATAAACTGGCAACGTGTGGGCGAAGTCTTCCTCGGAAATAACACCCACTTTTCCCACTCACTTGGCAGGGAACAGATCGGGGAGTGGGTTGAAGATGCAGAAAGGGCCCAGAGGTCGTACCTTCAAGTAACCATTGACCTGAACTGCTGAAAGAGAATGTCCAAAAAAGCAACAGGTGGTGCGGAGTTTAACGCCGTCAACCTGCCTGTCAAAGGACCAGGGTTCAAACCGCACCTCCTGCTGCGATGCCAGTGATGAAGGCACTCATCCTGAACTGATCTAATGAAAATGATCCCAGCTATAGAAATGGGTAAATCAGTGTAAGTAGCTTAACTTGACATCATATGTCCCTTTGGAGACAAGTGTCAGATAAAGGAATAATGAGAATAAGAAGTAACAGTAAGAGCCGTAGCCATGCCAGGGATGCTCACCTGCGTCTCCGGTATGAAGGGCGTGTCCACCGAGGATGACCTGAAGAACGTGGACAGCGGCGAGGACACGACGAGGGGGCTGGGCCGCACGAAGCCACTCAGGTCGCAGCTCGGGATGCTGTTCTCCTCCCTCTTCATCACGAGCGTGTCCATAACGTGGAACACGTTCCACGGGATCCACACGGTGCGGTGCTGCGTCAAGAAGGGAGCGCGCTCGAAGCTCAGCGTCAGCGAGGCACCGCCGTTGGCCAGCAGGTCGAACCTGACAGAAGATGATGTCCGTTTCACTGTAGGGAACCATTGCGGACATAGTGGACAACAACTGTACGTCTGGCAACATGGAAGGACAGAGGAAGACAGACAGTTAACAGCATGGATGAAGACGGATCACTCATTTTTGGAACATTCACCTCTTCGGCCTTTGGACACACACACACACACACACACACACACACACACACGCACACACAGGTGCTGCATGAAACTGAAAGCTGCTTCCTGATGCAACAAGTGATCCAGTGGACCCCAGACAGCCCGGATGGAGCCACACCTGATTGCCAGATGTCTCCCATGTCTGACTGGACGTGGCCCAACTGTAACTGTCTTCTGAATTTTTTTTCACGCCTTCTGTTAAGTTAGCGGTTATGGGGCAGAACATCTGGATCAATTGTTGTAGTCACAACGCTGCTCACCTGTATCAAGGCCATTGGGTCAAAGCCTGGGCAGTCCGCTGAGCCCCCCGACCACACAGCATTTATAAAAGTAACAAGGGTCTGAAGATGGGCTTCACAATTATGTGTCATGTTCATAACATGACCAACCCTAATACCAAACCCCATGCCCCAACACCTACCCCGATACCCTAATATTAACGTTAATACCCCGGAAATAATCCCCTTGCCCTAACACCTACTGTATTATCTCAGTAATAGCCATAACACTTCAAAAATAAACCCCTTCAGGCCCCTACTCTAACACTAATACCCCAACAGTAATCCCCAAGCCCCAACATTAATTCTAAGTATCTCAATACTAAGTCTACAGTAGTATTGGACCATGAACCAGTACTAATCCCCCATGGGCCCACATAAATCCTAATAGTTCAGTACTAACCCCCACGTCTCTACATGAACCCCAGTACCCCAACGCTAACCCTAATACCCCAGTACTAATCTGCCATGGCCATACATAACCTTAACGCCCGTAGAGAAACGCCCCGTGTTCCAGAGAGCACCGAGAGCTAACCAGTGGTTCTGTACTCACTTTGTCGCAGTCAGTCATTAGAGTCCAGGCAGGACGAATGAGGTCCAACAGTTTGGTGTAACAACACACGGCGGTTTTCACAACAGAAAAGCAGCGCTTCTAATGACTGATTCCGCCCTTGTAAATTCAATGCATTTTTAAACAGGTCATTTTAAACAGTCTCTCCGAACAGTTTCTCGGAGCGCGAGCGGTTTGCAGGCGACGGGCATGGCGGTAGCATCGTCTCGCCATTTCGGAGCGGTGAATACATAATCAGGGAATCGAATCATGTCGATTGATCATCGATAGCTGGATTGAAGATACGTTTTAATTTGGATGGCAGATGTGCGGAACGGCAGTCCCCCTCTGACCCGGGTTCTCGGGGGGTAGCTGGACTGCCGTGCCGTTCGTAAGGTGCGGTGCTTTGACGCCGGTGAGTCCGCGCGTAAGCTGAGGGGCAGCTGAGGGACTTGCTGACAGTGACAGGGGTCACGATGTGTCACGATAAACTGTGGCGCCCAAGGGTCACCATGGTAACCATGGAGCGGTCATATGACCGGGTGTTACGCAGGTCAGCGGGTTACCTACATGCCATCCTGGCGTGTGATTGTGTAGCCGTGTTCCGGGTAATGCAGGAAGGAGACGTTGACCCCGATGAGAGGAGTGCCATCTGCTGTGAGCACCTGTCCCCGGATGATGGACACCAGGCTGCGGGAGGACAGGAGACGGTGATCCTGTTATTGACCCTAGGAGCCACTATTACAATGACAGGTGCCCTATTCCATTTTAAAAAGCACATGTAAATGAGCCCATCCCCACACGCACAAACTTCACACAAGTCCTCTCTTCCCGTGCCTATCGGGATCGATACTCTAGAAGCAAGAGATTAAAATATAAATCATACTTTAGCGCGGCACGCTGCCATCGAGACTGTCACTCACAGAGAACTGCCCCCCACTAATTAATTGGGAGGTGGACTACAGCCTGACGCCGCTCAGGGAGAGGGACACTTACACCGGGCTTTGAATTTATGGCTGCCGTTCTGAGGTAGACCTCCCCCCCCTCTGCAGACCGCAGGGTATGAGCCTTCAGCTGCCGTTTTTCTTTGAGATCGTTACCGCTTTGCGCTGCAACAGACCCCCTCGGTTTTCATTTCCATTTCAGGAGACGCTTTGTGGACACCATCAAACGCAGCGCCAGCCCATTTCCCTGACTGGACGGCCAAGTAAGGATTAACGGAGTGACCCAGTAGACTTCAGGGTATACATGATGCATGTCACCACAAACACAATAATAAGACCACCCTCATTATGGTAATCCCCCTCTTGCCATAGTGACTCACCACTGCTGCTGTCCTCGCTACAGCCTACTTTCGTCATGGCAACCCAACCTCGTCACAGGAAAACATCTCTGTTTGCACCTCTTTGCTGCCCAGTCTCATTATAGTTACCAACCCTCATCATTATATCCTGCCCTTTAACATAGTGACCCACCATCGCTCCTGTTTTCTCCACAGCCCGCTGCTGTCGTGGTAACCGGTGCCGGGCGATCGGAGTCATGGAGTCGGAAGCAATTATTGGGTTACTGGAGTCGGAGTCGGTACATGTACAGTACCGTATATGCCGGCGTATAAGTCGACCCGCAAAAATTAGAGGTGTGATAGAGGGTTAGGCCAATATTCGCCGGATAAGTCGACCCCCAAAATAACGTGCAACTTTTGGCCAGGGCCGTGGAGTCGGAAACAGCTACTGGGTTACTGGAGTCGGAGTCGAAGGTTCCGCGTACCGACTCCACGGCCCTGATGGTAACCCACGCTCACCGTCGTAACCCAGCCGACCGCGGCCCTCTCTGCAGCCCTCTCTCGCCCTGGTACCCGACTCTCTCACTTGCCCTGTAACTTCTCACTTTCTAAGCTCATTTTCATCACTTCGGTCTCGGAATTCCGGCAGCCTGTTTAGCTCCGCAGTCGAGCTCAGTCATACGAGGCAATGTTAATAAATAAATAAATTCTAAAAAGAAGCTGTGAAAAGTGCCACTGGTTGTTCTGTTCTCAGCCTAGCCTGTGGTTGACACTGTTCCTGAGGCGATGTAAAAAGGCTCACTGCGCCTCCAACGTGGAATACGCCCACCGTTTGCTGGTGGATGACGCCGAAGGAGAGGAGCGCGGAAGAAATGCCGACGGATGAAGAGTCCCCTCTGAGAAGGGAAGAAAGACACGGCTCTGCTCAGAACCCAGCAGAAGCGGCCGCTTTCATTTGGAGCTCCTCCGAGCGCCGAGGATTTCAGCGGCATGCTAATCGCACAGTCGACAGAGCCCGGGACCGTAGGCCCGGCTCGCTCTTCGCCGTCGAAGACCCCCGCCACAGACAAACACAAGTGCAGGATTATTATTACTACCATCTTTCCACACTCCTGGAGTGTTAAATCACTGTATCATGAATAATTGCTTATCTGACATCTTAAAGGTGACTTACCGTGTTAGATCTGTAAACTAAGCTTCTTACACTGAATTACGCAGTCACACCGCTGGGTAATTTTTACTCTATCAGCTCACGGTAAGTACCTTGATCCAGGGTACTATGGCAAGACTGGGGATTTCGACCCGGGACC
Organism: Scleropages formosus; assembly: GCF_900964775.1. NCBI lineage: Eukaryota > Metazoa > Chordata > Actinopteri > Osteoglossiformes > Osteoglossidae > Scleropages > Scleropages formosus. The sequence goes on from NC_041821.1 coordinate 2,867,341, forward strand.
TTTATTGCGAAGCACCGACTCTCACCGCTACGCCATCAATCTTTCAGAATAATACATGAACCCTAAGAAGCCTAGCAATTTATCTTTAACCGTAACGCCGGTTTGTTTAAGAAACGCGTGCCATTTATTGTACTGATTTCGATCAGCACGCGCCAGTCGTCCACTTGCGACAGTGACCAACCGCAGGCTGGATCTTCTGCAGATGGTTAACAGATCTGCCGCAAATAAGGTCGACCCATCGATGGGGGTAAATTCGACAAAGCCCCGCCCCTCCAAGGCGAAGGCGAGCTCCCGTCAGAGCTTACGTACCGCCGGCTGTCCCACAGCGGACGCTAGGATTAGCCGCCACTTGCGGCAAGAGAAACCGACTTGCTTGTTTTTGTCAAAATTTGTGGCTTTTCCGTGCAAGCGCCTGTTCTACGCTCCAGAACAACTGCCAAGCGGTGAAAGCGACCCGTTTGTAGCGCACGACAGAATGACGATATTGTTTACACGTTTGTGACGAAGGACGGTGTTTAGCTACGGATTACAGCGCATGGCGTGGCGTGGCGGGCTCGGAGGGAGCGGCTGGCGCGGGACGCTCCCACCTGCTTCCCGTTTTCCCCTTGACCAGCCGCCAAGCCGCCTCTCCGTGCCGCTTAGCACAGATGTGGCCATTTGTCACGTTTTCCGCAGGAAACGGTTTCTCCTTAATCCTCGGCTCCTGCAAACAGCCACCCGAACCGAGCGCTCCCGTCAAGGTGTTAATTACACGCTCATTACTGCGTCCATTCGAAGGCTCTGTTTTCCCACGAAAACCTTCAAACGCTCGTCTCCCTCAAAGGTAGGGAGGTGCAGCTGGGCGTGAGGAGCGCTGAAAAGCACACTCTTCCGTGCTTGGAGGGCATCTTGCTGTTCGGCACAATGTCACGGCGGAGCAGGCTGGACACAAGACTGCAAAAACAATAAGTCAACACTGCCGGTGTCCGCTGCTGCGCTGTCAGGACTGCGATAGTCATGCACCGATGGAGATGACAGAGACTGCGCCCGCTTTCGTTGGGTTAAAGAGGCTTGCCAGGGCAATTGGAAAAAAAGGGGAAACGAGGAGACAAAGCTGGATTGGGGACGAGAATACGAGCAGCTCATAAAAATGAGCATAGGAGGGGAGAGTTGTCTGTGAACTGCTAAGGAAAACAGAACCGGGAGGGAAGCGTGCGAGAAGTTACTGCGGATCTGCACGGGATGACCCGACTGCCCTCCTGTCTAGACGTGACGACACTTCCTACCTTCACAGCGGAGCGCCTCAAGCTAGAAACAAGGTAGGAGAAAGCCCTCTGGATTTCCCGAGTGTTTCGGATCCTATTAGACGACCACTTTCCCCCAAGTCTAGCTCTAAAATAGCAGCGAGAATGAAGTCTGATTGGATTACTTGGAGGGCGTAACCTGAGCGCTCTTGGTCTCGCTTACTTACCATTTCATTACTTGTCTGGACAGCGCCGACACAGGCCGCAGCGACGCAGCGCCGGTTTCACGGCCGGTGGGCCCTATGCTTGACCTCCGCTTCGTGATTAGGCTCATCTCCGAGGTCCGTGTGTCTAAATATTGACTCGGGCTGAACCTAAACCAAAAACTGCCAGGTTCCAATAGGTGTCTTGCTGTCTCACCCATCTACTAGAAATAAAACTGCTCAGTTTGACCAACGTGGGCACAGTTGCCGTTTCAGGGTCTCCAGCAGGCATCGTGGACATCACAGTAATCCACCATGGCCTGGAGGTCTCAGGTGAGCCCATACCTCTGGTTGAAGGGATTTTCCCCAGGGACCACATGGCTGCCCTCGGGTCCTGCAAGGAAGCTGATGCGCTGATAGAAGGAGCGTGCAGCCAGTGGGGTCTGGGGAGGCGGCGCCTGGGCGATGAGCTCGCTGGGCTCAGGGGAGCCCTGACAGTAGGGTTGGCTCCGACACGAGGTTTGCAGGCAGCAGTCGGGGTCCATGCAGTCCGCCAAACCGTCTGCAGGTGGGGGGCACGCGGAAACAAAAGTGAGGCGAGCGGCATGGGAACACCTGCTGGAAGAGGGCCACGGAGAAACCCCCCGAAAGTGAGCGGAGGGGCAAGGGAGGTTTCCTTGGCTGAGACGCCAGAACGCAACCCGCTTCCGGCTAATCGACACAGATTTAAACCGTATGGCATCGTACGGAAATTGAACATCCCGCACTGCGCCACATAGCCAACCGTAAAGATTTGACTCTCGCCTTCGTAGCTGACAGATGGTTAAATTTTTTTTTTGCGCAGAACAGACTGCGTTCTCTCGCCGGTGAGCAGTTTTTTTTTCGAAGTCTCATGAAACATAGTCGTTTGTCTTTGTTAGTTCATAAAAACCCGGCGCGGCGTGTGTAGACCCGGGGGTTATAAAGCAGCATGTGATTGACACCCCCTGGAAGTCATCAGCAGGACACTAATTTTTACAGGTCTCTCCGCCAACATCAATCAGACCACAAACCTAATTTCCCTCCCGCTCGTGACGGAAGAGGCGCCAATTGTTGTGTTTCGTGGGCGTTTACTCACAACGAGCACAAAACATCCGTTTTTTTAACACGGAACGAGATTTTCTCCCCACACCACTGCACTTTCTTTTCTGCTATTGCTCTCTGCTTCTGTGAAAGGAAACCATTTTAAACTTGTATTAAAATGACCCCTTGGCCCACTGGGTGAGTTCTTTCTTCACGCAACCTGTGGGTGGTGTGCAGAGGGGTGGGGTGGGGGGTGCGGAGTGTATTTTTGGATCTACTCTCCAGATAGGCAGTGCATGCACATGAAAAATGGCAGCTCTCCCAGGAGCGGTGCTGTGCGGCACACGCTTTGTTTTTCGGGGAGTCGAGTCCTAACATCCTTGCAGGGAAGACGGGCCTTCTGCAGCCAAAGTGGATATCGGAGCTGTCATTTGCTTCACAAGTACTGCTCAGCTGCAGAGTTGCTCTCTCCCCTCTCCTGTTCCTCCGCCGAGAGCCACCCGGTGCCGGAGCGGAGGACCGAGCTGCGGGGTTCCTCCTTGACCGGGGTACCCCCGCATATGTACTTCTGCCCCCCGTTTTTTGTACATCCTCACGTTACACGTGCAAGAATTCTAGCTGCATAAATTATAAATCAGTTCAATTCCATTTATTTTTATAGAGCGCTCTTCTCGCGCAGTGACACAGATGAAATAAATGGAAAAAGTAATCAGAATGATTTATGATTTTTAATGAATTATAAATCATTAAAAAAAAAAAGTGAAAAAACATTGAACGTGTAAGATGAAAAACGTACAAACCCAAAAAAAAAATCATCTTAGCTGGCCATACACAAAATAGTTTTACGTAGTTCTGTGCATTTTTTAAAGCGTGCAGTAGTACCGCTCAGCTAGAATCTGGGATGCCAACATGTGATCTAAAAACTCAGTCACTGCTCTGCGATGACAATTAGTAATAACTTGGTGGGTATATAATTTGACAGTAGCAGGTAGATGGAGTCATAGCTCAGTTCCACCCCAGAGGTGGTGTGCCAGGTGTTTTGGGGTGGAAAAGCAGCGGGAGGGATGGGTGGCATGACCCAGCCTATCCTGATCGTAGGTTCCAAAAACTGCTGAAGGGGCAAAGCTGTTATTCGTCCTGAACCAAGGTCCTTCCAGCAACGACTCGCAACGAGGCCGGTGTCGGCGTGCCACCGGCGAGTGCCCGCTCCGATTATCGACGGAGGACGTTTGTAAACACAAACGGGAAATGAGGTTGCTCATCCACGCCCATTTCAGAATTTGCCCTCTTCCCCGGATGACAGCCCTCCTCTCACCTCCCTCGTTGTCCTTGCTGTCCGTGCAGAGCGTCTCCATGGCGACGTCGCACCCCGCACCCCGCCACCCGGACTGGCAGAGGCAGTGCCAGCCGTTCTGGTCCAGGGTACATCTCCCGTTGCTGTTGCACAAACCGGGACAGCCCTCTGTCAAGGCAACGGCATCAGTCAGACACGGGAACCGGTGACGGGGAGCCAGTGTTGACGAGTGGGAGGGAAAAGGTTTTGGGGGGCGGGGCTTTCTCATTCAATTCAAACAAATGAATGGAAAAGAAATATGATTATATAAAAAGAACAGCGTCTGGTGAACATATACCAACAGTGGATGTCTTACAGGCCTTGAGAAATGCACAGATGCTGTAGGTTCACACGAATGCGGAAGCCACTTTTTACCATTCTCGTGCCTCCTGCTACTGGAGACGCTTCCTAATTCCACTCGTACCCTTGCGTGAAAAGCCAGGAAGAGAAACAGACAGCAAGAGTTGTCAGCTCTTTATTTAAACTGCTCCTGTGTTTTGGGGACAGCAATTTATTGAAGTTGACTGGCTCGGATTTTAGACCCGCTGACCTCATTGAGTTGGAGTCACTCGGACACATTCGTCTAATTCCTTGCTGTTTGTGCACGAAGCCAATTCGCAAGATATATAATTTTTAATGTGCCCATCGTTAAATTTTCATCTGCCCTCCCTCAAAGCAGCGAAACACTCATGTGGAGTTACAGCTCTTTCATATAAAAGCACAAAGTATAGGTTGGGCTTGTCTCGACATCTCCAGCACTATACTTTATGCAGAACAAACTGACATTCCTTCTCACGGTGTAAGCAAAGCCCAAGAAAGAAGTGGAGCAGCTCAGAAGCTATACTAAGACATCAGGACTCAGGCCGCAGATGCATGGTGGGAGACCAACAGGATTCCTCAATAACAACAACAAAATTAACAAAATTAAAAGCAAAAAAAAAAAAAAAAATATATATATATAAAATAAACAATAACAAAACGAATATAATAAATGAAATAAAATGAATAAATAACATCATAACCTTGTGTGTTTGATTAGTTGGGACGGACAAGAATGAGATACCAGAGAGGACCACAGTAAAACACTGAGAGACGGAACAGAGACACGATTACGCCGTGCTTGAAGACAGAGAGCGGAGAGCGATTGCTTGCGACAATCTCCCTGGGGGCCTTGCTTGCATTACCTTTGTATCCTATCCTCTCTGCGATTATGGGCGAGGAGGTGGAGGGAAATTTGGGAAAGAAAATTAAAATACTCAGAACTTATCTCCGTGAAGGTCACCGCAGACCGACAGACACGTAGGGCAGGTGTAGGGGAGAGAAGGGAAAGCAGAGCGGTTTGCAGACACCCCAACGTGCAATGCAATGCGCATAGAGTCAGGTATACCGAGTAGTCAGGAAAACGTTGGCATTTTGGAGGGAGTAATTCTGTCACGACATGCAGTTTGGTAATTAAATAATGCACTATAATTATCACTGAAATATGTAAGTACTCTTAACTTTTTATGTGTGTGTCTGGTCAGAATCAATTATTGACCAACATCTGCAATGAACGGCTTAACTGTGATGTTCTGATTGAAAAACAAAATTTCATTAATTTTTAGAAAAACTGTGATCGATTGGCAATATAAATTCATATGAAATAAAAGCAAAAAAGTATTTTTTTTTTTAAATGAAAAACTATTCATATAAATTCATATACAATACCCTCCAGAATTACTCATAACTGTGACTAAACAGGAGCAGAAACATGAAGCAAGACAAAGGTGTAGGAGTCATAATATTCCTTGGTGGGAGGGAAAAAAAACTGTCAATATATAACAGCATTGCACATGGCAAAGTCATATTTGTCATAAATTATGGATAAAATGCCATAAGAGAAACGGGCCACATACTTCACACCCCCGTTGTTAGCATTTAGTGAAGTGTCTTCTGGCACTGGATACTCTAAATAATACCCCCCAGAGGTTTTGACGTGCTTCTGGCACTAAGGGGTGGGGGTGGCAGCGTTCTTGACTGTTCTTCCAGGAATAAATGTTCTCGGACCCCCCAGACAGTTTGGCTTCCATTCATGAGCCGCCGCCATGTTTTTCAAACCAACAAATGCCGAAACGTGTTGAGTTACAACACACATCCGGTGCATCAACCACCCCCCCCGCATCGGAGAGAGGAGCAAGGACGTCGTCGGGGGCAAGGGGATGAAATTATAATGGGAGTCGAGGAATCAACAAAAGAGAGAGATCATTAGAAGTCTGGGGTGGGGCGCATTGCAGGAATGACATGGAAGGCACAGCACGAAAAGGAAAGGGGGCACAGTACCTGGTACTATCCTTTCCAGATTTTGATCTTGAGAGAGTGAGGAGGAGGAGGAGGAGGAGGAGGAAGAGAGAAGAAGAAAGAGAAAAGACAGAGCAGATATTTCAGAGCAGTGTCATGTTGGACAGGAAAATCGCTGACGTGACACAGACGCAAATCTCTGAAAGCCGACCGTCCCGTCCCGTCCCGTCCCCTCCCCTCCCCTCCCGTCGTGGGACCTTCGGGAAAATCTTTGTAAGGGCAATGACCCTGCGACTCGCTCCCGTTTAGAAGCTCACACACTTACTGTCCCCAGCAGCACTGATGGCTGCTAAGCACTGACCACATGGAGCCCCCACCCAGCACAGCAACGCTAATGGGCCATTGCATTTTACACTGCAGTTATACAATAAGTACTCTCTCTCTCTCTCTCACACACACACACACACACACACACACACACACAAAGAGGTTTGGGGCCACTTCCAGGTCTCCAGAACAATAAACAACTGATTCCAGGTTCTGTGACATCATCGACAGCCAACAGCAACTGAGACTTTCCTTTATTTATTACTAAGAAGCATTGAAAAGCATTTCGTAATCAATACCTCGCAGATTCTAGGTCACACTTTCTAGGTCACAGTTTTAAAACAAAGATCACCGCTCTATAAAAAAAAACAATTTGTGACTCAGCTCTGCAGCGCTGAAGGCACCTGCGGCTCTGGAAAGCACCCTAAACATTTGATTTTCACATTCTATTTTAGCGAACGATTAAATGACGGCACATTTTATTAAGTTCTTAGACAACTGCACACAACAGGACGTTATGGTAGGAGGAATGCATAAATTCAGGGCCTCTGCGTGGAATCCAGGTATGACGTGCAGAGGAACCCAAACAAAAACAATCATCTCTGCGTTCAGGCAAGGCAATTTCCTGGACGATGTCTGTAAACTTCTCATTTACTCCCGTTTTCCCACATTTGCAGGAGAAAAAAATTAATCACCCTCTTATAGACATCAATGCCTCATTATTTGTCGTCTGATTCCGAGAGCTATGATTAAAGTGACATTAATCTGTGACCAATTATGCCTTATGCCCACAGAGTTCAATCAGTCCTCCCTCCAAGGAGAGGCCCTGGGCCCATTGATTTACATTATCTTAATTGCCTTTTAGAGCGCTGTGGTTTTATTCCTCCTCGCTTACGGGCAGAGCCACGGTAAAACCGGCCTTTACGTGCCGTGATCCGAAGCGCGGCGACGCGGCTTTGCTGGAGCTACGCTATCGATGACAGCTTCGTACACGTCCGGTCTTACTAGGCTTTTACCGCTACCCCCGTACACGGCTTCCCGACCCCGACGCGGAAATGAACGTAGAAAACACTGAGCTCATTTCGGTTTAGAGGGAATGCTTCAGCGCCGAGGGTGGATGCATCGTGCCTGTTGAGTTAGCATCACGTTTGCGGAGACTGCATCAAGTCTGAGACGTTAGCACCGTGTTTGATGAATTAGCATCTCGTTTGTCAAGTCTGAATCGTGTCTGTCGACGTAGCATTGTATTTAATGATACAGCATCGCATTTCTTCGGTTTAGAACCGCGTCCGGCGACTTGCTGCAGCATTTTGTCCGTGGGGTCAGCGCCGCGTCGGCGTCCTAGCGTCACGTTCGTCCGGTGATTTCACGCAAAACAATGACGAGATCCAAAGCCATTTAAGTAAAGAAAGACAAATAGGGGAGAACATTTTCTGAAATGCCAGACAGTCAAAGATCTTCCACGTAGGTGCAGCCGTCCTCTTTTATGCATTAAAAGCAAGTCAACCACGGAAGAGCGGTCTGGTGAGATACCATCCCGAACACATGAGCTCCTTCGCATGTTGTCTCTGAACTTTGCATATTTCCTTCTCCAAAGCACCAGGGCTCAGAGGAAGGCTCCCAGAAGATCCCTCTAGCTGGATGGGTTTTTGGTCTGCTTTCCACAATCCAACTTAACTCTGCACACTCCATAGTGATTCGGTGTGTGATGCTAAACTTTGTAAAACCAAATCACGTTCCCTTCAAAATACGCAGATGGGAAATAGAACAATATGTGAAATTATACTTTTTAAACGTTCTCTTTAATTAAACGCACCGAAGCCTTGTTTCACAAGGAAAGCTGCCCGAAGATCAGTGCATTCATCATTTTATTCAATAACCACGAAAAGGATTTTCAGTTGCGCTCACTGCTCACTTCAATAATTGGAGTCAATTTACGGTATTTAAAGAAAACTGGATTTTCAGCTGAAGTCGCCAAATGTGGTTAAACGTGCTACAGGTGACGCATTTAACCAGCGTGAACCCTCGAGACCCTTTTACACTTCAAACAATCACTACTGACACACTGCTGTGTTTAAAACCTATAATCATTTTTTTTACTGAAGGCAATAAAAGAATTGCATGGAGACAGGAAATGAATGGCTATCTCCGAGCAGTAAAAATATCACTCTCCTGCAGGAACTCCAAACGGATAAATAAAAAGTTCCGTAAGTCAAACAATGGGCAGAGCGGAGCAGCAGTCTTTCGGATCTGCCACAGCTGCAGTGCCCATTAAACATGTCGCCTAATTGGATTAAAGGCGCTTTGTCAAAGAGGAAGGCGTTCCTAGCGAGAAACACAGTGTCATCCTTGCTTCCGCCCCCATCAGCATACATGGTGCAAAATGAAGCTTTGTGAGATGCGTTGAGGTGCCGGGATTCCTGGATGGCTGGGTCAGTGACCCAGGGAAACAACGAGAGCTGGAAAGCATCGTGAATACCGCCACAATGTGGCCTGTAACTCAACGCTATGACTTCCCCCAGTCTTCGGTAATGCTTCCTTTCGGGATGTCTGGGGATTAGGGGTTTCTGCCTTAACCGGGGCTACAAAAATACACACTAGGAAGAAAAAAATCAGCTCTTATGTCAGGTGGAGTGCGAACATCACCTTGAAGTGGGTAAATGCGGGCCAATGGAGTATGTAGCACAGTGGGGTTGACGGCGGGCACAAGGAGGAGGACAAGCCAGCAGAGTGACTAATGCGGAGCGAGCTCGGCTCTCTCGGAGACTGACGCCAATTTAGCCGAGGCAGCGCGGCGAGACGGCAGGTCACGCAGTCGAAAAGCAGGCGCAGATCTCATTACCTCAATGAGCGCGGCTGCAGTTGCGGCGCAACTGACGGGTCATCCCCATGTAACGGCGCCGGATCAAAGCGCTGCCGGTCCACTCGGCCCTCTGCCGGGGCCGGCTTCTCCACACCCCCGACCCGAGAAGAAGCCCTTTGTTGTCCACGGAGATGCGTGATGTACCGCGACTCGAAGGTGCCGTGTGCAGAAACGCACATGTCAAGGACGTGCAGAAGGTGGAGTGAGGACGCACATCTATTCTGAGAGCGCTCTTGAGACTGAGAGCACTCTGACAAGGCAGTACGAAGTCCATTTTCCAACCCGCTTCGCAACCCATGCGCGCCCACTTCCATTGGCATGAATGAGAACGCACAACGTTACGTAACGCCAGCAGATCGGTGGCACCAGAACAAACCGACATGAGCAAAGGGGTTTAGCCTGGCAGAGCGAGCGACTGCGCCACTTTTGTTTCCTTCTCATCCGAGATCCCCTCCGTCTAGCCACTCTCGCTCATTTGGAAGCAGTGGGTTTTGTGCTCATTAATTTCGTAGGAATTATTCCAGCTATTTAACTATGAGAATAGTCCTAGCAAATTTCAGCAATTGACGGTAGTCTGATAGGAGGGGACAGCTCTGCCAACCCTACCCAATTTAATTAGGAACGTTACAGAGAGATTGATTAAAAATGACCAAGGATATCCCTTCCCTAGCCTTTTAATGGCGTGCCAAATAGCTCTGTTCAGTGAATTTGGATTTCACCTTGACAAAATGTCTCTCTCCTACAAAACATGCAGAACTCACTCAGCGATGTGTCACCGTGCTGCTGAGTCACAGTCCAACTTTCTCCAAGGATCTGCGATGTTTCAGACTCGGCTCAGTCAAACGTAGCACGCCGGGAGTAAATTCGTAAAGGGCACTGCATCGAGACGCCCGATGATGCACCGTCACCGTCCTTCTTGTGTGTTCAAGGGAAAACAGCTTATCTCTATCGTATGTTACAGGTTTCCTTCCCACTGCGTTGCTCCCGTGCATTCTATGAAAAATCAAGCATGAGTTGGAACGAAGGCTTCTGGCACTTGGAATGACCTTCTAACTAGCCTAACGGGTGTAACTAATTGTACAGTAATGAAAAAATTCTCAGGATGGTCCACAAAATAAACGCGGTTTTCTTGGCGCGTTTACAATTGCTGCTGATGACTAATTGGGCACGGCTGGTTATTCCTCCCCGTTAAGAAGGGGGCGGAACCTGAGCCCGAGGAGCTGCGGCGAAATACTAAGGCCGCTGTTGCAATTATACAACCGGATAATAGAGAAGAGTCATTTGAGCACTCTGCCTTTCGGAGATATGGCATCAGCAAGTAAACTACATCACGTCATACCCTCAACGGATGGCTGCATCCAGCTGTGTCGGCGGATCAAGGCAGAAAAGCAGTCACTGTGGGCGTAACATTAAAACCATTCCCCCAGGAAGTACCACAGAGGCAGTGAGTCACGACAAACATACTTCCAGCCCCAACAGTGCAAGGACACTCTCTAAAGGACAGGAGATTTACTACAGGTCCAGCTTAGTCTGATTTCATGTAAACACATGTAAACACATAAAGGACTTTATGCAATGCAGAGGTGAAAAATCACACTTTGGCCACCTTATCATACATGAAAGCTGCGAGAAGACAGCTGATATTTATATGAAAGTGCCGATGGCGCGAGGGGCACTGTTGCACATTACGCATACAACTGCAAGCCATACAGGCATCTGACAACCTCACAGAAATACTTTGTAACATATTCTACAACAAAAACTGATTTCTGCAGCTAGATGTAGGTGAGGGTGGAATTAAAGTCACAACCGGACGTTAGTTGGATCTCCTTCTTGGGATCCTGGATACAAATAGCCAAAGCGGTACTAAAGATGCAAAGTGATTAAGTTATAGAGTCAACTAAGCAAGCGAGGTGATAGCGACAGGGGTGTGGCAGGACCTACCAATGGTGCAGTGTTCGCCAGCCCAGCCCTGGTTGCACTCGCACTTTCCGTCCCTGCAGGTGCCGTGCTCGGTGCAGCGCGGATGGCATGCCCGCTGGTCACACACCGTGCCGCTCCAGCCTTCTTCACAGCGGCAGCTGCCCCCAATGCACACGCCGTGGGAGCCGCAGTCAACTGCACACACCTCTGTTGCACAAAACAGAAGTGGGGGCAAGAGAGACAGAAAGAGGACCATCAGGGTGTCTGAACAATAGAGTAAACACTGATAACCAAGGCAGATTATCAGAAGGTTGTACCCTTTTGAGCCTCGTAAAACCCAAATGGTATCACACTGAACTTGTAATTCACACCTGTCTCCAGCCATGACTGGCAGCACTGGGGTGCCAGACGGGTCTCGGGGTTTACCTGAGCCAGGCCAGCAACTAAGTGGGGGCAGCAGGAGGTGAAACATGGAATCTAATGAGGCCCTTAGCAGTGGAGTTGACAACAGGAAACAAACATAAGCCAATTAATAAAAACCAAACCGTCCACCAACAGCATGTGTATGAAATATCGATTCTCAAAGTTCAGCTAATTTCCTGGAATCTGCTAGTTCGCGGTTACCAGTAAGTGTTTCTCAAAATTTGATGGAAAGAAATATTACAGTGTGTACATTGTTCTCAAGCAGATATTGATAAATCAACAAAGCTCCCAACTGCTAGAGGAAATTACGCTTTTGGCCACAAAAAAATTCCGAATTACTGTAACTAAAATAGCACTCTGCTTGTGGCTGCACAGCAAACTAAACAACTCATGAAACAAATTAAAATGAAAAACAATATCCACTTTGTGTCGCGGGGATTTTTTTCATTTTCATACATTCATTGGCGCATGCTTTGTTGCAGTCTGTTCCTTGGTTGTGCTACATTGCTGACAAAGGGGCTATCGCTCATTCACAGCTTGCTGAGCTTCGCCTACTGTAACAGCCACACCCAGTGATGTAATCAAGCTTAATGCAGATATATGTTAAACGACGGGGATACGTTCTGAAAAATGCTTCGTTAGGCGATCTTGTCGTTGTGTGAACATCATAGAGTGTACTTATGCGCACCTAGATGGCATAGCTTCAATCATAAAGTGTACTTATGTACACCCAGCTGGTACAGCTTCGATCACAGAGTGTACTTATACAAACCTAGATGGTATAGCCTCAATCATAAAGTGTACTTATGTACACCCAGATGGTATAGCCTCGATCACAGAGTGCACTTATACAAACCTAGATGGTATAGCCTCAATCATAAAGTGTACTTATGTATACCCAGATGGTATAGCCTCGATCATAAAGTGTACTTATGTACACCCAGATGGTATAGCCTCGATCACAGAGTGCACTTATACAAACCTAGATGGTATAGCCTCAATCATAAAGTGTACTTATGTACACCCAGATGGTATAGCCTCGATCACAGAGTGCACTTATACAAACCTAGATGGTATAGCCTCAATCATAAAGTGTACTTATGTACACCCAGATGGTATAGCCTTGATCACAGAGTGTACTTATACAAACCTACATGGTATAGCCTCGATGCAGTCAAGAGACAAGGTAAACACAAGATTTATGATGCTACTGCTGGTGTAACATAGCACACTGTTTTACAGTAAACTTTTTTTAAGTAGAAAGAGCACACTGTAAAATAACAAAAAGTACAGAAAATACATAAACCATTAACATAGGTATTTTTTATCATCATGAAGTATTATGTACTGTACATAATTGTATGTGCTATACTTTTATATGACCAGTAGCGCAATAGGTCTGTTTACAGCAGCACCACTACGAACACATGAGCAACACGTAACGCTACGACGTCGCTAGTCGGTAAGAATTTTTCAGCTCCATTATAATCTTATGGGACCACCGTTGTATATGCACTCAGTCGTTAAGCGGCACATGACTGTGTTAGTTCCACACTCAGTGGAACCACACCCAACTTTACAGCAGAGGCATGCCATGCTTTTTAGTTTTGGGGCCCCATATCCAGAATTGTGGCCAAACCCAAGTAATGCAGCCACACCCAGAATTGTTTTAACTTCAATGTTAGAACCACACCGTGTTACAGATGAAGTCAGTTGTGAAGGATTTTCACCTCTGATACGAACAGAGTTATGAAAGACATAGGGCCTGGCGTGGAACCCTACATTTTAAGGGTCACCTTGTACAGCAGTTGCTAGGAAGCAGGACTTGCTAGATGTATTTCTAGGCATTTATACACAAGAGTACAATGTTTAAACGCTTTGTTAAAGTAATAATTGTTGGGAAACATAATGCATGCTGTACATGTGCTTCTCAAGTGTTTCATGGGGTCTCGTTCAATGTGCAAGGTGACCGAATCATCCGTGCAGCCCCTCCCCCCAGAGTTACATAACAACCAGGGAAACAAATGCTTTTTATTCCTTTTTCCCCATCAAGGCAGCAGATGGAAACAAGCAGAAAATCGATGAGCTCCCCAAGTGGTTTGAGTCATGTGCCTTCGCAGAGGAATGATGGAGCTCCTACAGAGCAAGAGTCCATTGTACTTATTTGTACTTATTGTGCTCTCCAGCCCCGCGACTCTCTCTCTTGCTCTCTATCAATCTCTCCAAATCCCTCCCTTACCCTCCCTTCCAATTGGCCGTCTCCATCTCTGTCTGAGTGGACCCTGGACTTTTCGATTTATCTTGATGTTGTGGAACTGTAACGATTCCTAGGGCGGAGGCCTCGTGCGAATCGATGTTATCAATGTTTCATTAGTGCAAAGGTGTTTATCTGCCTTTAGCACGCAGGCACCTCCAGCAGCAGGAGGGGGGTTGATGTGTGGCGCGACTGTTTATTAATTAAAGTGCGGTTAGCGTAAGCGGAATCACAGAGTTTAATTAATAGAACCCCAACCGACTTTAGAAACGCAGCTTGCGGTCGACTTTCGCCCGGACGTGAGGCGACAGCGTTAGGTTGGTGGGTGGGTTGTCTCTGCGTGGAACTCACTGTGAAATACGGATTCATTACCGAGCGCCATCTCGGAGGGATTCGACCGTTCCTGTCGAGCTATCTCCGTAACAGGGCCAATGATGTGTGCGCTCTGCGAGGGGCAGGCACGAGTTCCGCAGAACATCCAAAACGGCAGGGCATCGCGCTGCTTTTATTGCCGCCATCATGCTCACATTACTGCCTCTTGCACCACATTTAATGGCCCACTTGCTGAAGAGATAATGAATAAAGGATTTTTATGGCTACAGAAAATATGACAAACGTCTGAAAATATCTGATGCAACACAATACAATCCCGCCATTACGTTGAACGCAGAGCTGATCCTTGCCGTTCCAAGACAGAGAGACTTAGAGAAGGGTGAAAAAGTAGACCAGTTAAAGGAATCATGATTTTTGCCAGGCAAACTGAGAGGAGAGCCTATTCCAAAACAAGGCTTAGGGAAAGATGGATGAACAAAGTGAAGGACGTTTGATTCAGCACTATGGCGTACAAGAATGTGGAGGGTAAATCCACACGGCTTTGCTTCCTACTTTGCAAGAGAGCTTTAACAACCTGGACAGGAGGAAGCGAAAGAGGAAAACATTGAGAAGAGCTGGCGCAACCGACGAGCTGGACGCTTACCGACGGAGCAATCGGGACCGGTCCAGTTGGCATCGCACACGCAGGCGTTGCTCTCGGCCTGGTAGGTTCCGTGACCTGAGCACTGGTCTGGGCACATGGTCTTGAGGATCTCGCAGTTGGTGCCGCCCCAGCCGGGGCTGCAGTGGCACTCGCCATGGATGCAGACGCCGTGGGCGGAGCAAGACGGGTCCAGGCAGTCCACTGTGGACGACAAGGGCAGATCACATGTCAGGTTAGTCAGCTTTCTGCGCTGATGGAGATGTAGAAAAGCAAAAATTACAATAAATCTCAAGGATCCCATTGTGTGCAGCATTATTTTAAAGTGTGCTGTGCATCACGTTTCAGTAGAGGTGGAACAAGAAATCACGACCCAAGCAACCCATTCTTGATTTCTGACTTTCGCCTTTCCACGAAGAGTGGAATTTGACCCACATAACTGTATACAGGCCCATTTCTCTCTTCTACTGGGTCAGACCCAGGGAGATCACACAGAAGATCATGATTCTTCATGGTTTAGTCCAAACGGTTCTAATGTAATAGTGAAGGATACACGTGCAGCGTAGATGAGACGTCAACCTGGCTGCTGACCCGAAAGCTTGGCGACGCGAGACAGACTGGAAGGGAAAGGAAGGGAAGCGTGTTTCACTGTGGCTTCCTACTGCTGCTAATTTAAAGCACCACCGAACTGCGGCCTGTACTCCCAACGGACCTGTCGCAGTGCGTGTGGCCGTGGGGTGGGGTACACCAACTACCCAGGGAGAGCTCCGCTCCTCTTCTCAGTGCACTTTAATATTCTGCAAATGACGGGGCGTAATTACTTGTCCGACAGCATAACTTTTTATGTGTCGGACCCACATCGTGGAAACGTAATTCTGAGGAGTTAATTGTATTACTCTGTTAATGGGGATCAATAAAATCTATCTTATTGAGTACCGGAGATAAGGTCTTTTTCTGCAGGGGTGAAAAATGAAGGCAAATGTTCTGGTTTGTCGGCAATATTAGCACAATTGGAACACGGAGGGAAAAAAACTCATTTAGCTAATCACTTCACAAGGAAAATCCATTCTGATCTGGAGCTCTGGTTCCCGACGAGTGCAGAACTCCAGGTTGAGGAGGGCCGGTGTATCAATAAGAACATCAATGCAATTATTTGCTCTGCTAAGTGGAAAATAGCAATTGTTTCTGGAATATTGAACCATTAACTTGAAGTAAATGACTGTAATGAAGGAGGGAAAGACCAAAACTCAACAAAAATCATTTGACGGTGGCAGGTACAAGTCGTCTAGATCCTCATTAGCTGGAACATGCCATCATGCTGGGAGGCATCAAACGAACTTTGCCAGGAGAAGTGATAGCCTATGAAGAAGTGTCTCGATCTTCAAACTCCCAAGTAACGTTCAAGCAGGTTGTCAGACACTATTTACCACCTGAAAGGAAGGCAACCAGCCTTTAAGCGGCAGGGGGCAAACTACAGGTGGCAAAGTGACAGAGGAGAAAGGAATCAAGACCTGGATGTTGCAAGTTCAGATCCAGTTTTCCAGACCTAGCACAGAACCACAGTTACCAAGGCTGCGACAAGACCGACAGCAGGAGAAGGTCATGCCATCAATGGCGAGACTCAAAAGGAATGTTAGCAAAATCACGTTAATGATTTTTTTTTTTTTGGAGCTGAAACTTTCATGGCACACTAAGCTGCTTACACTGATTTCCATAGCTGGGCAATTTTTACTGCATCGGTCGAGGGTAAGTACCCTGATCAAAGGGACTACCAGCAGGAGGTGGGATTCAAACCCAAGACCTTCAAGTGCAAGCTGACAAGGTAAACCGCTGCACCACCTCCTCCGTACAGGACTCACTTTTGAACCGAGTGCAAGACCGAGGAGAGGAAACCATTTCCAAGATGGGTGAAGGAAAAGCTGCAAGGTCCAAAGAATTTTCCAGAAGCTTAGCGTGTCTATTTGAAAAGCTACTGAGAATGGCTGGTGGAAGCGCTCGTCAACTGTCACCAACGCAACATACTAGGTCAGAAATAATATAGCACTTCAATACAGTCAGGGCTGGTGCCAAAATGTTCTCCCTTGAACGACATGCTGCTCCCTGCCACCACACAGGGCTGTATTCACAAGTTCACCGACACGTAGCACGTGGCGTTTTTTTTCCCCCTTTCTCCATTTTCGGTAAACGATGACTGCAGCAAGCGTCAGAACCACCCTTCCTCTCGAACGTACCAGTAGTTACTCGCACAGCTTCATGCCCTCTAACAGATCCCGTGAGCCGTGCAGGAAACGTTAGCGCAACATTTCCGCGCCGCTTCCTGCGAACGGAAGGCAAGTGGGTGCAGCAGTCGGCCATGCAAGGTCTCACCTTCGTCGCAGTTGTCCCCCTTGTATCCCGTGTTGCACACGCAGACGCCCATGATGCAGAGGCCGTGGCCTCCGCAGTGGATGTCAATGCACTGGTTGCTGGGCACGTCGCACTCGGTGCCCTTCCAGCCGCTGAAACACAGGCAGCGGCCCCTGGAGTACTGGCCGTTCCCGCTACACAACACCGGGCAGGCGGCTGCAGGGAAACAAGGAAACCGCGTGATGGGAGGACGGTCGGGGAGCGTCCTGGGGAGGAAGGAACGGGCCGAGACCGACGGAAGGTGAAGTGACGCGTACCTCTGGAGCAGTCGGGTCCCAGGAAGCCGGGGAAACAGTGACACGTCCCCGAGAGGCAGTCTCCGTTTCCATGGCAATTGTGAGGACACTCCATGACAGACTCTGCAGGGACATGGGGGGGGGGGGGAAGATGAACATAAGCTGAGCGAATTTAGCATTAATTGGAGAGGTTGATTTAACGGCTCTCCGTGCTCTAAAAATTAGCATACAGTCTCAGAGTTTGTGATATCCCATTCCCCGATCTTTAATTAAACCAACACCAGATGCTTGATTAAGGCAAACGTGTGCCTCTTGGCTCTCAGTAATGAACCAATCAACAAATTGTTATGACCAATTATCAGCTGGCAGCTTGACTAAACTTCTCTTTCTCGCGCGGCCCGACGGTCATTAATCGCTTGGAAAGTGGCGTTACTTCGCCCGTCTTCCCTACAAGGTCTAGACGTTAAAAGGCAGAGGGACAGACGATGACGCCGACCCCGACGCAAACGCGCGCCGCGCCAAACGTTTCGCCGGTTCGGGCTTCGCCCAGGCAGCCCGCTTCGTCCACGAGCCCGTCCGCTCGTGTGCCCGCCCGCCCACGTGCGCCGCCTCTCGCTTTCCATTTACACAGTCGATGGAAATCGATGGCGTTCGGCGGGGGGTCCTCAGAGGGCCCCCGAGGCTGCGCCCCAGCTGCGTGGGAGGGCGAAGGCCGACTTTATTATTGCCTGCCCTCTCGCTCTATTGGATGCTTGTATGAGTGTCAGAAGTTGGCAGTTTATGACATCACCTGTCAATAATTTCATTAGCGGTGGACAAAGGAAACGGGCAAACGCCGCGCCGTTTTGACAAGGTAATAAAGGCGGGGCCCCCCTTGCCCAGCGGCACTTATTGAGGAAACACAAAGGTTCCCTGCTCTCCGCGCCATCTTTATGAGGCCTGCGGTCCCCAGATGACAGAATAATCCATTTTAATTTCAAAAGTTTAAGCCTAACATCTCAGCCCACAGGAGTGCACTTTTTTCGCACCATCTAAGCCACCCACTTCAAAACGGGGCATGAAGCGCCATGTGAATATTCTCTTTCTTCCCCCTTTTCAGATGATCATACTGAAAGTAAACTGCTCTTTTCGGAAAGTCATCCCCAACATTTTAAAGCGTGCAGACCTGGGAGGATGGTCGGCGGAGCGGTGTGCCCCTCGGCGGGGGGCGGGAATCCGCGACCGAGCGCCCAACTGCAGCGGCGGCAGGAAAAGCCGGAGCTCAAAACCGGGCGGCCGCGAGAGGCCACGGTGTGCCGCTTTGATGTCGGTTCAAACTCGGTCACGCGAACACAGGCGCGCGCGCGCACACACATCACGGACACAAATGCAACCAGAAATGTGCTCGGCGCCGCACGCAATCAAACACCCTGCAACGGCTGTTTGCTCGCTAAAGCAGAACTCCATTCAATTAAACTGGAACAAAAACGGAAACCAAGGAAGCAATTTAGGTAATGTAAATTTTGAGCTTTCCACGGTAAAACCTCAGCACTGACCTCAGTGTCTGCCTCGGAATTTAATTTTGGAAGCCTTTACTGATGATGGGTTTACCGAACACCTACACCTCCCCTAACCCCTACCCCTACCCCCATCCCCATTCCCACTCCCCCCAACACGGTCCCGGCGCTCACCGATGACGATGGTGCTGTAGGACACCTGCTCCACATTCTTGCCATCGTTGTAGAAGGCCAGGTGCCAGATGCCCGTGTCCAGGAACTGGATGAAGCCTGCCTCATGGACATTGACGGAGCGCGCCTTTCGGCCGCTGGCCTCCGGCTCAGCCAGGCCCCGCTTCTCCTTTGCGATGAGCCGGCTCCCATCCAACAGCTCGACAAAATCGTACTGCAGAGAAGGTCATTTTCATTTCACTTAGCGCAGCGCATTTTGACGAGCAAGCTGCCACACAGCTCTTTACATATTCATTAATATAGGAAAAATATGTTCAAAAGTCAAAAAATTGCATGTTCTCGAACCCCTTGAAGAAAGGCCACTGAGTAAGACTCGGTGAAAACGTGTTTATCGATGTAAAAACCGCAAATTCCTCCTGTATAAGCGTGGAAGAAGACATAGAAGTAGCTGACAACTTTTGCCTCGTGGGATCAGTGATCAACATCAACGGATCCAGCTGTCAAGGGACACGCTGCAGACCAGCACTTGGTAGAGATGCAGTGAGAGATCTGGAAGGAAGCCCTCAAAAGTGCCGAACAACGAGCAGATGTTATAACACAAGATGGATGTGAAAGGTGGACACTGAAGAAGCAGGACAGGAAAAAACACGGTCTCCTTTGACCTGTCATGCTGAAGGAGACCTTTAAGAACAATTAATGGATGCTGATCAAATTAAACCATGACTATCACTGGAAGCACGAATGATGAGACTGTGGTTACCATTCTTTGGACACGACAGGAGAAGATCAGATTCTATAGAAAAGACAGCAATGATAGAGAGAGAAGAAGAAAACGAGCAGCAACCAGATGGATGGACTCAGAGTGAAAATGGACACGTTCTTTTTAACACGAAGGACACAAATGGAGGAAAACGCTCCGGAGAAGCTCTATACGTGTGGTCAATATCGACTTGATGGCACTTAATAATTTACGAAAGGAAGGATGGAGATCTAATTATATCAACACCATAACAGCTGCCCTGCCGCAACATTATGACTCATTTTCAGGAGAATAATCTTTTAAATTGTCCATTCCCAAAACAGGAGAACTCAGCACCTGTTCATCTCAGGTTTCATGCTCTCGTGTTAAACTCACTATATACTGTACGTCTGGTTATGCTTTCTTTAGGTAATGGGGCCATCTGCTAATGAATCCTTCAATCAGGCTCCATAAACTCCCTAGTTTCTATGTCAGGTAAGAACCAAGGTCACCTTCAGTTCTCCATGGCGCCATTCTGAAAACAGGTCAGTGGAGTTCGAGCGCAAGGGAAACGTAACAAATCTGAAGTCATACGGCGTAAAATTAATGTAGCAGCCGAGAGACAAAGACGAATAACCGGCGTAGGTGGACAGGGAAGCCCGGCGGGGAGAGCGAGCCGACATCGCTCTCGGGTTCCGACACGACTCGCGCAGGAGGTCCGACGTTTCAAACGGGCTCTTCGACAGCCAGCTGACTAATGTGGCGCCGGCGCGTCCGTGTCGGTGGTGCAAGTGTATGCTCCGGCAAGGATCATCCACCCCCTGCCCAAAATGCAACAGTTTGTTGGCTTAACCCATTGGGAACAAGAGCAGTAAACACAAGGCCCCCACCCTCACCCAGCGCCTCAACCGCTCCACAAGAGGAGGTGTCATCTATCAAAGCCCTTCTTCATCCTTCATCTTCAGATGAGGCGAATGGAAGAAAGGATCCCGAAAACAAATTAACGCCGACAGCAAGGAGGAAGAGACGCTTCGGTGAAAAACCGGAGAATTTATTTCTTGGCTCTTTCTTGATTCTTTCGTGACTACCCGTATCTCGAGCTGTCAATATCCTTTATTATTCCCTTTCTGTGCGCTCAAAGATGCACACCAATTCGTCCAAAATCAAAGGGAAGAGTCTTCTGTCAGACCTTTGTGTTGCAGCAACAGCGTACGCCTGTCATCAATTAATGTCACTAATGAAGGCGCTTGTACTATTCTGTGTTGAGACACATTCTTGCATACAACCTTGACCCATGACCCTTCTCACTGCCCTTCATTTCAGAGATTCACCAGCAGAATGTTGATCTGCATTCAGTGAGCTGAAGGTAAAATGAAAATTGTTCAGGGGCTATTCACTCTCTTTACACCATGTAAGCTGTAGTAAACTGTTATACAGTAGCCCCCCCCATCCACAGGGGATATGTTCCAAGACCCCCAAAGGATGTCTGAAACCGCAGATACTACCGAACCCTATATACTATGCTTTTTTCCTTTAAAGAAAAGAAAGAAAACTAAGGACCAATAGCCAGGTCCTCATAAGTATAGATTTTTTAAATAAAGTTTTTTTTTTTTTTTAAAAAAGAAAAAAGGGTCAATCTGATAACCGAGACGCTACTAAGTGACTAACGGGCGGGTAGCGGATACAGCGTGGACACGCTGGACAAAGGAATGATTCACGTCGCAGGTGGGACGGCACAACATTTCATCACGCTACTCAGAATGGCACGCAATTTAAAACTCATCGACTGTTCATTTCTGGAATTTTCCATTTAATATTTTCGGACCATGGTCGACTAAGGGTAACTGAAAAGGAGGCACCACTGAAATGACTTTTTAAAGCAAGCAGCAGGAAGAAAACTTGATTTCCCACACTACTCCCTACATCCGATGAAGAGGACCCTGGCGATAGGGACCCTTGGATCTTGGAACCGTGATTCCTGGCCCAGCCCTCCCCAGTACATCCCCTGTTTGACAATGTCACATTTATTCTGTTTATCTGTGTTTTTGTTTATTCATTTATTTATTTATTCTGTTTAAAGTATAAGGAGTTAATGTTGGTAATGTTTGGAATGTGTAAATCATGACATCATAGGACGTATTAATGTTCTGGCCTTATTTTAGGAACGTGTTACGGTTCTTCTGGATGTTGTAGAGATTATTGTTTTTATTAACGTTTGTGAATTAACATGTTGCTTATTGACACTTGTTTCTGAGGTAGAGTAAGTGTGGATTAAAAATCTTTGTTTGCTTTCCAGAAGTGCCTCACAGGTGTGGAAATGTGAAATGGCTAATAATGAGAGCACTGGATCTTGTGTGCTGCTTTGCAGCTACATTTAGGAGGAAAGTTTTGCTGTCTTGCAGCTGCAATATTGTGCTGTTTTTAATTGTTGCATTTGGCTTAAAAAAAGGGAGGGAAAAAAATTGCCCATGTGTGAAACCCTGTAACTCCACCTTGGCTCCACCCCCTCCATGGGCAAGCCTGTAGAAAGCCAGCCTCACACAGGAGCTCCGCCCCTTTAGCCCGTACCTGTGTGTGTGAGGGTGGGAGGCCCTTCCTCCCGTACACGCCCACCAGGGCGTCCCTCTGCACCGAGATGTTGAACTTGAGGAACTGCGGCTGGTCGATGAAGAGTTGCGAGCGCCAGAACACGCCGGGAGGCACTTCCTGGGCAGCCCGACGGCCCACGTCCACCTCGCCCGTGTCGATGGTGTTGTTCTCCGGCAGGAGAAAGCCTGGCTTGCCTGTCGGGGGGCGGGGATGAGAGGCAGAGAGAGTGGTCAGAGGGCAGAACGGTCAATCTGGAATGGAGGGTTGCGGTAAGGTGACCGTGTTTGTCATCTTCGCAGCCCAAAGGCAGCGCTAAGGAAAACCGTGAGTCGCCGAAGCCGAAGCTCAGCTCCTCTCTCCTGGACCCATGTGGAGGAAATGGAGGCACGGGGGAGGGGAGGCTGCTCCGAGAGTGCCAAGGCGCATCAATCAACACGCTCCTCCATCCTGGAGCGGCGGCGTGGGTTTCACAAGCCTCCCGTGTTCACGGAGCACGGCGCACACCCGTGTCTTCACACATCATCATTTACCTAATGTGATGAACGCGGTGAACTAGAGGACTGGCAGCCAGTTCCGACACCACGACCTGCTCACTCAGCCTTTTTATTATCAAACCATGTATTCAGTTTCGCTCTTTTGCAGAATATGGCTTTTTGGTTCCTTTTCAAAAAACCGATGTACTGGAACAAAGTATCAATTCATTTAATCTCTGAAGTTAATTACAAATCAATTACAGTGTTTACAGGAAAACACAGAGGGATTAGATGCCTGAAAGAGCATTACTGTACAGTGAACTGATAGGCATAGCAGCAGCATGTTAAAGGCAAATGAAGGGAATGCTGATGCTGAACGAGGTACCAATGTGCAGTACAGCAGTTCTGTGCGCGACCGGGTCACGGGATATGGGAATGACCGGTCACTCGTATTTTAATGAGAAAAATAGAAAATAAAGGCAACGTCGAACACACATTGTTCAAAAACTCTGCTTATTTCAATATGTGAAGTGATTTACTTGCATGAAAATTCTAAAAGAGTTTCTCGCAGAGAATTCTCCAGAGTAGCTTGCAATGTTTTGACACCTACTGTTACTTACCCATTTATATAGTTGGGTAATTTTTTTTTTTTTTTTTTTACTAGAGTAAGTACCTTCCTCAAGGGTACAACAGTAAGAAGTGGGATTTGATCCTACAACCTTTTGATCCAAAGGCAGTAGCTGTAATCAAAATGCTACCAGCTGTTCCAATCTTAACATCAAAAAAATTAATTTACTAGACAGACTAAGTTAGGAGTAAATGCTGCTAGATAAGTAAATTTTTTCGAGTGGTTGGTTAAACAGCAAAATGAATCCTAAACTGATTTTAAAAAAAAAAAATCATTAACTGCTATAATTTCAAAATTATACTTTAAAAACAAAAAAAAAACCATATATACGGTACATTGGAATGACTGACCAATCGTGGGACTGGTTCGATGTCCCCCCATTTTTCCGGTCACGGGAGGATAAACTCTTGTTACTTCCAGGTGAAGACGATCCTGAGAGCAGACGCCCCGTGTGCGTCCAGGCCCATGTGTTCCCGTAATCCCGTGTACGTGACCGCGTCTATCCAGGTCTGCCGCCATCGATCGCTACAGCTGGCACCGTCTCACGAAGTTTGCGGAAGATTTTCACAGGGCTTACCAGCCTACGCAGGCAACAGCCAACTTTGCTCACGGAGGGATTTGGAGAGGAGAACAAAACAAAACTCGGAGCCAAGAAAACAAAGGCTCCAAATTCATTAGTCCTTGTTAGCGGGAGCATCGAAGCTCAGTGTGTGGTCCACCAATTAGATGCCCAACCGTTCACCATTAAATATGTTTGCCACCCAGTGTCTCCCACCTCCTGCGATGTGGGCGGAGCGGTCCTGCATCGACTGCGCCACCCGCTCCGCCGAGGAGTCTTCTGGACTCTAAAAATACCCCTTTGCAAGGATGCAGACTGTTTTCGGGTCGCTGGCGATCATTTGCAGTTCGTCCGCAATTCGTCCGCAATTTTCCTGCACGTTTCCACACTCCTCTACATTCCCATGCTTTCAAAATGCCTCAACTTGCGCAGGTACGCTTCCTCTGCTGGGGCGGCTGCTTTGCCGCCGGTTTCTCAGTGGGCGAGACTCGCTAGTCTGGCTGCATCGGTCCGACTCCCACAATGCACTGCAGCTCTCCGATACGATTTCACAAGAGGGAAAATGAGAGAGCGACCACATTTTCGGGAGAAAATGACTATACGAGTCCACCGGGGGCCAGTCCCAGCACAGCGCCCATAATCGGAGCTCGATTAGTCTGCCTGTCAGCAACTGAGGGGCTCCTGGGCCACAGGTTAAATGTTCCAGGTCAGAAGTCGGCTATTGAGCGGTTGCACCGTGTGCTGGTTAAAACCCCGTGAGAGCAAGCACCATTACGCCGCACGTTGACCGAACGGGGTTTCTGGTCTGACGGGGACTCTATCCGAGACTCGATTATGAGGAAGCCGGACATCCTTCAAACCACGCCGTCTCCAGGCGCTACGGCACAGATGCCGTTTCCCACAATGCCCTATGGCTTGGCAACAAAGCATTATTCCTGCTAATGGATCCCACGCATTCGGAAGAATGGGCAGTGCTTTCATTGTTTTAGTCAGCCCGTGGATAGAGCCGCCTGAAGAATTACAGCACTTGCCGTATTTTCTGCGTAAGCCGGCCGTTTCGTGCAGCGCCTCACGCGACGCGCATCCGTACGGCAGAAGGTTTAGCGACTTGCCACAGACAGGCGTTAAGTGCTGCCCACGTAACAGTTAAGTATTGCAGAAGTTAACTTCTTTAAGAGCTTTTTCTGCCGTCAATCCCAAAATGACTGTCAACCCCAATGTTATTAGCGAAACTTATCAAACTCCTTAGGGCCCCGTGCAGCAGCATCCCGGCGCGGCGGCCATTGTTTGTAGCTACCGCTCGTTCTGCCTCCAGAGCAGCGGTTAAAAAGCCTTTGGCACGGCGAGCAAACACCGCGAGCTTAAAAATGACTAATAACCCCATCGGAAAGCCAAATATCTCCCCCGGGCCGATGCCAGGGATGCTAATCTGCTGGACCTTGGAGCATTAGCGCCAAAACAACGCGGTTCGCTGCGTGCGAGAGCGTTAGCGCGTCGCGGCGCCGCTCTGGATCTCTTTATGACTTTCAAATTGTAACTTAAGCTGTTCTGATCCATTAAGTACAAAATTGCACCATAGAATGATTTAAGAAGGACTTGCACATTAATTTTAATCTTCGAAATTTCGTGCTCTTTAATTGCCTGACCACTGTGGTTTGGAGGGAAACGCCGCCTTTGGAACGAAAGCTCTTTAGACGGAGGGGACTGGGGGATTAATGAGCTTTGCAGCTGATGCAAGGTAAGCGCCGAGCTTTGAGGGACTGAGCAAGGTAACCCTGAGCCAAAGGAGCAGTGGGCCTTGCTAACTTGCGAACCAGAGTAAGCCTCGACTGGACCTCGATAACCTTTGACCTGAACGGCCTCTGGCAGGAAAGACGAAGAGAGGCAGTTTTCGAAGACCAGCCTCCGTGCAGGAACTTAGACCACGCTTTTCACAACATTGACATTTGTTTATTATGAAGTTACTGCGTATGGCTTTATTTCCTACTCAGCGAAAGGTAGCCCCCTGGCTATGGCTCTAGCTACCTAGCCGCTGTAGCCAAGTCCCTCAATAGTGTACAGCTGACACAAGCAGCGCAACACCGTTTCTCCGAGATCGAACTCGACGAGCGTGTATTGAGTGTGGTGCGAATGCGGTCAACAAATGTCGCTGGCTAACTCACGATGCTGCCCAGGATGAGCCGCGGCACAAGAACGTTCTCCGGAGATGCCCGTGAGGGGCACCTCTCCGTTGGAACCGCGCTTTTGTCACGTTCCCTAACGAGGGTTTCCTCTAGGGGCGAGGACCCTTGCCCCGCATCTGTCTGAAACAGAAGAGCACGTTTCACCGGACGCTCACCCTCAGTCCCTCCCTTATTTCTTTGCACCCTTCCAGGTTTGTTCCGATTCTGATTTCTGACCATTACGGCGCTGGTGACATAGAGCTGCTCCAGCAATTTCAGAGCAAGCGTGCTGGAGTGATTGCTTTTAACTCGCCGCGCCTCCAGGTCACCTGGCCGCTGCCAGGGGCCCCGTGCAGAATGACAGTCGGAGAGCTGGCGTCTTATGATTACTTTGTATTTGGCCCCAGGTGGGCAGGAAAGTGGCCTGATGGACAGGGAAAGGGGTGACAACCGCGTTGAATGCTGGACCTTGTGAATGGAGACAGCCAGCAGACAGAGGTAAACAGCCAATGTTACCTCTGGGAGGATAATGATCCTTCCTTTTTTATCGATCTATAGACACCATCCCACTTCCTGGCGTCTTCATTAGCGCCCGCTGTGACAATGCAAATAGACCATCTCCGGCAACTCGCTAACAGCTGTCACCACGGCCTGCATTTCCATGTCCTTTGCCGTCGACCTTGTGTCCTTGTATTGTTCTGTCTGAATGGAGGAGGGGCGTAGCTGGAACGAAACCGAAGGGACACACTCAAGCGGATGTCAACATCGATGTCTGGCCAGTGGTTATGAGCTCCGGATGCACGGGCAAACGTGGCTTTTAGCACTTTTTGGGCCACTGTCATCTTTTGTCCCTCTTTTGCTCTACATAAATCAGCATTAGTCGAGCCGAAGAACGCCAAATACTGCCGACATCCTCGTTCATCCCAGCTCTGTCTGGGGCCTTGACTGTCTATTTGTCATCACCTTCCTGCGGGACATGTTGGTACGCTCAGAGCGCGGCCGACGTTCACAGGTCAAAACCTAATTGGACAAAGCAATGCAGAGCAAGGATAAGGAACAGGAACCGGGATAAAATGAATCGGCGTCGCCGGCCTGGAGCCGCGCAAACATTTCGAGTGCTCATCACTGACATTAAGAGCCCTGAGCCCTCTGCCTCTCTCCGAAGGTCACAAACACAGAGGTGTCTGGATTGATGCAGCTGTCTGAAATTTCCGTCCCCATAAACACTTATTTATCCATTTGAACAGGGTACATAACATCAAGATACTGTAGGAATTGATCATTTGTTGGTCAATTTGCGGTTCTTTGCAGTCCCAATGAGGCACAAATAAGCTTTAAAATGGTTTATTATGCTCTCCGGAGTCTCCCCAGATGTTATGCCATTCCTAACGGTCGCGACCGCAGCCTCTTCAGCGTATTTCATTACCACCTGACCCCCTTATCAGGAGCACAGACCATCCAGGGTTTTTTACAGCCAACTCCAGGAAACAGCATGTACCCGTACCAGAACTGCCTTTTTCTAGAAATTTCCAAAAAGGCCTACAGACAGCGAGTGAGAAAGCATGCTTTATTCCGCACAAACCATTTATTGGGAACGTTCTCTGTGCTGCAGGTCTCCGGGTGTTAAGGTTCTGTGGGCAGACAGTGGAACAAACCGAGTCCCGGTTTCTCCTCTTACCGCTATCGGCCGTGAGCGCCGTCACCGCGTTGGTGGGTCCGGTGTCCGACTTGGTCTGCCCGTTCTCGAAGGCGTAGTTCTCAGCTTCCTGGAGCTGCCAGTTGAGGCCCAGGAGGTGCATGGCTGGGGGAGAGGAACGGGTGAGCGGGTTCAGCGTCCCGTAGGGCGGATCCGTGCCGAATCAGAGTGCACAATCAATACTGTCTCTTCCAGTAAATATGAATTTATACATACACACTCGATTCTTCTTTTCTGCCTATGAATCATCATCATCATCTTTTTATAGAGAAAATAATTTGGGATCGTGAATCCTTTCGAAACCATGTGCATGGCTGCAGAAACAAACACTGGCCTGTATATAAGAATATTTCCTCACCATAAAGCATCTCAGAATATGTTTTAAACCTAGATTTAGAAGAGAGGTATGACCAATGAACAATGAATTTTATTTTTATTTCTACACTTTTTTTATGAATAAATGCAGAAATTAGTTAAAGCTTTATGATTTTATATTCACTACTTTTTTAGGTTTACTGGGTTAATAAGGTAACGGTGAGCTATTCGTGGAGATGTCATTTCGGTGGCAGGGGGCATGCCTGGAACCTCCATGAACATAAATGGTCTAATGTATAGCTTTTCCAGGGAAGTTCTGGGAGGAAACTCGACCCAGTGTTGTTCTGAATGTGATAGGTGTCACTTTGGCGCTCAATGTACTGGAACATTCTGTATTTAGTGACTTGGCTACCAAAACAAAAGGCCCACAAGAGTGTCATCAAAACTGGGCTCTTTGGGGTCTGTGGGAGAGCTAGAAGCCCACCGAGGCTGTGACACGCTCCCCCACTGCAGACCTTGAACCCAGAAAAGGGCGATTTGGATCTGTGTTCCGCTGCTGGTCTACTTAAACAGCGTCCCAAGGAGCGCAGGGAAAACACCCCCAATAAATCACAGTGAGGCTCCGCATGTTTTTGGCTGTGTGTGTTTGTGTGTATGCGTGCGGGTGATGGAATAACCCCCAGTCTGCGTTGCCCCAAGCGGCGGAGTGGATGACGGTGGCGCTAACGAAACGGGGACAGTAGAGATGGCACCTCCATGGAGGCTGGGGGGGGAGTGGTGCAATTAGGAGAGTGGCGTGGGAGCGATTACAGCAAAAGCTGGCCCACACACACACACACACACACACACACACACACGCAGGTTTGCTTCGCACACACTCTCAAACAGGACCCCCCCATGCTCACACAAACACGCTGTTGGCCCTCCCAGGGGCCCCCTCCCGTGTGAGACTCGTTAAAGCGAGTCCTGCCGCTTGGGTTATTGTTCCCCCAAAACCCCCCCAGAGCCGGCGAGGTGGGAAGGGTCGTGAGAGAACGGCGGTATCGACCGACCCGACAGCGAGGGTCCGGAGCCCACCTGAAACTCTGCTCACGGCTACCCAGCAGGGCCCAGAACATGAAACAAACCAAAGGATGGGCTTTAATCCACATCCCGATGATCACACGCTGTCCAACAGACAGAAGAAGATCATCGCAATAAGGAGAAACACCAACACAGTAGTGACTGAGTCCAGGAGGAGCTTCTCCAACAGGCAGAGACCCAAACGCACCCCCGCACACGGAGCTGTAGTGACTCAGAGGGACTCGCGCAAAGGTCCAGCATCAGGGCCCTTCCTCGGGACGTGAACCCACATACTTCTGGTGACCAGTCCACATCCCTAAGCACCGGGCCACCCGTCGCTGCGGCAAATTGTCATAATTACCCAATTAGCACAAGTAATTTTGTTTCAGAAATTGCACCGTGGCCTGTTTTCAGGAATCACCGTATTAGTGATTTGGGAGAAATTCACAGATATAAATAGTACCGGTGACTAACGACTAATTGGACTAATGAAGGCAGGAAATGGGCTGGAAGGAAAGCGGCTCCAAGTGCTCGGATGAGCTGGATCCGAACCGCACGTTCACTCACGCCGCACTGCAGGGGGGTGGGGGTTGGGTAAAAAGCCTGCCGCTTCACTACGGAAAGCTGTCCCCGCAGCTTTCAGAAGCTACGGAAAGCTGTCCCCGTGTCAGAAGCAGCTTGGAACCCCTCGCCTGCACACAGGTCTTTGTCACCGTGCCGAAGTGCAAAGATGAATGCAGTGGAAGTCGGGGGCTGATGTTTCGTGTGTGTGTGTGTGTGTGTGTGTCTGCATGTGTCTGTGTCACAGAGGAGGCAGGAGAACAATCCACGGCACTGAAATGTGTGGGTGTGAAATTCGCAAACTCATTCACTTGCTTGGAGCACCATGAACACATTGAAACGCTGCAAACGATGCGCGCGCACACGCACACGCACACGCACACCTGATGGCAACGCCGGAAGTTTTGCTCCTTTGTGCAGCAAAGTTTCTGCTCCTTTTGCCGTCGCTCCGAGTTACGGAGGTCCCTCCTTCTGGTTCTCGCGGAGCCACAGGCCCTTTGTAAAGGGCTCGTTTGCTGGTGTGTTAAGTGTGCGGTGGGGTTCGAACCCCGCGGGTCCCACTTCCTACAGTCCGACCTGGAGCGGTCTATCTACGGCTGGGGTCTGCAGCACACCCAGCTGATGTTTATCCGATGTTGACTCTTATTGACCACGTTCACGGACTGCTTCCGGAAGGTTCTGTCCCCTACTTGTGTTAAAGGGCCGTGTTCACTGTCACTGTGTGAGTCCATCCATCTGCTTCCTTCTCCTCCTCCTTTTCTGTCTCCTCCAACTCTTCCCAGCATCACCATCTTTTTGAGTGAGTCCAGTCTTCTCACAGTGTGGCCAAAATATGAAAACCTCAGTCTCACCATCTGTGCTTCCAAATATCGTATCGCTTTATAACCACCGTTCTGTATTCCAACTTATAAGATCTTGCAAAAAAACAGTATTAATAAATTCTCAAGGAGAAAAAAATACTGGAAGCACTTTTGCTGACATTTCCAGACTCTCATGAAAACTGAGAAGAGTGTGAGTGAGTGAGTGAGTGTGTGTTATGTGTGTGTGTGTGTGTGTGTGTGTGTGTGTGTGTGTTGTGTGTGTTCCCATGTGACCCTGCAGACCTACGGCAGTTGGCCGTTTTCACACTGGGTTCAGCGTGTCAGTATGAATCATGTTCTTCAATAACTTCAACTTCAGAGTTCAGACGTTCCTCCAAATTCTGATCTGCTGCTTTAGTGGAAAATTCTCTCGGTTTCTCCGACGTTCTTTGAGGTCATCGAAAAACCTCGGCTCCTTGGAGACAGACCCAACAGTGGGAAGTTTATCAAGGGATTCAGCAGTTTCCATTAACTCCTTGAGTCCATGCGGCTGGATTTGGATTCCTGTCGCTGACCCGGGTTCGAAGGAGCTCGACTCACCCCAGGAGATGCTGAGAAGGTCCAGAAGGACCACGGAGGAGATCCATGTTGCCGCAGAGGATCCGTCCCGCACAGGCCGCCCGGAGCCTCGCGGACGTGATGATGAGTGTGGTGGACCAGCAGACGAGCGCTCCTGTCAAGGTGACCACGCTGGGCGATAAAAAACGTGGACTGCCGCTGAGCATGAGCGATGAGCACACAGTGGCGTGTCGACCCCGCGGAGAGGCTCTGCGTGGTCCTTCGTCACGACCGATCGCCTTGATGTTCCTCCGCTCCCTCTCCCCGGTGCCGTGCGGACGGAGCAACAATCATCTCCGAGCAGAAGCGGACATCGCCGTCGAGAAAGGACAAGGGAAGACCGAGAGCGCACTCCGGCACGGTTCTCCATCACCAGCTCAACCGGGCCTGCCGTGGGCCACGGAATCGCTTCCTCGAACCTGTGTGTGTGTGTGTGTGTGTGTGTGTGTGTGCGTGTTGGTTCTCACGTCGCATATTTGCTAAAGAATCGCGCGACCGTGTTTCTTGACGCGAAGAAGAATTCTGCGATACCCGAGAGACGATCCTTTAGAAAAACGAGAGAAGAAAGCCTGTTTGTCTTTGCAACGGCTCCCTGTTCGGTCGATGCTTCGCGCCCGACTCTCCACCAGCGCGGCGTCAACAAGGAACATAAGATGAGAGATGCGGCACCATATGTGCCGGCGACAATGTGGGAGTGTGTGTGCCGATGGTTTCGGCAGAACGTGAAGAAGAGCCCTGCTTCATGCCTCAATCAGAGCCACACTGGCCCCCCGTGATCGTGATCATCATCGTCATCATCATCATTTTTCTGCTGCTTTCCTTCAATGAGAGGTTTTGTACATTAAACTACTCACACTGCTTCACCCATTTATACAGCAGGGTCATTTTTACCGTGTCACTTCTGGGTTAGCACTTTGATCCACGGTACTACAGCAGGAGCCGAGATTCGAACCCACGACACACGATTGCGAGCCCTGCAACACAGCAATCTGCAGCTCCGCCGTTCAACAGCAGGGCACCCCCGCAACTCGAACCTCCAACCTTCCGGAAGCCGGGCCAAGTCATTAACCGTTACACCCCCGTTGTGCCGCCTGCCCCGCGTGATTCCCGTCCCCTTCATGAATAGTTAACGCACCCCACTGGCCGTTTAATTCGGCCGCTCCGAGTGCGAGAACTCCACACCCAAGACGAATGAGATAACAAGGAGGAGATAATGAGGTTTGATAATAAAAGCTGGATTGATACCAAAACAGAAGTTGGAGATAAAAGCCGGAGTGGCACGGTAATGTTTGTCCCCCGCAGGCCACCGTTATGATTAGCAATCCATATTTTTCCATAAATTAGGCCCCCTTTCGGGTGCCCCCCGCCGTGCCCGCGTTCGAGTGGATGATGTTCAATCAGCGCTCCCCCCAAACCCCTCCCACTGAGGCGGCCGCACTCCTTCTGCCATTGAGCCGCGCGCACATACACATGCACGCACACACACCGCGGTCTCTATGGCACACAACTCATCCCATTTTGGGACGGACCCCCTTTCCTTCCACCGAAATGGAACTTCAGGTCTGAAATGTTAGAACTGACTCTTACTATAGTGTCATACATCCCTGGCGCTGTGGGGTGAGAGGAGCCGTTACTTATACATCACGCCTGCACAGTGACACAACCGGAGCCGAACCTTCTGTCGTTTATTATCTCCCAGCCCACGGAGCCAAGGTGACCTTCCGGACTATGAATGGTGACCGAAATGGTAAAACCGCGGTATGGTTGGGGCACAAGGGGGCGCAGTGGCGAACGGGAGCGAGGTAAAGTTTTATGTGAACGGCTGAGGTCAGCGGGCGGTGCGGTGGTCGGAGGGGTCGCCTTGCAGTCGAAGGACCCGGGTTTGAATCCCCCGTCCTGCTGTAGTACCCTAAAACAAGGTACTTAACCTGATGCGGTTCAGCAAAAATTACCTTGCTGCAACAATGGGTAAACCAGTGTGTAGAAACCTCAGAGCGTAAAATGCCTTTGGAGAGCAGCGTCACATAAATGACGGTCAATAACAACAACTAAATTCGCAACTGTTCAGGTTACGCTGTACTGGGGTAAAAACTCAGGAAGAGCAGCGTTAACTCCGAGCGGCGGGGGATGCTGTGTTCGGTGAGTCGGTTTTCCGCTTCCGCCGGGGCGCCTTGCCGTTTTTAAGGACACGGTCACCGCGACATGCTGTTCGGAGGCTCCTCCGCTTCCTCCCGGCTGGCAGGGAACCGCATCTTTGACCACGGTGAACAGATGTGCTTATCGGGACCGTCTCTCTCTCCCCCCCCCCCCCCTTCTTCGCCAACGGAGCCGGAACGTGATGTAACCGTCCGCTCGAGCGTCTCGGAGCGGAGCGCCGGGCCCTCGCGTCGTGTGCGGTGTCGGCGGAGCATCGCCGACGTGGCACCGGGGCTCCGAGTCGACAGCCCCCTCGACGCGGGCGCGTACACAAACAAACGGCGCGAACGCGCAGATTACAGCACTCAGGGCACTCAATCAGCGCGCTGCGTAAAAGCGCCCCGATAATTAGGCTGCCGTTCCCATCTCCGCCTCCGATCCCGATTACGGGTTCGGCACAAGTGCCGCGAGTCCCAAACAAAAGCAAACGTTCGAAATGACGGACGGCGGAGATTCCATTTGCGCGCCCAGCGGCGGGGCAAAAATCCCGAGCGCGGGGGGGGCGGGGCCGCGGGCGGTCGCCACGGTTACCTATGCAGTAGCAGAGCAGGACGGACAGCAGGACGGACACGGCCACGGCGCTCAGGGCGGTGCACCTCCACGAGCAGTGCTTGGGCGACTTCTTGAACTTGAAGGCGCTCCTGGAGAGCGTGTTGCGGGGCAGCGGCCGCGTGGGCGGCGAGTACACGGCCCCGGTCGCCATCGTGTACCCCGGGGTCGCCGTGCTGAAGAGAGGGGTCGTTCCGGTGCCTGTCTTGAAGAGGAAGTGCCTGGGGGGTGGGAGAAAATAAAGACAAATGTGACGCTTCTGTGATGAAAGAGCATGAAAAGAGCACAAACAGAGCAAGGCTGCGTTACCCGACCCGCAGTTAGGGGGCGCCGGCCCCGCCTCTCTCTCACTTACAAATTATGTAGTAATAAAAGAGCAAAAGCACCTTTATTCGGATATCCCCCGCTGCCCCGCAGTAAAGCTACGATTGACTAATAGACCGGGGGCCCTGTGGTAATTAACGAGGTCAGCTATTTTAATCAAATTCATTAGACGCCCGCTTTCTATTAACTTCTGCATCCGCGTGAGGAGCTCCGTCATTCGCGGGGAAAAATCCTCGACGGGCGGGCGCTCGGCGTCGCCATCGAGCGAGAGTCGAGCGGCGGGTCTCGCGGCCTCCGCCCCGCGAGGCGGAACCCGAGCGCCGTTATTAACGGCGCGGCTCGTCCGCTTAGTCGGCCGTTTTAACCTGCGGAGACAAATTTTAATTTCTCGTCTTCCGCCC
The DNA here is from genome assembly GCF_900964775.1 of Scleropages formosus. Lineage (NCBI taxonomy): Eukaryota > Metazoa > Chordata > Actinopteri > Osteoglossiformes > Osteoglossidae > Scleropages > Scleropages formosus. Next base: position 2,902,183 of record NC_041821.1, read on the forward strand.
CCCTCCACATTTGAAGAAAAAAAATATTCCCGCGTGGAAAAAGGCAAAAGGTGCCGATTTCATCAGCTCGGCTCATTTCGGGTGCGTTTACGAGCTCGACTCTCCGTCCGTCGCCAAGCTAACGGATTCCACCAGAAAAAAAAAAAAAAAAAGAGAAAAGCTGGTTATTCTACGACATGAAACGACGGGACGAACGACGTCTCCGGCCGCGATCGCGAAGAGCTTCCGTTGCAATTAAATGTAGGTCTTCGACGTCACGGAAAGAAACAAAAGCCTAAAACGATCGCCGAGGGCTCGCTGAAGGAGACGGGGACAAAATTCGAAACGACTCATTGGAGACGCGGCCCTCAATCAATACGACGATTCGCGTGACGGGTATAAAATATGTGGCTCTCCAATAATTAGGAAAAAACCCAGATTCAATCAGCCTGTCGTGAGGACCCGACTACATAAATCATTTAAGCGATTGAATGTGCGCGGCACAGTATCTCCAATATGTTAATGGCGGCCACGTTTACCGCGCTGCCGAATTTATCTTGCGGTAAGGAATGGCTGCCGTCTCCGTGGGAACGGCTGACGAATGTATAGTTAAATTGGTATTTCATTCGAGACAAATGCGATTACTCGGCAGTCAATAAGTAAGGACTTTAATCAGGTCCCACCTAGAGCAGCATCGGGGGGGGGTCTCTCCTCTCTGACAGCGACCCCAGTGCACCCTGGGGTCACGGTACCGGTGTGGAGTCGAACCCGAGGATGCTGCGAGGTGGATGGGTTGGAGCCAGGAGACAATGATCTCCAGGGGGTCTCAATGGACACCGCCGCATCTGCAGTTATTAATTATTGTTATAATTAATTATTATTCCCTCATATTTACCCTACGGTTTATAAAGGGACATCAGTATGTTATGGATGATACGGCATTGGAGTTCCACGTTTTTAAGGCTGGACCATTTTTACAGCGTGAATATAGCGCAATTATCCAAGCACCTCGACCGAGGTTCGACCCCATCGCTTTCCGAGGATAAAGCGACAGCTCTAAGCACTGCGCCACCTGTTGGTCGATTAAATCTGCAGGGCTGTAAGCATGACATATAACATTTGCATTTATTTATTTAACTACAGCACTACAGGAGTACGGAAGTGCACGTTGCTGCTGGTGCTGAACGAGCAAAATTTAAAAAAAAATACATTAAAAAAATATACATTTATGTGCGCCATACATCATGCCTTTAAAGCTGCAGGGCTGAACTCTCCCAAGGCAACTCTGGAGTTCAATTATGCAAAACTTGGGGGTAAAACAAGGAAAGCCACAGTATTCGGCAGCTGCCCCTCCCCAGCCCTGCCCCGCCCCGCCTCCAAATCAAACAGCAGCAAAATTTTTTAAAAATTAAGTAAAATAAATAAATTAATTCATTTTAAAAAGTGCAGAGTCGGCGCTTTCGGCTGCCAGCATCATGCAGACACTCAGGAGAACGTACCCATCCCCACAGCCGCCATCGTGGCACGCCGGAGTGAGCGCGTCCATCTCTATTAGGTTCTCATGCCCGTTTTCGAGAACTGCTTGCTTTGCTAATTGTCTACATGTGGGAACGAGATACAGAGAAACACAGTTAGGGGTGGGGGAGGGGGGTGAGCATTTCAAATGTGGGCTGCCCCCCCCGTCCCCCATGCACGACAACGCCTTCGCGTCCCGCTAACCGGACCGCGCGCCTCGTACAGGACAGCGTCACTTCCTTTCTCTTAATCTCCGTCCTTCTGCTCTCCGGACGTGATCAAAGCGGGATTCGAACCCATGCCCCCCCAGGTCTGGAGAGACATACAGACAGACGCTCGACTGGTCCCAAAGTGAACGACACACAAGTGCCGAGCGAGTCCCAGAGAGTCCCGTCCACACCGTACTGGTTCTTCCTGAGGACCAGGTCCCTGCGGGAAGGGTAAACTGCTCGCTGCCCTCGTACCCGTTGCCTCTGCTCTGATCCAGCTGAAGAGTTTTCATGTTCCTCCTTTCAGGCTGTTGCCAAGACCCCCCCCCCCCCCGGTGGACATGTGCGAAACAGAGGGCTGCCGGACTGTAACCTGGCAACCTGACCTCGAGGACCTCGCCAAATCGATAGTCCATCTCGCTGCATCGGAGAGCCACGCCTCCGGGCCCCGAGTGGGAGGCTCTGGCACCGCATCCAACACACACACACACACGCGCGCATACACACTTATCATTACATACTAGTGTGGGAAGGTGGGTGGGCAGTTTGCCTCGAACCCCCAGCAGTCTCTCACTCTCCTTCACCGTATCATAGAGCAGCCGGTAGTGTAGTGGTCAGAATGGCTGCCTTTAGACCCAAAGGTGACAGGTTCGATTCCCACCTTCTGCTGTTGAACCCTTGAAGTGACACAGTAAAAATAATCCTGTTGAACAAATGGATAAATAGTTGTGTTGCTTTGTAGAAAAGTGTCTCCTAAACTACTGAATAACCATGTGATGCAGGGGAAGGAGGAGGAGGAGGAGCGTAAGCCGCACCCTGGATCTGTGGCTCTGACCAAACGGCACAGCGTTCATGTGGGTTTACACAGAAGAAAAGGGGCGAGAGCCAAGGCCTGCTGGGAGATGCTCCTGGAATAGGCGGTGGGGCGGAGGACGGGAGCGGGCCCAACGGCTCCACGCCGCGTAGCCAGTTCTGAGACGGGGCGACGCGCGCTGGGTGACCGCTGTGAATCGATTGGGGGAGGCGTGATGCCGAGCAGCACATTGCTATGCTAATCCACACGTCTCCTTTCAAGTCCTTCTGTCTGCAAACAACAGGCTGGGGGGGGGTGCGAGGAACCTGCGCCTGACCACAATGGCGTTACACAAGGAACAGACACAATGGGGGGGGGGGAGAGCACACTGAGGAGAACAACAGGACCTGTTCCTGAGCGGTGCCGAAGCACATCGAGTGCGAACGAGACCCAGAGCAGCACGATGACGGGGATGCAAACGCACAACCTTCTGGTTACTGTACCTTAACCGCTGCTCCACATCTCTACTCCATTTACATTTATTTGGGTAGAGGCTGCTTCCAATACTCAGTGATTATTAACTAGTGTTTCACACTGTAACCAAGGTGACGTACAGTGGTACAGTGCGTCGTACAGCAGCAATGTAACACACACACAAAGGGCGATTTAAAGTGAGCCCCCGACCTGAAACAAACCTCTTTGGACTGCGGGAGGAAACCAGAGCACCCGAAGGAGAGGCCCTCAAACGAGGGGGCGAGGTACAAATGCAGACTCCACGCAGGCCGGACACAGCGGGACTCGAACCCACGCCCGAATGCGCGGCCCATGAGCGGCGAGGCGCCGGCGCGCCTCCTTAGCGTGGGAAACATTCGCGTTTCTCGGTCGAGCCGAACTTAGCGCCGCTGAGAGAGAGCTCTCCCCGGGGCCATGCCTCTGGGCCTCGACGCGCGCCTTGCCAGGGTTCGACACCGGGACTCCCCGCTCAGGTGCGCCCACGCGGCGTTCGCTCACCTGCTCCCGTCTCGGAATGCCGCTCCCCACTTTAACACCTCTAATTGACGCCCGCGGGGATTTGCATCCGTGACACGGGAAGCACGACGAGATATTTCAAGACGAATACCATCTGGAGGAGCCGAGAACAGATGCGGGAGAAAGCGAAGCGCAAACAGGCGCGGCGCGGCTACCCGGATGACTTTGGCAGCGCGCAAGACAGATAAATCATAAATAAATAAACAAACCGGGTTATCATAACCCTGGCATAAAGGGCAAATGCAAATTGATAACATTGTCATTCAGCAGGCAACGCTAGAGCGATACAATGCACACGGCGGTGTGTGTGTGTGTGTGTGTGTGTGTGTTCCACTAATATTTGCCCGTGTTCTGCTGCTGTCAACATTTCTGACGACTTTAATAAAAAATAAATAAATTAAAACGAAATCTGTCAGCTCCTTTGTTATCCATTACATTATGCTCATGACATTATTTAACTGCTCATCAGGCTCTTTTGTTCCAAGGGCCTTTTCTACCGCTCATCCCAGCAATGCGGGACAAGGGCTTCGCTCAAAGCTATAGCGGCAGGGCTGGGACTCGAACCGACAACCTCACGGTCACGACATCATTTCGGGGATGACGGGGAAAGACCAGACGGCCACAGCGACTGCCCGTCACTACCGGTCTCAGCCAGCAGTTGGCGCCGTGATCCGGAGGGCGGCGACACGTGAACAGCGTAAAGAGAACTACGCGTGCGCTTAATGATGTCTCCGTTTTAACCCATTTTGTCCACAGCTTTATAATCAGTATTGGCTGCTTTTTACTCGAGACACGTCCCCCTCGTATTTAATTCGTCACGCGTTACTTCTACGCAGCCCCCCAGGGAAGGGAAAACTCTTCTCCAATGCGGTATTTTGACATTTTTCATTCATTGAGCTGACGCTTTTCTCCAAAGTGACTACAATGTTAAGGTTACAGTTACAAGCTTACAACTATTTACCCTTTTATACAGTTGGGTTATTTTACTGGAGCAATTTTAGGGTGAGTACCTTGCTCAAGGGCAACATTTGGGTCCAAAGGCAGTAACTCTAACCACTGTTACCAACTGTTCTGGGATGGGTGGCAGCAGGGGGCTCAGCGGTTAGAGACACTACGTCAGAAAAATGATTTAATGTAAATATAGTTAGCGCTAGACCAGCATGGTGGGCGGAGCCACAGAGACAAAGTCAGGGTTTTTCTAGGGGTCTCCAGGTGCAGCTCTCTGAAAGGGTTGTGCCTTCCATACATCAACTGGAATTTGTTAGAAACAGTATCAGTGCAACGGTTTTGGAGTGAGTCCAGCAATCAGGGTAAAGATTAATGGCAGTTTCACCCTCGCCTGCATTAAAATACACACATCTACCTTTATTTATCTATTTAGCAGAAACTTTTTTCCAAAGCAACTTCCAATGAACTCTATGTAGTCTTATCAGCCCACACACCTTCTTCACCGTGGTGACTTACACTGCTAGATACACTACTTACACTGGGTCGCTCATCCAGACATCAGCGGAACACACTCTCTCTGTCACTCACACACTATGGGGGAACCTGAACAGCATGTCTTTGGAGGGTGGGAGGAAACCAGAGCACCCAGAGGAAACCCACACAGATACGGGGAGAACATGCAAACTCCACATATACTGAGCGGAGATCGAACCCACGTCCTCTTGCACCACCCAGGCGCTGTCAGACACTCAGGCCTTATTATAAGAGCATCCCTAACACTGTGAAGTACTGCAACGGCTTATGAAAATGTGCACTCATTTTTCATACAATGGCCTTATTAACTGAGTACAGCAGCATTTTTGTTCATTACCTGGCCATTCCATTTCCACACGTGTCCTTCACACAATCCTGACAAAGATGCTACAAAGCATATATCTTAATAATGCTGAGCGCAAGGCATTGTGGGAGAAGTACGCTGACCCACCATCAATTAACGTGTGAAGCATGCGGTGTGACACCACGCGAAGAGGTGCCGGACGACGCAAACACAGCGGCGAAAGCCGAACCCATTAGTAATGATCTACGCATTAAAAGTCAAACCAGAAGTCATGTTTTTGTCGGAAATACCATTTAATACGTCGGTGCGATGCATGAAAATACATTCCCGTTCATCTTTTCTCCAGAGCACACTGGGTGACACCAACAGGACTGTCTATAAAACTTGTGTGCAGTGCTTCAGCAGAAATGTATTATTTAGTATAAAAATATCCGTCTGTAATTATAAGAGCAAAAACATTTTTACATTTACATCTATTCATTTAGCAGACGCTTTTGTCCAAAGCGACGTACATCTCAACAAAAGTACAATTTATGCATCACATTAAGAGAAGGAGACATAGCTGCAGACACGAAAGTCTCAAGCAAACCTAGTTTGTTACCTACCATTGCTGCACCGAGGTTCATCGCTCGAGTAGGTGCATAAGACACAGCATAGACAAATCCTGATATTCTCCCACCAATTTTTTTTTTTTTTTTTTTTTTTTTTTTTAAATATTATAAGATACACAAATGAGCAAGTACAATGCCAGAGTAGTGGCTGAATAAGGGTTGTATCTGGGGATGCTGCTGGAGTTACGATGTATGTACAGTTACACCATAGATGAGCTGGAGAGATCTTGGGCCGAGTGCATCTGGAAAAGGTGAGTTTTCAGACACTTCTTGAACATAGACAGAGTTTCCGCAGCTCTGGGCGACAGGGGAAGGTCGTTCCACCACAACGGGGCCAGAACCGAGAACCTCCGTACTTCACCTTTCTTACCAAGCGAGCAGAAGTAGATGAATGAAGAGGTCTGGCTGGGGTGTAGCGGTTGATCAAGTCCTGTAAATAGCTGGGAGCAGTTCTATTGATGCATCTGTAGACAATAACTAGGGTCTTGAATTTGATCCGGGCAGATATAGGAAGCCAGCGCAGAGAAACGAGTAGAGGAGATACATGGGAGCACTTTGGCAAGTCAAACACAACCCGTGCAGCAGCATTCCGGAGAAGCAGCAGAGGTTTGATGGCATTAGCAGGAAGGCCACACAGGAGAGAGTTGCAGCAGTTCGGACGGGAAGTCACCATGGCCTGGACAAGTAGTTGGGCGGAGTCAGTAGTGAGGTAGGGAGGGATCCTACGAATATTTTTCATAATAAATCCCAGTTTACATGTATCAATATTCCTACAAGGGTAAAACTCTGCTCATTTACTTTTCGAACCTTCCAACGCGTTTTGCTCAGGCGTCTCATTATTATCCCATTATTACCCAATTACAATACAATTACAGTTACAGTGACGCTTCAGATCACGTGGTTTCGCCTCCACGTGCAACAAACAGGCGCCGCTTTTCGTCGCCGCCGCTGTTTTTTATAGTCGCTGATTTTGTCACATTTTCTGCTGTTTTAGCTACAATATTGTGGTAATTAGTATTTGTGAACCTGTATCAATAACGTTAAAATCAACATAATGTTGGTGTAGTTCTTAAATGTTTTTACTTTGAATTCTATTGTTTTCTTACCCAATTTTCACTTTAACTACATGAAACAGTATAAATACATTTAGGCTGTGCGTATGATGTTGTAATTTAAAGGTGTCATTTTAATTTTCCTAGTTGTTTATGTCACTAATATTCATTCGGTGATACAGGGGAGTTACGATTTACCAGTAACATTAGAAGAAAAAACACCACTAAAGATTCTGTATGGTACGGGAGGAGCTCCATGGGGGTTCGGGGGGTCAGGGGGGGACATCATGAGTTACCGCACTGAGTGACACCAACCCTAGTGACACCAGTAATGTGAGCCCCGGATAAAGGTGGTGGGGCATAAAGCCGTGCCGGTCGCTTCCCGAATGGCGTTAAATAGCCGCTGTTAGCGCTTCACCCGGCACCAAAGGTCAAGCGGGGTATCGTGACTGGTATCCGGAGGTTATTCCAACAGGGATGCGTGTACGGCGAGCGCGCGGCCAGGGAAGGGGACACACTGACTCAGCCCGGAGGAGAAACACGACACCATCGTTTCCTGAGGAAAAGAGCGGGAGTGACAGGGCACTAGAGCACCGTGCGTCGGCATGGCTGACGAGCGGCGAAGGCGCGTTAACCGCGCGCAGCCAGGGAACCAAACGCCGAAGCACAGGAGCCAAGCGGGTGGCGGGACTTCCAGCAGGGAAGCGTACGCGCACAAGTAACAGGCGATGCATTAAATTAAAGTGGGGAAAACACGTCGGGCGCAAAGCGGCCGATAGAAATTTTAAAGATCGAGACGAAGTCGGTCGACTCGGAAGCCATCGTTAAAACGCGGATAGAGTCTCCGCTTCCTCGCTGGAGAACACTTGTCGGCGCGCGTGTGAGAAACCATGCCAACTGCGCCAACGCGAGCGCAAAACTGCCTTGAAAGCCAAACGGAAAAAGTGCCGTTTCACAAGTTGCGCAGTTTTAGTAACGTCGCGATAATGAACGACGAGGCGCCCTTCTTCCTCACGGCGTCCTTCCGCGGGCCACGCGGCCTCGGCGCCGTGACCGACGCTTGCGGAGCACGTGCTCATTTGCATATTCATAAATCATAAAGTTCAGGAGAGTCAGAGAAGCTTGCGGAAAGAAACAGGGATATGATTACGGCATACGTGGCACCCATAAGGGCTACATGAATTCCGTTATCAGACCTGGATGGGTGACCTCCGACCTCCCTCCCACAACCGGCCGACGGACCGAACCCCCGGCCGCCCTGGCGAGGCTCATCCTGTCGGGGGTGCCTCGGTCGTGGCGGCGCTCTTCATTTTTCCTCCGCCTCAGCAAGACTGCCCGACGCTCGCCGGTTTTGAGTCTGGAAATGCCGACGCGTGTAAATAATGGATGCGGGACATTGCTGTCGCCGCCGCTCCTCAGTCAAGGTCGGCGGGCGGGGCGGGAGGGTGGTGGGACTCAGCCCATCTTAGGGGTGAAGAAGGACGAATAACGGATGGACGACTGATGGGCGGAAGGGGATTCTGGACCCTCTAAACTGAAGATGTGTCACCTTATGTATTACGTAAACGTGACATGATGCACCGGGGCCTCGAATCCTTGACATGTCACAGCTTCATAGGTACCTGTGGTTCCTGTGATAATAGAAATATGGCAATAATAATAATAATAATAACAATAATAATAATAATAATGTTTGCATATTTCTGTCCCCTTAACCAAGTTCAGTCCTGAAAATCAGTTTAGTTTTCAGTCTGTTTTCAGAGCTGACAGTACAAACGTTGCGCGCGTACAATGTGCCAATATGCATTATCATGATTACATAAAAATAACATTTATAAATCTGAATTTTATTTTCCCTTCTTTGCGATCTGTGTCCGTATCCAAAATAAGTCGAAGGACAGAGCGTCCGAACCAAAGATGCCGACTAAGAGAACAAGTATTTTTAGCCACTAGTCTTGAGCTCTTATATAAACCCCCGTCCACGAAAAAAGCTTTAATGACCACAAATGAGCTACTGGACAAAACTAAGTACTAAATTACTGCTCTTATGAGGAAATTACAGCATGTTTGTGTGTTTACAATATTGTACACAGCCTGTCATCATTATTTCAAACCTCTTTTTCAGATAATGGGTCATGTGGACTTGCTCAAAGATATATACATCATTTTTTGTTTTAACACAAAAGGAAAAAGGGGAAAAGAAAAATCATTGATGTAGGAAATGTTAAAAAGAAGAAGGTTTGAATGGTGGAGTAAGCAACCTAGAAACACAACTATAGTCTGTTTGCATTATCCATTTTTTATATTACTGTACTGCAAGTATTACTGCAAATTTCATAAACTTTTTCAGTTATTTCTCAAAATCTCAGCAGCTATTTAAATTTTTATCACGCATAAACACTGTACTATTGTACAGGTTTACATCAGCATTTCACACTTCAGGAAACAGCCAAATATTTTTGCACAAATGTTTCTAAACTACGACTCTAAAAGTGAGTTCTCTTAGTGTCGGACCCTAAATAGGCGAGGAAGCGACGATGGACTACAGACCGAGCACCGACAACGTGACTGTACTGCACACACCGGTCAAGGGAGTTCTATTATACAACGATTCCATTGGAAACCTGGACAGGCTCAGTCAGACATTCTAGAACTTTCCGTGTGGGTGAAGCCCTCAAAGTGTGACCTCTTCATGGTAATAGGAGTCATATTCTGTGTGTGGTCAATCTGCAATGAGATTCCCTGCTCTCAATCTATCTGGACCCCTTTCAGCAGGTGGACCCTTTCGCTTCTCTACTGGGCAAGAAGGTCCAGAACTACAAACCCACCCCAACTGAGCTCCACACCTGGATGCCCCCCCCCCCCCCCCAGGTGCCACGCGCACGCTCCAAGGAACCGGCCACATCCTTGGTCCCTGCGACGCTTGAAAGCCCCACCTTCCAGATGCCCCACCCGCACCCTTGGTCTCCGTTCGCTACCCAGCCCAGGTGCCGTGCCCACTTCAGCACCCCACCCACAACCAGATGCCCCACCCACATTCCGGTGCCTCGCCCACACCTGCTCTCCAGCGGCACATTGCTGCCCAGGACCCAGCTGTCCTGCAGCGGGACGGATTCGGGTGTGGTTTGCAGCTCGGCGGGCAGCGCAGCCGGCGGCGCCGGGCTCTGGGTCCTGCGGCGGGTCAGCGAGTTGTGGTTGAGCGCGGTGACGGACGGCGGCGGTTTGTGGGGCGGCGGCACCGGGGGCAGCGGCGGAGGTGGGGGTCCCTGGTGGATGGATGGTTGCTCTGCGGTCAGAAGGAGAAAGAGAAGCGGAGACACGTTAGCAAGAATTACAGCTGCAGAGGCGTGCGGTGAGATGCGGTGAGACACGGGGAGCGTCGGCAAACGCCGTCTCGTCTCCGTTCCCAGTCCCGGCGGCACGTCGGGCCTCTTCAGTAGCAACATATGCTGCCGTGGTGGGTAATTAGACGACTCCGCTAAGTAAACCTGTTTGCATATAGGAAGCATCATTACCGTACAACATCTGGACGGCCCTGCCGGAGAGCGATGATCGCCTTAGCTGTGCAACGGTCCTCCTACGAGCCGTAAGAACGCGGGAAACGCTTACAGTGGCGGGCGAGGAGGAACGCGAACGCCGCTGCAGCTCCCCGGCGCAGTTCAGAGCGCGGGAAGAAAGAAAAAGAGGAAAAGAGCGATATTTACATATAGCCACGGGCATATTCCCTTAAATTAGCGGTGGGTTTCGCTTACAGGGCAGATCTAATGAGAGAACTGTAAAAGCGTCACTGGCTGGACGCGCTCTTCATTTTCGCTTCCCAGAAAGTCATTTGGCAAACAAGACGTTTCTCTGCGCGCGCAAAAGCGAGTCCCGCACGTCTCATTATGCGGCAGGTCTAATATGACTAATGACCTTATTGTGCAGCAGCCGGAGAACAAACAGCCCAGCGCCCACCCCACCCCGCGATTTTGCACTGAACGAGAAGGGCGGTTTGAGCCGTCAGCATCACGAGAGACCCTCACAGCGTGCATAAACACACACACACGTCATCTCACAAAATTATTACCGCTATTAGTCACTATTTACCTGACACTTTTCCCACAGGTTCTGACAGCGTGAGGTTTCTACACTAAGCCGCTTACACTGATTTCCCCATTTATACCACTGGATAATTTTTCCGTATCAGTCCAGGCTAAGTAGCTTGGTCAAGGGAACTACAGCAGGAGCCGTCGTTCAAACGTCATAACCACTGCGCCCCCTGCCTCCAGACTATGGCTATTACTAGGATGCCGTGGTGCTCCTTCCGTAGCTCGCGTTTCTTTCCTCTTGTGAACGAGAACAGCAGCTGCAGCAGCAGGATGGTCCCTCGAAGCGGCGCTCCTTCGAACCCACCGTATCGGACTGCCGTCACCGGACTGGCCACGAAAGTGACCAGGCGCCACAACCTCTCCCTTCTCATTTTTTTAAAAAGTTTACCCAGAGGACACTGAAGAATGCATGTAGCGCACGCTTCCTGCGGAAATCTCAGCGGTGTTGGCAGCACGTTCGGCTATAATTTCACAGCACGTTCCAGGTTCGAGGTTTGAGCCGCATGGCTGACGCGTGCTGACGAGCTGCGTGTCACCTGCTCCCTTCAGCGATCCACAAGCGAGGCTTGTTGGGAGCAGATGGGTGCGGACGCCCAAAACGACACTTTCTCTCCGTGACGTTAATAGGGACGATCCTCCGTCTACCTGATTCCGACGAATGCGTAACTGTAACAGGCTCTTGCGCTCACTGTAACCGGGAAGCCCCCGGTTGCTGGGGAAAGAGGGTTGAAATAACAGGCATGGCCAGTAATGCATCGTGCCCCCTTCATGAAGTGCCTGGGGGTAATTAGCAGTGGTGCCATGAAGAGATGGCTGGGGAGACGGTTACTCGTGGACAGCGATGGCTTCCCCAACACTGCTGGTCAAAGCAGCTTTGGAGGATTTCTTTAAAATTTTTCTTTTTTTTTTTAAAAATTGGAATTAACTAACTCAGAATGGGAAGACTTTGGAATTAAAATTAAATTCAGAATTAATTGTTGGAATTGGAATTAATTACTTTATAGCAATTTGAAAATTACCTCGGAATTGGAAAGAATTAATTCAAAACAATTTGAAATTAATTACATTGGAATTTGAATTACTTTTGGAATTGGAATTAATCGCATTTTCAGTTATTGGAATTACTTAATTCCAATCGAGTTAAAAGTCACCAAATATGCTTAAAAAACCATGAAAACAAATCAGTTAAAACGAAGAAACACAACAAAAACTCACAGTATCATTAAAACAAGAGGCAGAACTATTTCACGCAAAGCACAAGGCGTCACCACGACGTCATTAAGAACGCCAAACGGAATTGAAAAACAAGGCATCATCCTACATCCAACAGAACCAAATCAGAAACACAGACAAAACGACTAAAATAATCGAAAGCATCCACACACCTTTAGGGGAGCTCATGAAATGAAGTTAAAATAAAAGCATCATCATCACCGCTGTCATTCAGCTGATTTACATCAAAAACACAAAACGTGCTGAAAGTGCTGTGAAATGCGGGATCGTTAAAACCCGTCTGAAAACGACCACCAGGTACCGTAGTTTTCCTGAACGCTAGGAAAAGTGGGGCATTTTAAGGGTTTATCTGTGCGGAAGACGGTCACCGCACCCCTGAAGAGCCCCGGTGACACCGCACGCGCAACAGTTGCCAGCAGTTGCTTCACGATGTTGGTGATGCCACCTTCACGGTGGTTTTTCTCCCTCATTATGACCACAGGAGACGACATGGAGGTGTAAGAGAAACAAAAACCACGACAAGAAGTTCAAATCTCCTCCTGCTCCTAAACCGTAACTGTTTGCTCATAAGCAATTCTGCTGCTCTGCTGCTCCCCCATTTGCCCCATAGTGCTTTCTGTTAAATAAACTTTTTCTCCATCCAAACACTAAGAAAACATCTTGGTTTTGAGCTCAAACAAGCGACACAACAGGACACGACTGTTCCTCCAGCTCCTCAACTGGGACCACAAGTCTGTTCCTAAGTTGACCTGTTCAAAAATCCATCCACTATGTCACTATCAATAAAATACTTAATACAAGTATTCTTTGATTCATTCTAGGTTACATAAAAGTCTGAGATATGACTATACAGATGGTCCCCAGCTTACGATGGGGTTACGTTCCACGAAACCCATCGCGAGTCGAAAATATCCTAAGTCGAAAATGCATTTAATGCACCTGACCTAGCGAACATCATAGCCTAGCAGACGTGCGATGACCATTACGGGCTTGCCGCCTTCATGCTGGACAATTATCCTGAGTTTGTCCTCAAGAGTAATTGCCCTCCACTTCTTCTTCGCACCAGTAGCAGAAGACACAGACGGGCTTCTCTGTGACATTATGGATGCGCAAAACACAATGTAGATACGGGGGGTGGGGGTTGGGTATCTGTATAGCGACCGCGTCGCAGACTGGGAGATGAGGATCGCTGCCGCTGCCCAGCATCACGAGGGAGTATCGCACTGCGTATCGCTTGCCCGGGAAAAAAAATCTAAATTCGAAATTCAAAGTACGGTTTCTGCTCAATGTCTGTCGCCAGCTCACCATCGTAAAGTCGAAAAATCGTAAGTCGAACCATCGTAAGTCGAGGAGCATCTGTAGTAAAAACAGGCTGTAAGAACCTTTATTTTAATATGTTTATGTATTTTAACTTAATTTTTCAAATTTATTCCACAGTCGTGTCACGTTCCACATTAATACCGATCACCGACACTTTCTACCTCCAGACACGAACCGTAAAGAGCGTCGAAGTGAGTCAATCTCATCCGTTCCCAAACTTCTACACCCACCGGTGCTCTTTACTGCCATCCAATGTCTGGATGCGGAAACACGTCACGTTCACTTCGTTTTCGAAAACGGAAGCGGAAATAAACAAACGGAAAAAAGTCTGTACGTTTCCAAATCCGAAACTCGGATACCGGCAAAACGGAGCCGCTGCACCCAAACCAAGAGCTCCCGATTTAAGAAACGAACAGGGATCGCTTTTAAAGGAGCGTTCCGAGCCTTGGGAGCCACCCGGCTCCGGGACAAGGTTAAAAGGGCGCGACGGAACGAAACGTGAAACGCAAAACCGCAGCGAAAAGCCTAAGAAGTTGAAGGAGCCATTTAAGACGTCATTCTTCTGGATCGTTCCCCGACAGCTAAATGGTTATGAGGCGAGCCGTAATCACAGAAGCATTAGGGGCTCGGACCGTAATGGCCTCGGTTAAAACCCTGGAAGACCTTTAATTGGAGCTCTGAATTATTTAGTTATTTCACTTAAGCCAGATCAGATGTAAACAAGGCGACGGGCCAACGCCGGCTCACCTTGCGAGACCGTCCGGCGCTGTTATTGACCGCTCGCCTTACACGCAAACCGTCTTTCCGCTTCCTAAACTGAGCGTGGACGGACAGAGCGGACCTTATAAATCATTTCTTCTCAACGTGCGCCGCAGCAACGCAGCAGCATATTGCTACGGTGCACGTTCAGAAGATCATATCATTCGTGCTTATTATGACAATTATTACCGTTATCTTTTATTTACTAAACACCTGTGTCCAAGGTGACTTAGAATGCTAGATATTCATCTGTACCCTGATTTGCCCACTTATACAGCCGAGTCATTTCTACGCCATCGGTTCAGGGTAAGTACCTTGATCAGGGGAATCGCACCGGGAGTTGGGATTCAAACCTTGCTCCCTTGATTGTGAAGCGACAGCCGTAACCACTACGCCACCTGCTGCCTACCTGTGACTGGGGACCCAATAGTTCCTTGCCGCTTGGATTTTGCTGGAAAAGAAGATCAAAATAGCCAATCCCACAATGCATCTCTTCTTAGGGTCGCAAGACCTGTTTTAATTGACACACAGACGGAGTCTTCAGCGATCGCAGAGCAATCCGCCAAAGGTATCGGCGTCCCGCGCCGACCCAGGCCACGGCCACGGGGCTCGGAGCCGTCTCGTCTCGCGGGCCGAGGATCCCGAGAGTCACGCGGCGGGTGTCGAGGGACCGAGAAAGCCATTAGCATCAGCCCGGGCCATCTGCCATTTGTTCCTCCAGTCATCTTCACGCGAGCCCCACGGCAGCTTATCGGCCGGCGGAAAGCGCGGGCGGGCGGGAGGCTGGCCGGCACGTCTCACACCGCGGCAATCGATTTAGCAAAGAACATCTTCATTTCTTTACTCTCTAATTTCTGGTCAGGGCCGTAAAATTTACTCAGCTGCTCCAAAAGTCAGCGGGCGCCTGGCCGCAATCCACACCCCATTATATTAGCCAGGGGCGCTGCATAATAACTATGACCCCCCAGGAAGGGAGGCCTCACGCAGAATATCCAATGCATCTCCCGCAAATAAGAACCGGGAGGACGTGCGGCGAGAGCCTCGAACCTGTACAAGGTGCTTTTTTTTGCAACGTGGGGGTTTGTGTGTGTGTGTGTGTGTGTGTGTGTGTGTGTGGGACATGATTTATTCCCCCAAACGAACACCTCTCGTGACACACGTACATCTGTCTTTGCAAATAATACATACGAGAGAGCTCCTCCGATTTCCGCGCTCGCGATAAATTAATAAAGCAGACCTCCAATCCCGGCGGCTTTTTGTAATTAAATAATGCAAGCTGTAAATACATATCTGTAAAATAATACGGGACGCCGGCATAGTTAATAACGCACGGGTGTGTGAGTAGGACAAGGACAAAAAAAAAGATAAAAAACACAAGTGATTCAACTGAGATTGAAAGTAATCTCTTACTCCGTTAACTCTTTAGTTTCTGTTTCCACTCATGGTTTCTGCCAAGATCACGTTATTATTATTATTATTCTTATTAGTGGTAGTAGTAGTAATTATGGTTATTATTATTAATTTATCTGAACCCTATTCAGAATGATTTATAACATTTACATTAACATTCAGAAATACAGTCATCAGTGACAGTTATTCACATACATTGTTATTACTCTTTATTTATCTTATTTACTTTTCTCCAAGGTGACTTACAGTGTGAGGTGTGCAAATTAAGACGCTTAATAGGGATGGGTAATTTTTCTGTATCAACTTGGGTAAGTACTTGGTTCAAGGGTATTACAGCTGGAGGAGATTCGAACCCGGAACGTGCAGGTGCAACACCGCAGCTCTAACCGCTATGCCACCTGCTGGTCCATACATGTGACCCCCCCCAGCTCCATGCCGCAGCCCACGCTGAAGACTGTTAAAATGAACACTCAGAGACACACCCAAGAATAAACTCTGCCATGGCTGATGGCGAAAAATGAAAGACCAAAAAAAAAAAAAAAAAAAATTAAACAGACGGCGCTCATTAATTTTCCAGTCACACAGACATGGTCAACATATCATTGACAGGGAGCTCCCAGCTGGTGGCCGCACGGAAATTTGCTATTAAAGCTCAAAGGGGACCCGTGTTACCGGGGAGAGCGATCAAACCCGCTTGTCATAAGTAATGAAAACCTACAGCGAGACCCCGGAGTCAACGTGGCCTCATCGAGTTCACATCATGACGCTGGACCGCAGGCGATCTGGCGGCTCTGCACGGGAAACGCACCTTCGCAAAGAAGAGGCGCACGGGTCCTCGACACTGTCCTGTGTGTGTGCGCGCGTGTACATATGTACACACACAGTATATAAAGGCGGTGGACAAAATAACCCTAACCCTAACAATATATTAATATCAAGGACCCAATAAGGAGTAGGGCCACCCTCTGAAGGCCTTCAGAACAGCTCCAATCCTTCTTGGAATGCTGTCACACAAGTCTTGATCTGTGTGAAGTGGGACACTGCACTGTTCTTCAAGAAGAAAAGCCTCTAGTTCTTTGAGGGATGAAAGAGGTGGAAATGCGCTTGGCGCTCTGCGCCCCACGACGTCGGTTCAATGACGTTCAGATCTGGCGATTGGGGAGGCCAGCGAAGGTGCCGAATTCGATTAGCTGCGTGTATGGGACATTACCATCCTGGAATACGGGAACCTCATGGGAGAACAGCTTTCGTGCCATAGGGTGCACCCGGTCCTGCAGAATGGCAATCATCCCAATCGTCAGACACAATGAATCCTGCGAGACGGGACGGGTGCCCATACTGTCGTGGATCCCCCACCGCGTTTCACAGCTGGCGACAGACATTGTGGGTTGAAGGCATCCTTTGTCTGCCTGCGAATGAAAACGTGTCCAGATGTAGGAAAGGGGGTCAAAGATGACTCATCAGGCCATATTAGTCTTTTTCCATTGCTCAGGGGTCCAGGTGTGTGCTCCTCGCACCGGGTTAAGTATCTTTGCGCACTGGCCGCCTATACAAGCGGTTTCTGAAGGGCAGCCCTGACATAAACAACAGTTTTGCGAAGCTCAGGATACACTTTTTGTTGACATGTGGAAATGGGGACCTCTTGGCTCATGTAACACGTTGGCTCCGTGCAGTAGAATATTTGCCCTGTAATCCGGCCCATTTTTACAGATTTGCAGCACCCACAAGTCCGAGATGTTGCCCAGCAGCTTTAACTCAAGATACGTCACACACTCCACTCGGACCTCCGTGTGCTGGATCCCGGCTGTACTGTATTGTACTATGCAATAATTACATTATTTGTTCCCCCCTTTGACAAACAGTGGTGATTTGACCCCTTTAGAACTGTCCTGCACCTGATTTCACAGAAATAATTCGGCCAACTAAGCGGGTGAAACCTGTGCATATTTAATATTCTTTGTTCTATATAAATAATAAGATTAAAAAAATGCATGCATTACATAAAATACTTTTTATCTTCAACCCACTACCCACAAGCTATGAGGAAGGAGTGCTACCTGCTGCACCATCATGCCACCCAAGAACAACAGAGATTTTGGAGCATGTGGGTCTTGCACCTGGATTTAAAGATATCCAGAGCAGTTCTGACATTCTCTATGTGGTTTTGATTTTCTCATTGTTTAAGAGGCAGGAATTTTGCAAGTTTGGTACAAGAATGAATAGACCTGTCCGGCTCAGAAACACAACCAACCGACGTCTGCAACCGCTCGTCCCGAGCGGGGTCGCGGCGATTCCGAGCCTACCCGGCAACAAATGGCGTAAGGCCGAAAAGAGAGGGGACACACCCAGGACCCGCCGCGCCACCACGACCCCCCATTTCAGAAACACATTTCTTTTCAATATATTCTTTCTTTTAGTTTATTTTTTTCATTTAAATTTATGGCAATTAAGTTCTTTATACGAGAATTCCCCTCGCAAGCATATCTTCTCTGGACTTTTTCCAGAAATGTCAGCCACATACACCCAAGAACCACATTATTCTCTATGGCATTTACTGGAGACACATTTAAATGGGTGAATTTTATTTAAGCATCACGATAAGGAACCCTGAATGAAAACCCTGCTATTTTCATATGAAGCCCCTCTGTCGCCTCCTCCGGTTCATTCCGCAGCGCACACTTTAGCGGGACCCTCAGAAATACTCCGGGAAGCTAAATTGGCGTCACGAGCGAGAAGGGCGCTCGGCTCGAAGCGGCACCTTCCTGTCCAGCTTAACTGGATTTTGCCAGCAGGGGTATTTCTTACTAGATGACAGGGCAGACCGTCATGTTTCGGCAGGAAGTGCTGACTTTATCTGCGTACGGATTAACGGCACCGATGCCCAAGCTTCGCTGCCGCGGTCCGGAACATGATGGAGGGATGAGGGTCTGTAAACAGCTCTTGTTTTCTGATAAGCGCCCCGGCGCAAACCCTCCCTCCATCTGCGTGCGAGAACACAGCGGTCGAGGGAGCTCGTGCTGTTGACGGTCATATGGACCGCACGCATCGCTGTCCACGTGTCTCCCAGGCGTACTGCCATGCAGACCTGATTTGGCAAGACAGGCGAGGGCGGCGGAGCGACAGACGGGTTGAGCTGCAGAGCTCAAACAGAGGTCAGGCTCACCACCAGCAAAGATCACGGTGTCTCGTCGCTCCGCCGCTGCTCTCGCCGCTCCCCAGCTTTCGCACTGTCATGTTGCATCACGGTTGGCCTTCGGCGCTGAAAGATGGGGCTGGGATGGCAAAACACCACCTACACACTACGGGAGGTGAGCACCATGTCTGCAGGAGCTCTTTGGTAAAACTTTCATAAAGGTGCTACAAGGAAGGTGAAATAAATAAATAAATAAATAAAAAAATTATCTGTGAGGAACAGCTGCATGATGGGAAGAGAAAAGCTCAGCCAGACAGGTGAACTGCGCAGAGGCAAGATAAGAACTTGGAAACGTCCAGCCCGGCGCTCACACAAACTCTCCCCTCAGCGTGACCTTCCTTCGCAAACCACCATGTGACGACTCCAGTTCGGAGAGGGTGCACGAGCTCCGTTTCACCACGGTAAAAGCCCCTGGCCCACATCAAACCACAATTCAAAGTGCCTTTGAAACGCGAGACGACCTAGAAAAGCAAAAAGCACAAAAAACGCGGCTGAAATGAGCTCCTAGCAGCCAAAAATATATATAACACTCCTATTATATAACTCGACCGTACCGGGGTCGAGAAAACAACGAAAAAAAGAAAAAAAACTCACAAAAACATCCTGAATTCATTGTCTCCGCCTCACGCACCCGTGCGGCTCAAACACAGAACCGTTTGCTATTTATAAAAGATAAATATCACCGGGTTATGACATTTATGAGCCGAGCAATGGTGCGTTTTCCAGGGACAGAGTGCTTTTTAAATATTGACAAACTCAAGTGCATATCATTACGTGGGATCAATGAAGGCGCGCACCGGCGCACTCAGCGAAAGAGCACTTGCAGCAGCGACAATTAGCAGGTTCGAGAGGCGGCGACGAAACAATGTGTGACGTGCAGGCGTCTGCAAGGCAATCTGCGCACTAATTAAATATCAGTCACTCGGCGCAGCGCTATGTCGCAACTGGGGCGCGTTCATTTTTTTCATTTTGTTCAATTTTGTTTTTAGCCAAGCGCAAATTGTCCCGAAACTTGTGTGCCTAAGTGGATTTTTAAATAAAAAAAAAAAAAAGTTGAAATATGAATATGATGCAGTTTGTTTTACGGCGGAGGCTCTTAACCTTTTCCAGGCCTCAGAGCCCTATAAAAATGTGATGAATCCAAGGTCCCCCCCACCCGCCACGAGCAAAATGCCCTCAAATAAACTGGAGAATATTTCACTGAAGTTCTTCCACTAAAAATAAACTTCACAATTACATATGTCACACGTCGTAATATCTGCGTTGCCCCCCGAAGCGCAGCCACAGACCTCCGAGGGTCCCAGGCTACCGTAACTTAAGGCCTTTCATCAGAACGGGTGAGAAGAACCTGGAACTCAAACCCCAGAGAGTCATTTTCTCCCTTTCCTTTGGTTTGGGAGTTTTTTGTTTTCCTCTCCTCAGCTGTCAGCTGGCTCATCGACATACTGTTTACAAACTGTTGTTCCTGCATCTTGCTTTTCTTTCTTTGCTTTTCTATGTGCTCAACTGTTCAGTGCATTTTATAAAAATTAACTGAGCTCTATTAATTCCGAGTTGGAAATTGTTTTTTTTCCCCAAAGACAAGTTGAGCTTGCCTTGGGTTGTTTCACTCATAGCCCAGTGGGCCCCAAGTCATTATAAACTGAACTGTCAAAAATTTGACATTTATAAGCAAGCCAGGATATTTCAAACTGACATTTAATTATTTACCTGGCACTTTTCTCCAAAGTGACTTACAATGTTAATCCGTTTACACTGATTTACCCATTTTTACAGCTGGGAAATTTTTCATGTATCAGTTCAGGGTCAAGTACCTTAATGAAGGGCACTGCAGCAAGAGCAGGAATTCCAGTCCAGCACCCAGCGATTGGAAGGTGACAGTTCTATACCACCTGGTGGTCCGATGTATGCCTTGAAATATTCAATCCATACTTCACCCGCTGCTTTTTATCGAGGCACCAGCCTGGTGAACGTTGTACAAAGAATCATTTAATACGAGCAAAAATGTGTGTGACCTCTGACCCCATGGATTGTGTAAGTGTGAAGAAAACCAGGATATTGCCTTACAAGTGGATACACTACAGAAATAGCAAGCAGGAATTCATACCGATGAAATCAGGTTACATATCTCCCCAAAGCCCATCCACTCCGCAGACGTCTCTGTAAACAAAGTCCAGAGAACTTCCACTGTACGTCAACGACGAAAAAGGAGGCGAGGAGCTGCATCTAAGAAGGAATTAATCACTTTCATCTGAATATGCCACGTCCGGGGAAACATCAAGCGAAGAAATACATAAATAAACCCGGCCGTGCGTTAAGCTGCTATCGCTTGTCCATCCCGTTTTGGACACAGCGGACTCTTTGGGATCCAGGAGCTCAATCCGACCAGTGTTTTACCACGTTTGGTGCCACCTGCTTTGACTGAATGACCGAATGAATGAATGAGACTTGGCAGTGTCCCAGAGGGAAATTCAATGTGGTTGCAGCAACAGCAGCAGCAGCAGCAAATAATGTGCAACACACATATGTAAAAGGATGAAACTGAAAAGTAGCTAAATAAATAAGTTAGTGAATAAAGAAATAAATATTTGGGCGAAATATCTGGATGGCTGCAACGGACGCTGGAGCGTTCTGGACGGAGACGTATTCTTACAGCGGCCGATTCGGCGCGCGGCACAGCGGCACTCGGGCCATACGGCGGAGGGACGGCGGCCGACTTCATCGGGGCGGAGCGCATCCGACGCCGCGGACGACGCACGGAAGAGACGTATTTGCACGAGGGCCAGAAGAAGAGCAGGGCTTTCATTTGATCTTCAACAGACTCCAAACAACATCGATTTAATTGCGCGACGCCTGCGAGGTCGCCGACGGACGTGCCGAACCAAGCGCCGCTCGCCTCTCTTCCTCAGACAGATTAATTATGCATTCGGTGTTGCATAACGCGCATGTTCGGGCTCTTTTTCCGGATCTGGACGTACGCAGGCGAGTGAGGTGTAGCGGCTGTCCGGCTCACCCATTCATCATGTTTCCGGTAACAGGCGAACGCGAGTTCCTGCTCGACCCGTTCGGGAAGAAATAAGCCCCTCGGCGGAAAGCGCCGCAGTCGCTCCCTGCTTCCCGGCGACGCCGCGCTGATTGATCGGACTTGTCGAGCTTCATCATTTCCATTATTTCCCCCTTTATTCTTCAGAGCGAAAAAAGTAAATAAATAAACAAAATGATAAACCGTATGGCTGCATCAACGCACAGCCCAGTCTCTCAGAGAGAGATCCCACTGGAAGGGTGACGAGCGGCCGGCCGGCGGACTCCTATGCGAAAGGAGGCTTTCGCACCGATATGCTCCGACAGCGGCGATTCTACATCGCCCCGGGCCGATAAGGGCCCCGCCCGACAGGGCATCCACGGTGCACCCGGAATAAGAGCCAGTACCTCTCAACTGTCCCGCCTCTCATAAAGGGGCAGCAAACAAACAAAAGCAGAGCGCGTTCGCGCATTCACGGCGAGAGGACACGAAAAGGCACCTGTGTCAGTGACCGCTGTGCCAGATGAAGACGAGGAACAGCGGATGCGAGAAGGCTCCGCATCGAGCCCAGGGCTCGGATATCACCGCCAAGGCCCAGGGCGTACAGGAGAGGTGTATGTGATGGGCCTCGTACCCTACAGTAATGTTTTTACTCTTTTAAAACCATCGTTCAAAGACTTCAGCCGCGGCACAACACATCCATCCCGGGCTTGCAGACATCGCCGATGGCTTTGGACACCGGCGCCCTTCGACCGGCACCGTTCCTACGTTTATATATTTTCAACAAACTGTTTCTGATTATATGTTGATTATCTGTTCATTTTCAGGCATGGACACACTGGCCCAAGGCGATGGGGGTGCTTGCTCCACACGGAGGCTAAGGGTGCGATTCGGAGGGGTCACTCCACTCTTCCGCCGCGTGGGACTCGGCAACATCTGGAGGTCATAAAAGATGTGGCCGATACCCTTTAAATCAGGGTACGCGTGCAGTAGAAGGAAACGGGCATGTCAAAACGAGCAAAGAGTGCCGCACCAGGGGGTCTGCAGCTGCGGATGACCACGCCGACTCCTCAGCACCGCCTCCCGCTGGAGAAACAGCCTGGAGGCTTATTTCTTCAGCCAAAGTGGGGATCGTCCACGCCGGCTTGCATCCACACGGAGATCTGCGTCGCTGGATGAAGAACGCGCCCCCTGCAACGCTTTACCAGCATCAACGGGCAGAGTTAAAGAAAGCGGACGAGCACCATCCGGCAGGCGGAACCAGGCAGCCGTACCCTGGTACGTTACACCGGTGGCTTTGGGTGCAGCAAACCAAGCAGATGTTCCCAGCGGGATGGAAGCCGCATCGACACTTCTTAACCTCCACTAACTGATCAGAGCCAGACAACTGAGCAGGACCCCCACTGTGGACACATTTTCCCTATAATGCAGGTTTTTTTTATTACTACTATTATCATCACTAATAAGATTTATTTACCCAACTCCATGGCAACTTCACAATGATTTACACATTCATACAGCAGACTATTCTTACTGTGTCAATTATAACAAACTTATGATACAACCGACTCTTACACTCCACTCTGTTAGACTCAGAGTAGATTCATGAAGTTTCAGATGAAACAAACAAACACACATTTACAAGAGACAGAATATATTAAAGTAACAACTAGAGCTAAAGCAATAAGGACAAAGGCAAGCGGTGCCATTAATGAACCAATAGTCCAGATACAGGACAGGGTCATCAATGATGCACTTCACGATGAAGCACCTCGATCAAGGGGAACACGGCCACGTTAGATGCGAACCCGTGACCTTCAGAGCGCCAGGCGACAGGCCCGACCGCGGCGCCACCTGCTGACGTACAGCGCCTCACTTATTGCACTCGTTGCACTCGTTTATTTTTGCAGCAGATGCCGGCGTCCCATTGTCTGTTCTCCGGACAAGCTGCTCTTCTTAAGAACGCGTTCCGTTGATGTCACCTGGCAGCAACTCTGAGCATCTGACTCTGAATATGCATCTAATATTTGCATGGAAGAGGAAAGGCTCATTTCATAACAAGGAGGAAAGGTAACGAGAGCGCGCGCAGCAAGCGCATTTCAAATGAGCCGGGATGGCAAAGGCTCCGCGCCCGACTCGCGAGCAGTCGGTGCTTCGGAAAGGTGACCTTGTGCCATTTCCTCACTTTTCGCAGTCTTTCGCCAACAAAACAACGAAACGTAAAAGAAGACAAGCAAAAACTCAAGTTTTCTTAAAGGTGCAGCACACAAAAAAGGACCTGCACATCACCCCGCTGCCTATACACTTGACAGGTACAGTATGCCACACTGGATCTTTTCTGATGAGATTAAGAAAGGAAAAGGATCTCGCTCTTACCATCACCGGCAGGGTCTGGGCCCGCCTGCGTTACTGGAAAAAACACGCGGCCACAGTACTCCTCCTCCGAATCTGAGCCTCGAACCGGCTGGGCGGTGTCATTATTTAGCAACGGCCTCTGGTTGTCATGGAGATTTGGTGATGGAGGCTGGGAATGTAAACGCTCAGTGGCTGATGGACTGGATAAAGAGGATGGGATGGGGGAACCTAAAGAAAAGGAAATAAAGTGTAAAAAATAAAGAAAGAGGGAAGAAACAAAAACGCGCGCGCACACATGCACAAAAGCCGAGCAACAAACACAGAACAGGAATGTAAATCCAAAGATGAAATACAAATAATTAGATGTTGCTGTTATATGGGGGGCAAAGCAGCAGTGAAGGGATTCAAAGAAGTTTTCCAGCAACCCAAATCTCAGTCCCTCTTGATTTAAATAAGCTGGGGGAGGGAAGAAAAAATAAATAAATAAATACCAACCTCCATGTAAACACAAACTTGAAAATTACATGGAAATAGATGCAAATGGTCTATTGTACAGCCTTCATTACTCATTCCCTTGAAAGGGTGTCAGCGCAAAATTATAAGCAAATAAACAGCATGGAGAAGTGCAGTTAAAAGGCGGCGATCGCAGGGACGAACACACACTCCGTTTCCCATTCACAATGTTCCATTGACCGTCATCGATTTCCTCCTGGTTATTAAACAGTGGGCTCTGTGTGTGCGTGTGTGTGTGTGTGCGTGTGGACACGTGCCCTATCCGTCACACACGTTTGATCGACACCGACTGTGGTCTAAGGGAGCGGATAGAGCTCTCCATCTCGCTCGCGCACACACGCGCACGCACACTATTGACACCATATTGACCCTTGAGCAGCACTTCTGCTGCGAGAGCATCATTGAAAGATCAGACAACAGTTAGTCAGTTAGAGAGATAAAGGCAGCAGGAACATCAAGGTTGCGGGTTGCGAGACGCCTCTGCGTGATGTGCGCTTTTCAGCACGGAGCGAGAGAGAGGGGTTCCTTCAACATCCTTCGACCGCTACTTTCTCACCGACATCCTCACCATCCCACAACGCCGCTTCAGCCCGGATCTTCCAGGCACTTTTAGTGAGGAACGAGCAAGAGTAAAAATTACATCGTTCTACTCGTAACTGCAGACCATAGTGGCCTAAACTCCAGGTGCTCAAATGGCTTGAATGATTAACATCTTAGCAAACTTTTTTGTTCCAAGTGTTGGTTTCCTACCTGCAAAACATGTTCCGTTACATTTACCTTCATTCATTCATTCATTCATTCATTCATTCATTCTCCCGACAGACATAGAAAAAAGTAAGTAAAAGCGCCCTGGTAAAACACTCAGAGCTTTACATTTATTTGACGCTTTTCTCCATAGCGACTTACAATGTTAAGGTTACACTTATTTACCCATTTATACAGCTGTCTAATTTTTACTGGAGCAGTTTAGGGTAAGTACCTTGCTCAAGGGTACTACAGCAGAAGGTGAGGCTTGAACCTATGACCTTTGGGTCCAAAGGCAGTGGCTCTAACCACTACGCTACCAGCTTTAGATGCAAGTACAGGACTGTCGAAGGGCAGCCTGTATGTGTGACACCACCGTGTTGCTGGTTCACATCCCTCCAGCAGGTCCTATAGAAATGACATTCAAATAGCAAATACATAGTCATAGCAGATGGTGTTGGACTCATTTATGGAGCCGTCAAGAGAGAACTGGAACTGAAAGAGATGGTGCGAGACCCTTCGTGAATGTGGGAGGGATTCAGCAGCTCCGAGGGACACAGGGATCTTGTTTTTTGCATTACAACAAGGCAACGTGCGCACGTTGAAGCGTGCTCGCGTGGAATGTCAATCCCTGAAATACTGGGACATATAAGCCAACAATCCAGTTCCCTCCACGAGAAAATCAGGTTTATGCAATCACGATGCCACTCACTCAGAGCGCGAAGCGGGCGGGCGTGCGTGACTGTAATGCTACCCAGTAAACAGAACAGAAATTAGGCTCGCGCGGCAATAATGCTCCGGTACGTGCCGAGAAAGCAGGTTTGCGACACCGCGGCGCTGCTCGCAACGGTAAGCAAATCGGCTTCACCGGGCCATGACGCCGTCGTTCGCTTAAGAGGGGCAAATGGGGCGATAACGCCGATTGCTAATCTACGCAAATTAAAGACATTTGTCCGTGATGCCGCTCGCCTGAAAATGGGCCACGGTCCTGCTCGCTACGACAGGCAAATCGGCTTCACGTAGCCGTAACGCTGCTCACTTATGAGGGAAATGGGGCTATAATGGTGCCCGCTAACTGGGCACGGCAGGTTAGCGCACGTCCCCCGCCCGCCGCTCTCTACCTGCTCTCCAGTAATTACATGACAGCATCGCGGCCGCGGTCGAAAGCCTCTCCGCTCTGTATCGGCGAGTGCCGTCTCAGGGGCGCCATAATTACTTTTTCCATTTACATCAGGCCGCATTGTGAGGAGACGCACAAAAACTGCCGTCAGGAAGAAAGAAGGGGAAAATATATTAACGTGAAATTAATTTGAGATATTTTATATATATATTTATTTGACGGTGAAGGGAAAAAAAATTTGGTCCCGCTGATGGCGGGAACCCTCGGGGCGGGAGGGAATGGCTGCGCTCGCTGCAAAGCGAGAAAAGAAGAACTTTGATAGCTTTGAAATATGAGAGGAGAAAGGAATGCGTCTTATCAACGCGTTTGTTGCGGCCTTGTCGTCATGACAACCCCCATCTCCACTAACCACTGCAGGAAGGGCTTCGCCGGCACGCTCCCGGTTGTCGGACCCAAGGTCACCTGTGCCGAGACGGGGTAGCCACGGGGCTGAACGCTACTGAGGTACGGGTTCACCTTCTGCTCCTACCACACACTCGACACACAAACACCCCTCCCCCACCCATCTGTCTCAGCCCCTCTATGAGCAAAATGACACCGTCATGTGACCTTTCCATCCCCATCGCACATCTCACCACATGGTGCAAGTCGCCACCAACTTGGGTTATTCACCTGAGAAAACATCACCTCGCACCCCATCCATCATGTTGCAGGAGAACAGATGCGCACACACACGCACACACACACGTCCTGTCATCCAGGCCATTGATTTTCCTGGTTATTTTGCGTACTGGGCGCCAGCTTCGTCCTGTTCTAGGTCAAAACAAATCAACGGCGTGCCTCCAATCGCCGTGCCGTGGCCTAGAGAGAGAACACACACAATGGACTGCAAAGTAACGACTTGGCTCGGCGTCGGCGGATTCATTCAATCCGAACACGTCGCCCGGACTCGTTTTTTTAATATGCAAATCGATAACAATAATGGCTCCTGCACCAACTTGTGTTTTACCTGAAAAGTAAATAGAGGCTCTTATTCGATGTAACGCTTTGATATTCGTTCAATTCGCGGACTCTAAACAAGCTTGCGGGAGACGTGTTCTTCCGAGAGAGAAAAAAGCGAAATGAGAATAAATAATACTTATCGATGTCTTTCAGGGCCTCTGTAGCGAAGAAGCGCCGAATGAGCAACGTATCGACTGCCTCCATATGGGAGCGCATGAAGAACCATCCAGATATAAAGGGTCTTTATAAGGTAACGCTGTTTTTCTCATCCAGGCATCGCTGCAGACGGGAGCAGAACGCCGGAGCTCAAAGAAAGCTACCGGCGCTATTCCCGACAAAGACACTACTCGAGCCATCGTAGTCTAAATAATGCGGAGAAAAAGACTATTTCCTGCCCATCTCAGGCAATCGCTCGCGATTTCGTCTATCGCTCGCGCATGAAAGAGAAAGCAGGGAATTATGGGAGTTGGGTGGGGGTGGGGGTCAAGCTTTGCAGAAAGTCGTTCTGTTTTTTAATGCTTGGCAGATCCCGGTCCGCAGCGGCGGGATGAGGGAGCCGAGCGAGACGCTCGGCCGCGAAAACGCGCCGTCGCCGGGATCCGCGTCCAGGCTGGCGCGGGTTCGAGATGCCGCCGTTTCTTCGGCCGCGTCCCCGGCGTTTGCGGAAAACCGACGGACGAGGACGCTGCGGAAGGGCGGCGAACCCGCCGCCCGTCACGCGCACCGCAGCCGTTCGCGGTTTGACCGATCCCCCCCGGTCCTCTGTCCAACACCACCTTCAGCCTCCAACCCCCAGGCAGAAAGAGGCAAAGAAAAATTGTGACGGAGAGACGCAGGAGCTCAGGAATAGAACCGTAAGGGACGGGAACAAGAACGGCGGGTGAGCCGAGCGAGAGCCGGATGCAGAAAAACAACACGGCCGGTGAGCGGCGGCGGAATATTCCGCCTCTCTGAACACACACTTCTGTCCTGCTCAGTGACCACAGAAGTAAATTAGCTGGTTCGCTAACTCCGGAGCAGCTTAAGAGCTGTGCATTTGCCCTGCTCGGCAAACACACGCAAATATATGCAGACAAATAAACACTTGTGAGCGAGCGAGGCTCTCTAACAGAGCAAATCTAAAGTGGAGTCTCAAGTGCAACTTGTCTGTTTCACGGTACGTGTGTGTGTGTGTGTGTGTGTGTGTGTGTGTGTGTGTGTGTGTGTGTGTGTGTGTGTGTGTGTGTGTGTGTCTGTGCGTGTGTGCGCGCGCACAATGAGGCGGAGCGGAAAGACTGGTGTCAGGTCCTGCCAAGCAGCACATCTTCTGCTTGCATATCGGGATGGCTGGATGGCAAACGACCCCGGCAGGCGAAGGACCCTGTCACGACGCATTAGCCCTGGCTGGATGGCGGACGGGGGTGGAGGAACAGGGGAGGACCAGTAGGGGCCCCAGACTGCTCCAGGGTGCAGTGGTGAACGCAGAGGCTAATCCACTACTTGGGTGGAGGGTGGTGGTGGTAGTGGGGGGGCTGGGGGAGGTGGGTCAGGTGACTCCTTGGGGGCATCCGTACGCAACCGCAGACTTGGACGCGGCGACGGCGTACGAATCGGATCGCGCCGAGCGCCGGCGACTCAACTCGGCCACACAGAGTTCAAACGAGCGCTTGTTTTCCCCACACGTTCCGGGAAACGAGGCTACGGCCCCACGAATCGGCGAACTCGGCCCTCGGACGCACAAGAAGCCGGAGATCGGCCCGTCGCGGGAAAGCCCCGCTCTCCTTCCGAACCGCAAAGCTTGTGGAACGATGCCTCCCGCACCCCCTCATCCCGCCCTCCTGCTTGCACCGAGGGACACGGTCCAGACCCCACGGGACAAAGCAAAATAAATACGATAACCGACCCGAGAAGTCGTCCGGCATTGCATCTGGAGCCTCGGTATTCTTTCTCTTTCCTTTTTTCTCTTTAGTGAAGCACAACTCCTCCGCGCCGGAGAGACCCCGGTCGGCGCGAACGCGCGGAACATGATGTATAATTCAGCCATGCTAATCGATGCGGTCAAGGTAACTTAATGCTTACGGTAACTGAAACCCCGGTCGGCGAGCGCCGTCCGGCACGTCCCCCTCTCACAAAGGAAGCCGCAGTTAATGGAACGCCAGCGCAGGGCCTTTGTGGATCGCTTTGTGCGCTTGTTTTGCACACGGAAAGCCAATCGATGGCAGGATTCGCGGGGTTCTCCGGAAGGTTTTCGGCCCACGCGATTCAGTCGCGTTTCCGTCGGTTTCCCCGCGTCCGTCAGCATTTGAAACACGCGGAGCTCCTTCAAGAAACACGCGATTTATGGTGCGCGAGCGCTGGCGACGCGGGCATCGCCGTTTTGTTCGACAGGCCTCCGCGTGTCCGTGAAAACGTATCGCCGAAGCGCAGGTGGCCAATACAAAGGCGCGGGAGTCTCTCGCTCCCGAGCGCCGCATTCTGATCGGCGCAGCTTGAAAGGGAAAGGAGTGCCTTCGGGGGGGATGCGAACGGGGGTTCGTGAGCGAGCCAAAAAGCGGGAAGGAAGAGGCCCGTCTTTACCCGCAAACTCACCTGTAAGAACCTTGTGGCCATAAATAAAAAAAAACAGCAGCGCTGTCGCTCGCTGATTAACCGAGGCGTGCCGTAGTCTTGGGCTAATTACCGAGGCGCAGGTAATTATTCGGGAGCATAAGCCATTACGTCCTGGCTGCTGATTGCCTGCCGCCGCATGGAGTCTTCGGCATCACAGCTTTCGCCGTGCATCTGATTTAGAGACTCGAGAATGAATATTAACTAGCGCACAAAGTTGTTCATCGGTGTGCAATGACTTCACCGTGGAGATAAAAACAGAAGAAGAAATCAGCGCCTTTCGTTACGGTTCGTGGTGTCAGTATTATTTATTCACCATTATTGGTTTTAATGTATTCTTCAAGGTGAATGAGACTGTAAGGTTTGTACACCACCCTATGTACGCCGATTTACCTATTTGTAGTTTTTTTTTTTTCGATTGAAAAAGAATCAGTTCAAGATAGGTATGCTGATCAAAAGAACTACAGCAAGAGTGCGATTCGAACCCGGATATTCAGATTTTAGTGTTAAACTTCTCACCAACGAGAGCACAATACAGTCCATTACAATAGCAGACCCTCAAAACTGAATACGCTTACACGAAAAATAAAAAAAGATGTGTCCCATCTCAGTTTCTTTATAAAAAAAAATCTATCCTAGAATATCTATGCTGAATATATTTAGCAATGTAATCCATAATAGATTATCACGTCCTACTTTCTGAAGGAATTGTGGAAATGAAAACGACGAAATAGGTCATGTCACTCAAGCCTGGGGAGCAGCCAGGAGCATCTGGCCTGCGGTCGGGTTTCTCTCCACCCTTAACCCCGCGGCCTGTCGTATGGAAACGGCCTACCGAGCGCACCGCTGATACCGAAGGGCACGATGGGTAATTACTACAGTCCCGACAAATGTGCCAGCGAGTGCTTCATACAGAAGAGTGGTGGGAGCGACAAGAGTCACTTCCAAGGTCCTTCACCTAATTGGGCCTTGTTTGTTTACCAAAAGTGAAGAGTCTTTATTAACACTTGTGCTATTAAAAGGACTTTATCTTCTCCTGCCTGGAAAATGCGAAAACAGCAGGAGGCTGACTTGGCCTGTTCTCTCTCTCATCGGCGCGCCCACAAACACACACACACACAGACACAGACACACACACGCACAGACACTCTTATTCTCTAAGCCGCAAGCCTCATAATCAGGCAGCGAACTCAAGCTGTCTTCTTGTTGAGATTTAACAACATTTAAAAAAAGTGTGACAGTATCCTCCAATGGCAATTAGTTCTTTGTCAAAGGATTACAGCGTGAAGAAAACACAATGGCCATATGCTAGGAATATTTGCCATCTAGGTTTGGAACACAAAAACAAGACGTAATCCATTTCCAGATGATTAGAATTATTATTACAGTCCAGGGCCTGGTACCAGGACCAGGACTTCATTAAGACTGTTGGTGCTGAGCAAACACACTGCTCATGGTAACAGAAAGTACAATCTGCTGATCCCTCATCTGATGGTCATATAAATTGCATTCAATTCTTTCTTTGATGGTAACAATGACATTTAATAGAGTCCTGGTCTGATGGAACAGCCTGCCAGACAGAGGACCTGACAGAAGTTTTGCTGTGTAAAACAACACTGTGATTTTACCCTAAATGACACTTAATTGAGCCCCCAACCAATTGGACTGTTACAGAAGTTAACAACGTAATTTAGTCCCTGTCTGACAGAATTGTGACAGAAACGACGTTTTCCTGAGTCCCGGGTGGTCGTGGCACACGAGCCGTGTCTCGACGGCGGCTCGGCTGGAAGAAACAAACCTTTTCCGACCCTCCGCCGCTTCGTCCCCCTAATTCAGGGTGACGCTGGAAAAGAGTGAGCAGGTGAGGCAGGAGCTGTGGGTAAAAGCGGGTTGATCGGGTCAGGACATGACTAAAAAGGGCTCTAGAAGCAACGGGAAGTGTGGAATTTTCCACATAACAAAGTCTTCTTAAGGAGAACGATAAGACCTGAGCCACGAGTGCCGAGTTCCCCCGGTGTCCCGGGAGCCACGCCGACTCAAGAACCGACACGATGGTGGTGGAGGAGAGCCAAGAAGAAACGAGCCGAGGAATTCGGATGGTACAATTTAGAGTGGACTTTGGAAGAGCGGAATTCACTTCCGCCCGGTTTCGATGCCACCAGTTTATAAAGCTACTGTCCTCCTCCTACAGGACAAAGTATCGTAAATCACCAATGCCACTCTAGTATGCTTGATCAAGGTATGTATCCTGAGTCGATACAGTAAAAATTACCCTGCTTTTCATATAAGTAAATTACTCTAAGTTGTTTAGCAAACACATCGACCAGGACAAAAGTGGAATAATACATGGGAGCAGTATATGCTGCTATTTATCCTCCGAATATTGCCTCTGCATGGGAGTAAATTGTACAGCCGATGGACTCGGCGTTAAACATGCTTTCGCAGAGCTAATTCACAGGCTGCAAAATAGCTCCTCTTCCCCTCCAGGTCCGTTTCGGTGGCACGATGGATACGTAGCCAAAAACAAAAATGGAGGGAAAAAACGTGAAAATGGAAAGGGAGGAAATCAATACAACAGGCACGGAATAGTCACACGGAAGCGCTCGGGCGAAATGGCAAGCAGGACCACACAGGCGGACCGATGCCACGTGGGAAACGGCTCTGCCCTCGGCGTAGCCGAGCCTCAAAATACCGAGGACAACAGGGTATCGATCCCCTTGCACCCCCACCGAAAATATCTCTGTTTTCACTCAACTGTCTCTCCGAGCTGGAGAAATCAATCGAAAAAGAGGAAGAAAAAGGACAATTCCCATAGTATTCTCCATTTTATAGCCCGTACTCAGAATGATTTGGAGACTTACTTAGTGGATGAATAAAGGAACTCTGCGGTCGTGTATTATCATGCGGTGTTTTTATGACCTCTTATGAGAAACGCGAGCTTGCCTGGAGTGGGCCCGGGGGAGCGCGGGCACAATGCATTTCCCCCGCAATGCACCGTCGCGTATTCGCCGAAGGGGGAGAAACACATTCCAGAATATCTGACAGAAGCACAAGAGATCTGCATTTCATGGGAAACAACCGAGGAAGGCAATGATCTCCAAGTATCGCACTTAATATTAGTTTGGGCTGGTGCTAAAGCAGAGTGACTGCCTAGGGCTCGTACTGCTGAGCACAGGGGCTACCGAGATGGGGCTGTGAAAAGACACCCTGACCTGTGGAGTCCAGTGATGCTAGGTCTCCATCGGTATTTTGGCTGGTCACCGGTCCAAGGAGACGGTGGAGGATCGACAGTGTAATTATTGCACGCCTTGAAATACCCAACAAAATGCCCCTCCCACAGCTCTGCCAGAAGTCCTTCACCCAGCATTCGAGTCAAGTCCAGGAGAAGGCAGAGGGGCGATGGGATCGTGTGGAGGAATGGATGTTAATCACGGGACCTCCCTCAACTCCGACAGATCGAAGCATCCGAGTTCCGAAACAAGTGCGGGACCAGGGAGTTCGCAGTGCTCAAAGGGATGACGATGAAACCCATCGCGTCCAGACTGACCAAACATATCTTGTCCACTCTCCACATGCCCTTTGCCTGCTAACATGGGAAAGCAGAAGCCGTCGAGATGTCCGCCCGCTGGGGACACCTGCTCCTCCATTTGGACGACCCACGCCGAGAAGCACAAATGTCCAGGCACGTTTTGGCCTTGGCACAGTCTGCCTTTGCTGGTCCAACTGCCCACCCCCAATTCCCCCCAGATGGACCTTTGCCATAAGTTGCCTGCTCCCAACTACAAAAACCCCTGTAATTAAAGTTATGTGGAGGAGTGGGCTTAGCGATGCCGCAGCGGGCAGAGCGAACAGCGCAAACACACAAACCAGAACAAAAAGAATCCGACAACGAAAAGAATTGGTTTTCCTTTCATATTCATTTAGATTTTTTTTGCTTATTTCTCCATTGTTCTCGAGAATCCCACATAAAAAAAAAAGTATGTGGAGCTAAGAAGTATGGAAAAGAGAGGTTGTTGAAACAAACCAGGTGGTATCAACTTGGCTCCTGCCATCAGCACCCTGTGGAGATGCCACACAATGCCAACCTGTGGAGATGCCAATTTGGACAACCTGTGGAGATGCCAGCCCTGACAGCTTGTAGGCCAACCCTAACCCCCAGCACCTGCCTCTTTAGTTTTGCCATTTTTTTTAAGCATCTGGGATCTCCAATCCTCAGCAATGCAGAAGTTTTCTTCAACACCCTCACCACTGCCAGGCTCTCCTTACTCACTGGAACCTGTTGATGAGCTGCAACACCTGCAATTTGGCCCAACTTGTTGGGCACGTGTGTGGACTGCTGCGGTCGGGTGTCGGAGAACACCTCCCCCAGAGCCACCGAGGTTGTTGCATCTCTCCCGATGGCCTGAAACGTTCGTATTAAGCGATCGCGAATCGCTTCAGTGGCAGCTTTTCGTGGCCAGAAAGCAACAAACTTCCAGCAGGCGGACTTTTGCGGAACTTGTTAACGACAGGTAAGTTTTTTCAGTTTGGCCACCTCCGTGATCCCGCTCTGTCGCCAAGTCGAAGTCCTGCTCTGCTCCTCGCTGCCGCTCCAGCTGCCTGAACTGAAAAAGCCTTTTTCTTCCATCCATTCGTCCCAAGCAACACGGACGGCGCTCGCCGTTAATGTCAGCCCTTTCGACCGCTGCCTTCCGCTCAGCGTTTCTCTGCCGCGTTTAAAAGGGTCAGAGGATTTTGCCGAGCCCCTGCGCGTCTCCTCCGCTCAACGCCGGGATTTACCGCCTCCAAAAATCAATGAGATCCACACCTGGAGCAGGGCCCTCGCTTTAAATGCCCAGCTTACGGGGGTGGGGGTTATAGGCAGGGCGGAGGAGAGAGTGGCGTTCGCACAAATAAACGTTCTCCTGGATGGGCTACAAGACAGCCTTTCACCGTTTTGCCACAGCTAGTGACCGTCACGGTAACGCTACGGGTGACCCTGGCAGTAAACTCCAGCTCCGGAGTGTGTTTTCGCGTGCGTGTCAGGCTCGGACCTCGGACAGCGCGAAATCTGACCGATGCCGTGAGCATCCCCGGTCACCACGACAGACGGAAAAACAGCGCGAGCGTGGAAAACACTACAGCGAAAAACAGAGAAGTCAAAGTTTATATAAAGAGAGAGTCAGGGCACCGATTCTCACCGATCCGATATAAAAAGAGACAAATAAAACTGCTTTATTATTACTATTAGTATCATTTAGTAACTACTGCTGCATATGTGCCCAGTTCCACCAAACACACCGAAAGCTCAAAGGTACAAGAGCAGAGTACCACACCGGCTGCTGTCCTGTCACCTGCTCTCCGGGGGCCCACGGCGTGCGAAAACACTCGACGCTGCTGGAATACACGCTCGGGGTAATGGGTACGAGACGTTGCCAGGGCTCGAATTAACATTTGTCCAGCTGTCTGGGACAGGGAATACGTTTATATTTTCACGGACAGACTGAATTGTTCTGACACCTGGTGACCAACTAAAAAAGGTTTTTTTTTTTTTTTTTTTAAAAAAAGTACCTTTTAGGGAAATTTAATTTTAGGTTTAAAAAAAAATTGAAAAATCGGACAGAAAAATGACACCAATCATTATAAAGACACTACAAGATGTCACTAATGGCGTCATCTGCATTGTTGTTTCAAAAATTTCTCGCTAGAAAGAATCCCAATTTATTTAAAAAAAAAAAAAAAGGGGGGGGGGGTTAAATATCCTGCTATTTTGGGCAATTTCTTTACATTGCAGCCTTTCCGTAAATATGCCGATCGCCCTGATCTGCTCACTTTCATTACAATTTACAAGGGTATTTTCAGCCTGGACGTTTACTTATTTCAGCCTTGCCAGTATGTTCCAAAATTGGACGGGTGCAAAATATGACGGGGCAGGTAAGAGGTAAAACGCACCCGTCCTGCGGACAACCAAGCACACGGAAATAAAAGTCGAGCCCCCGACCGACCCGGCGCCCTCCGGTTTTGGGCGGCCTGCAGATCTCCATCTGCGGAGCCCCCTATCGTCCACCCGATCGCGCGATGTGGGTTAGAAGCGACATAAACGCCTCCCCGGCGCTACGGCCCACAGGCGATCCGTGACACGTTTCCAAGGTTGAACGCCGCAGCTTTCCTCCCAGCGCTTCTGTGCTCGGGTGCGCTCCCGCATCGGCGCTTTCGTGACGTTACAGCCGTAACGCGACACGTTCATCCGCACGGTTACCGTCCACCTCCACACAGCAGCACCTGTGAACGGAACACGTCGGCGAGAGCGTTGACGCGGGGGGGAGGATCAACACTTTCCCGCCTCCTCGGTCTGTGTGTTGGGAGGCCACGGGCACTGGGGCCCCACCGCGCGCACGCGCACACACACACACACACACACACACACACACTGACCACGCCACACAACTCGAAGAGCTCCAGCTCCGAAGAACAGAAGGCAGAGCGCATTTGAAAATACCGGGGAGGGGGGGACGGGTTCAATAAAGAAGAAGGAAGGAGGGAAAAAAAAAAAAAAAAACATGTAAATCCTCCCACATGGAGATGAGGAAAATTTCCTGAATGGTGTGTGTATAACACGGGGTGTGTGTGTGTGTGTGTCTGCTGAACATCAGCGAGACAACGGAGCAGTGGAGACAGCTGCACTCAAAGGCATACAGCATTATTATTTCAGTTATGTTTATTTATATTTACACAGTGATATTTTATTATTTTTATAATCATGATTTGCTTGTGTCCAAAGTTCAGCGAATCCATTTCTACATCGCGAGGTTCGACCAGTTCGCCGCGCTTACCGTTATCCGGACCTGCCGGAAAAGCAATTAAGCGTGTCCCTCAAGGGTGAAACAGTAGAGCCCCTCCTGGCACCCGAACCAGCGACCTGCTGGTCCTTAACCGCAACGCCCCCTGCTGACAGGGCTCTGTAATTAAGGGTGCTCCGATCGGTAAGAAGACGTGTCGCCACGAGTGGGAACAGTGACCGTGTGATCGCCGAGTCACTCCGCAGAACGCTCGCGCGAGAAGAGGTCAATTATTTCAAAGTCGCAAAAATCACGAGTGGCTGGGTGGTGGTGGGGGTCAAGGGTCCATGCGGCATTTCTGGATTTACT
This sequence comes from Scleropages formosus, assembly GCF_900964775.1. Classification (NCBI taxonomy): domain Eukaryota; kingdom Metazoa; phylum Chordata; class Actinopteri; order Osteoglossiformes; family Osteoglossidae; genus Scleropages; species Scleropages formosus. The sequence continues at coordinate 2,939,629 of NC_041821.1, forward strand.
TGTATATTAGTTTCAACCCCTCCCACACGCTTGTGGGCCGACAAACACACGCAATGAGAACGCGGTCAAAGTTGAACTCGGTTTAAAAAAAACTTAAATAAATGCTAATTAGACATCACTGTCAAGAGACCCCTCCCCCCCCCCCCTGTCCGTGGCGAGCGAGAGCCACTGGATGTTCTTTATGAGCTGTTTTGTAGGACAATGTGTGTTAAATGAAGTATTGAAACAGACGGTAATTAAAACGGCGACAAAGGAAGGAAAACAATGGCGCGGCGGCTCGCTAACGAGACCGGGGGGGGGAGCGGGGAGCGGGGGCCGGGTTCCACCGACACATTCGAACGAGTGCGTCTCTGATCCAAATCTCGAGTCGAGTCGCGGCTCGACAAGATCCCAGCACGTTTGCGGAGGACGAGGCGCCGGCCTGCTGCGCTCTCCTCCTTCAAGCGCGGCTCTGGGTCCACGGGCAGGTAGGCGGACATCCGCTCCCTGAAACCCAGCAGCGCTGCCCCTGGAACCCGTCACCACCAGCGTCGGGCTGCTTCCAAGCCTGCGATTAACCCCGGGGGGTCAGCGCTTGTCGTGCCGCCGCACTCCTCCCGACACCCAAAGCGCTGGGTGCGGCAGCTCTAATTGCCGACCGCCCTCGCGCACGTGCTGCGAGACCCAGAAGGCTGGAGTCATGCCTGCGTCATGCTGTCTTGGCTGGGCGGGGAAGAGGTGGAACCCCCCCCCCCCGTCTTTCTGGTTCTCAGGAGGGGGGGGTGGCCACACTAGATTACCGACAATTATTTCCCGGGCGAATCGGCCAGCAGCCGTTCGCCAGGTGGCTCCCGGAACCGAGGATGCTGAGCTATGAAGGTCCTCTCCAAATGTGGCGGGGGGAGGGGGTGTCCTACCGGCCTGTCAGCATCCGCTTCGCATCATGATCCGCACCGCTCGTCCCCGACGCCACGTCTGGAGGAACAACAGCGACGCAAGTGACGCCTGTTCAACTGTGACAAGTGACACGAGTCAAACTAACATTCGTCTCTAGGCAGTTCGTGGGCTCACATGAGATCAGCAGAACATGAAAGTAGGACACATGACGAAGACGGTGCGTGCGCGCGCACACACACACACACACACACACACACACACACATGCACACACACAGGTCACCAACATCACAACACAAAATAACACAAAACATCAATAACAATCATAGTCTAAAGAGTTCCAATAACGGCACAATAACAGAATTCTACTTCCTTTTATATGTGAACATAAACCAGTTTAGTGTTCGATAATAATCTTCACCATGATTTACCTTTTCATAGAGCAAGGTAGGACCAGCTGGTAATGTAATGGGAACTTTCGGGTCCCAAAGTTGCAGGTTTGAATCTCACCTATTGTTGTAATTCCATTATTATTATTATTTATTATTATTATTAATTGCTGTAATCCCACTGAGTGAAGTACTTATCCTAAAACTCCTCAGTAAAATTACAACGCTGTATAACTGCGTAAACAGTTGTAGGCAGACCAGCACTATAAGCCGCTTTGGGGAAAAGTATCGGCTGAATGAATAAATGTGAACGTTGGGTGTTTTTACGGCGTCGTTTCAGGGTACGGCCCCTCGGACGCGGCGTGAGCCTTGCTCTAACCACTACGCCCCCTACTGGCCGCGAGTACGCACTGCACAGAGTCCTACGGAAGGGACAGATATGATATGAGCGCTATATCATCTCATTTTTCACCATGTGCCGTAGTGCAAAAGTGGAATCCCGTCATTTTTTAGCGATGCCCTTAAACGCGTTTCTGGCAGAACCGTTGCGACCGGGAGTTTCTCGGCTCGGGAGCCTCCCGTGCCAAGCGTTCGCGTCTCCCCCATCTCGAAAGCCGCCGCGAGGCGTCGAATGCAATTTCCACAACGGCTACAACGCGGAGACGAGCCGCCGGCGGGATCAGAGCGCGGCGGCGCCCGCCGCGACCGAGACGAGCAGAACAAAGGGGTCCGGCGGGCCGCGGCGGCGCGGGAAGGCCTTCCGCAGGACACGCCGCCGCAAATCCAATTCCGAGCTCATCACAGGACAAATTAAATGAAGTCCCGCAACTCGCGCGCCAACAAAATGCCTGCGTTTTTATTCATTTTTTCCATTTTCCTCCTTTTTCTTCATCCGGGGCCAGAAAAAATGAATCCCTGCCAAAAACATACCGGCTTCAGTCAGAGGTTCGAGGAAAAGGTGACACGAACAGCTGGGATATTATAAAGCAGCAAACACGGCCAACCCGTTCGCATGCGAGTATTTATTCTCCTTAAAACGGAGACCCTTCTGACTGTACGTACGAAAAACGGTTCGGATGCGAACGCGGAGAACTTGCTTCGTTTCACACCAACACGTCGGCAAACGGAAGCACCGCGAGATGGAGACGGCCCAAAGGAACCATGAAGCGTGACGCCGAACAGTTCAGCGGTGACAACTAATAACTCTAAAAATAACACAACAAACCACAGACAGGAAGCACTAATCTGCGGTCCCTTTCATTCCTGCTTATGGATCTCACTCCTTCACCCGAGGAATTTTACACTGATTTACCCACGTGGTATGCGGCAGCTTAGTTTTTCCTCCATCAGTTCAGGGTTGACCATGTTGCCTTGGTCAAGGGCCCTTCAGCAGGAAAGGGAATCGAGCAGAAACCTTCTGATCGCGAGACGAGAGCCCCGACCGCGACGCCACCCGGTGCCCCGTCCAATTAGTCCTCTGTGGACGCGTTTGCTGGTCCAGCTGCTAACACCTGCGTCTGAGAGCCACCAGGGACTGGCTTCCCCCCCTTTCTAGCCTCTTCCTCCTCACTTGTCCCCGCAAAAAAAAAAAGAAAAAGAAACACGGGGTGCGTCTTTGATCGAACCCCACTCCTGCCCGGCGGAGCGCGGACCCCAGACCCCAGAAGTCGTCACCTGCAGGGTAGATGAAAGTCGGTCCATCTGGGAACGGTTATGTAGGAACTCGCTTCAAAGCATCCCGGAGCAACGCTGCGGAACCCGGGGGCGGGGTCTCCTTCACTCTCCCAGTCCCCCCTGACCCTTTCCTTTGTGTTTTCTCCAGTCACCCAGTCCCTCCTGCCCCCAGAATGGCAGGGCTCCTCCGGCCCTGGTGGACACCTGAAAGCCAGCGCGGATACACGGTACAGCCGTCGTCAACTGCCGTCCTGGACCGCGCTGCGTCAAACCGCCCCGGATCAACCATCAGATACCCTGATCCCACCCTGTCCCGTATGCTCTTCAGATAAAGGTATAGCAGAGGGGCCTTTAACCGCTCGCCTCTGCAAGGAGCCTTCGACGAGGACTTTTCATCAAGGCGTTTGCAAACACACCCAAACAGAGAACCTTTAAACCTCTTGTCTCACAAGATGACCTCACACCATGGGTCTTTAAGCACTCGACAGCGGATGAGCCCACGTTGAGGATCTCTAAAGAAAAATATGACCCCCCATGACCATATCGAAGGAATCGGAACAAGAACTTAGACAACATGAGCACAGGGAAGGTCTCCGGTGGACTGCTCGACCAAGACGACCAGGGATTTTTGCAGAACGGGATGAACAACATCAACAAGGGTCTTTATAGAAGAAACATGAAAATATGAAATACGAAGACATGAGCACAGCAAGGGTCTGATGAACAACTTAACACGTGCATCATGCGAATGTTTTTCGGAGAATTCCGCAAACGTGACCATATCGAAGGTCTTTGAGTGATGAACTTGGTCAGCGAGCCCATACAGAGAGTCTTGAGCGAGATCCCGCCCTCCGTTCACCCGTCCCCCCGGTCAAGACCCTTCTCCGCTGCTCCCGTTGCTTCCCCGCCACGAATTGATTAATTCCCACCCGACGTTCACCCCTCTCGATGTACGACCGCAACGGCCGCCGTCCGCCCTTTCCCCCGATCACATTAAGAGAAATTGTGCGGAAACGCGGCCCTTGCGGCGTAATCGCTTCAGCATACATTACCGCGCCCCCCCAAAAGTCGGCGCCTCGCCACGTCCGGGCGTGCGTGAGCTGCGCGCCGCATCGCAGAACAATAACCTGCTATTTTATTACTGCGTTTCCCTCCCTCTCATTATGCAGCCCTGTGTTGATTCTGCGTTGACATCGATGAGAATTAATGGAGTGTTTGTTTATTGGGCCATATGTGTTTTGTGTTGGCCTTGCAGAATTATGGCGCACACTTCGCCATTTCATTACAAATGTGGCTTTCAAAAAGTTAATTTGCTGACTCCAAATAACATTAAAAAATATATTAAAGCAGGGGCGAGAAAAAGGAATCTGGGCAAACTTAAGGGGTTTGTTGAATAAATACTGTAAGTGAGGTAATTCGTTATATGTTATTGAACACGCAGAGGCCGGCGTTTCTAATTATAACCTCGCAGGCACAGAACTAGTGTAGAAACAGGGTAAGAGACAAACAAAAGCCAAAATGGAGCAGTTACTGGAGTCCAGGTGCAGGAAACAAGTTTGGAATCAGAGCCGATGAGCTTCGAGACGAACCCCGACGACGAAAGGGCCGCTACGCGTGTCGCTGCGTCGCCACGGTGACGTTCGAGCTCGCCTCCAGCGCGAAGGGAAACGATAGAGCCAAACGGCATTCGCGAATCCAAAGCGCCTTCCAACATGTCCGAAAGGAACATATGTTCCATCCGTTTCGTTTGTCACGAAGAGCGAGCCCAAGTTTGACGTGTAGCATCTGCTGCCGCGCACTGAACGAAAGTGGTTAACGCTCCCTCGCTGCTGTTTAGCAACCCTAAAGCTGGGTTGAGGAAATGTTCCTCGCCTTCGTAATGCTGCAAATGGCGGAGGAGGCCTTCGCCGAGATGGTCCACCGCAATTTTCTCGGTCATCTCACCTACGGCAGAGGTGCGAAGCCAGGGTTCGGAACGCATCGGGAAGGAAAGTGGCCTGAAAACGTTCCTGTCGCTCATCACCTCCACAGAGGAACGGGGGGGGAGCCCGAGAGCCATCGCTACCGCCGTCGTCCGCGCTGGAAGCCATCCATCGATCCCGCGTCGCCTCCCGCATAAATTAAAGGTAATTAGCGGGAACGTGCGGGGGCCGAACTCCCCGCGCTCGTTACCGCAAATTGTCTAAATGGACTTTCTGTCGGGACGCTCCTGGGCCGCGCTCCGCTCTGCCATCGTTCGCTTTTAACACAAAACATGACATTATTTGCTTGCTCGTTACGTTTAATTCCAGCAATTCCGAGATGTAAATCTCCGCACGTTAATGCGTCGGCGCTGCTTTGGGCACGAGGTGCGATTCGCTGTAACGCTCCCCGGCGAAGCTCAACCCAACCTCCTATCTGGAGACATTTAGGTTATTATTTTCCGTTGTGCCGCGCCGATGTTCAGATGTTCCGTTGGCAAAGGCGCAGACGGCACACGACGCACGCGGTCTGCGTTCCGTTCTAGGGGTGCGGTGGACGGGACCGCTGCCTTGCAACTTGAAGGTCGCGGGTTCGAATACCTGCGTCTACTGTAGTAGCCTTGATCAAGGTAGTTATTCTGAGTGGACACAGTACAAATTACCCAGCAGTGTATAAATGACTAAAGAATCGTCAGCAGCTTAGTGCGCAAACCTGTGAGCGTACCCCACCTTGGGGAAAAGTGCGAGACAGATGAACAAATAAAAATAACAGACCGACCCCATGATGCACCTGTTTAAAGAGTCCGGACATGTTATACAGGCACTTCTCTCTATTATTACTCTCCCGCAAGACTGTGGGTTAAAACAGTACATCATGGAAGTTGCCCATATGAACCGGGACACTGGGTGTGAAATTGGGGCGGTGGGAAAATGAGGCTGGGGGGGTTGCAGGTGCGTCACTTGGGCACGGGCCCGGGAACACAAGACGAGTCGGTCGCATCACAACGGGATAAACTGCGGCACGGGGCAGGCAGTCGCCGGGAGGGTATGAGACAGCAGCCTAATTAAATCCTGCTGAAACCCGCAGCAACAGCAGGTCGATCCTCGGTGCTCTCTCTCTCTGTGTGTGTGTGTGTGTGTGTGTGTGTGTGTGTGTCTGCCCCACCCCTCTCAGACGGTCCCGCTGGGCATGCTGGTCAGACTGGGTGCCGGGGCTTCCCGCTTCCCCGCCGCTCGCTACGGACGGTCGATCCTGGGCGCTAGGGCCTCCGCGCCGGAGGCCTGTGATCTCCAACGACGCGCGCCGTCCCACTTCCTGCACGGCGACCGTCCGCGGCCGACCGCTGCTAATGAAAACAAGTCGCAGGAGCCGCGCTGTGCGCCTGCATTTCAAATAGCGTTCCTCCTTCTCTGTATCATTGCTGAAGTGGCTTTAATTAAACGGTGACCTTTCCCTGCTTTTTAAGAGGGTACTGTATTTTTTTTTATAATGTAGTCTATTTTGTTGCCTAGAAATTCTGAGTTTTTTTCTTCTGCTTAAACATACAACCTCATAAGAGTCAGTTTTTTCCTTCGAACAAATTAAAAAAAAAAAAAAAAAAGAAAAAACTGAAAATGTCATCACTGCAGTACCTTCAGGCAAATTTAAATATAAATAAATGTTGTCCTGCTATCATTTTAATTGTGATAAATAATAAAAAAAAAAAAATGAATAAAAAAGATGCAAAATTAATGACGCTGAAGTCTTGGAGGCATTTGGAAGGAGGCTGGAGGGAGCGGTGCCAATTCATTACAGGTTCTGAGGAGTGTAACTGAGAACAATAAAATAGTGTGTGTGTGTGTGCGCGTGTGTGTGTGTGTTCGCGCATGCATGCACAAAAAAAAAAAAAAAAAAAATAAAATATTTACCCACTAAAACCAAAAATTGACCATAATTCCCAACCCTCAAAGCCAGCAATAGTAATACCAGCAATACAATAACAGCCGCCTGCCTTGGCTTGACTCCGCCCCTCCTGCCAAACCACACCTGTGTGGGCGCGTTTCCAGTAGTCCGCTGACCAGCAGTCGTCACAACCAAAGCTCACCCAAACCATCCACCAAAAAAAAAAAAAAAAAAAGAAAAAGAAAAAAAGACATGACTGTGCCTGTTTTCCACCCCCTGCTTCGATCCAAATGTGGCCTTGGGTTGAAGGGTGATGTGATGAGCGGGGGTGGAGGAGGAACCCTTCCCAGAATGCCGAGCAGAGGTAAGGGCAGCCAAAACCGAAGACGAAACCAAAGTGCCGCCCTGCGGGCCTTCTTCCCGGGGTCCAATTTGTGAGTGTTACTCTTCCTGAAACACACCCGCCGCTCCCCGAAGGGTTTGGATCATCTGGCCTCTTACAGTATAAACCAAACGACCGCCCCACCCTCCCCGCTGCCAAAACCCTCCCAGCCCCACAGATTACGGCGGCACAGCCCCAGCGCCGCTCCGACTGCCATCCCTACCAACGCTTTCCATCCGATTCCCAGAAACGACCGAGTTCATCGGCGTCAATAGCGTCACGGTGCTGCCGGGTGTGACTTGGTGGAGCGGAGCGGAGCGGAGCGTGGGGGGTTGGGGGACGTCCCACTTTCTCTCTGACGGCTCCTCTTTCCAACACGCCGCCTTTTCGGCCAGGCGGCCCAGCTGAGCTTTTACTCTTTTCACCCCAATCTGGCGCGGAGGCCTCGACGGCAGCGCCTCCTGTCGAGCTATCGTCCACGATCTACGGGGTCCGATTTAGAGCCGCTAAACAGATAGAGACAGGGATAATATGGGTGAGGCATAATCTAGTTACCCAACTTTAAGAGGATAAAGGGTGACCCGTAGCCGGCGAAGATTATTTTCTATTAGCAGCGGCCGAAGACAAACCGTGCGAACCGCTTCCTGTAAACAAATTGCCCCGGTTTTATACGCTTAGCCCGGAGCCATTCGGGGCCTTGCGGTCAAAGGCAGCGCGCCGCGGTCGCGGTCCCGTAAATCACGCCGGCTTAGCATCGCACCGGTCATTCGTGGCACCTCCGGAACGAATGCCGCCGCTCCGGAATTTATTCACGCGGACAAAGGCCACGCCGTCCCCAAATTTATGTGGCGGGCGAAGCGGACGACCCGCTGCAACCTGGCGGCTTATTTGTAGTTGATGAATCTGTTCCGCTTGTTTCGGCCGCCGTGTCGCCCGCGCCCATTACTCTCCGACTCGGCTGCTAGCGCCGCGCTAAGCCGGTCACTCTGTCATTGTCACCGGGGCGCAACGTGACCCCTGCTGGGGCGGAAAGGGACGGAAGGTCTGCACCATCCAGGAGAGGGAAAAACAGAAACACAAAATAAATAAATAAATAAATAAAATAAAATGCGCGCCTTGCCCGGCACGGGTGCGCAGGGAACTTCCGAGACGGAGACCGTTCGAAGCGACCCTTCCCTTCCATCTGAACGAGACCTTCGAACGCGAACAAATGGCGGTCAGCTGCGGCTGCGTTACCACAGCTGGCAACGCTCCAAATCGAATGTCTACTCCCAGCACACAAAGGGGGAAAAAATGAAAATTAAATTTAAATAAAATGTAATAAAAAAAGACATCAAACGCAGGCAGTATCGCTACCTCCATTTCCTCCGAGTAAGCGGTTAAGGGACACGCGTCACTCAGACCTGCATCTAACTGCTCTACATATTTGTCGTTTTGCAAAAACAAATCATGGCATCAAGTCCTTGTGCTAAACAAAATGTTAATACATTTAACCAAAAATACGGCAGAACAAAATCAAACGCTATTAAGGAGAAGTACAGCTTTAAAAATCTTTATAAAATCCGATTTAATAAAAAGTCATAATTTATCTGTAGTTATGAAATTACTTGTTTGACATTTGCTCTGACACACAGAGAACTGTGCAGAATAAATTAGTGTAAAAAATTTTCTGTTTAATTATCTGTACAATTTATTTTTCCTGTTTTAAACACATACTGTATAACGTCAACAGAATAACAGCAGCAGACGACTGTATCAAAATCTTGTCATTTCAATTTTTCTATCTTCATTTTCCCTCCTTTTCACTGTTAATTTTCTGGTTTGGTTTTCAGACTTGCATTTTTAAAACGCTAACTAAATATTTTCAGTACATTCAAAAAGCTACTTTAACGAAAGGACATGTAAGTAATTTGCAGATATTGCAAGTGATTCTTTTTAAACTAAACATTCCGGTTTCTCCAAAGAACTGAAAACTGTCAAAAGCATTGATTTGGTGCCTTGCCAGGAATTCACAGGAAATATGTTAGAAACTAATAATATTAGGCCTCTCCAACAGCTTAGAGGAAGGAGGGGAGAAAAAAAAAAAAAAAAAATCAAAGCACCACCCACCAAGGTTACACACCCTTTACCAGCTACTGTGGTAACTGTGTTGTATAGAGAGTCAAGGTTCAGGGAAACGCGGTACCGAGGAGCACCGGGGCTCCCGTTTCCCCATGGTCCGCCCTCCACATCGCCATCGGAGCAGCCGCGATGCCAGACACCAGGCCCCGGCACTATGCCGCGACACGCCCCGCACGCCTGCTCAGTCAAAACCCACAAAAACTCAATCACAAATTTCCATACGGCACATAAATCACAGCCTTTCACTTCCACATATTTAAATAGCAGTTTCATTCTTACCTACATTTTCTTCCTCTTTACCCCACTCCTAAAGGACACCCAGGTGGATTTATTATGCGCATAAATGATGAGGGGGAGCAACCAAGTGCGATTCAGAGGTGATGCCGTGCAAGCCGGAAGAGCTTTTCCTTTGCACCCAGAGCTGAGGACGAGCGAGGCTCCGAACGGCCCGTCCCGCTTCCGCGCGGAGTCCCACGGTCTCGTCCCCCTCTCTCCGACGCACATGCAGGCGAACGGGGTGGCGGAGCGTGGGCGACGCCAAGCCAAGTGCATCAGCTCCTAAAACCGATATGGGCCGAACCCTCGGCACGGTGCTCTTCCGTCGCTGTAGGACATAACAGCACTTGCAACCACAGGCGTCACAATAACCACGGTTATCTCAAAGCAACAGCACAATTATGGCTGTAATAATAATAATAAGAATAATAATAACAACATAAAATAAATGAGGAAATAGGCCCGGTTCATTGGCGCATCACTAGCGTATACGTTGCCATGCAAATAAGAAGGAAACTTTTGCCCTGGTGAGTAACGGTTGGGCGCCCGGGAACGCATTCCATCAGCGTGACGGTAGCACTCGGCTCGCCGCAGCACGCTTGTCACCGGCCACGGGGACTGGTTGCTAGGCGATACCGGCGAGGGTTCCGCTTGCCCTTCCCGACACTTTTTAATGTTCCGAGTTATTATTCCTCGGACCCCCCCCAAAAAAAAGAAAAAAAAAAATCAATTTTGCCTGCAGATTTGTGTGCAGACGAGGCGGCCGTCATAAATCAAACAGGGCTTAATAAATGGTGTGCAACGTGAGAGGACCGCACCTCCCGCCGCTCCCCGAGCTACTCCGACAGCTTGTTCTTCGTCGCAGCCTCAGCCCAACGTGTCGAACCCCGGGTTCCGTTACAGGATGGGCCCCGTTCTCAAGCGTCCTGCCGACCCCCCGTCACGGCCGACGGCCCCGGGCCTCCGCTCATCGTCACGTTCGATCCTCTGACCCCATCACACATCCGTTTGCTTTATTAACCAAATTCTATTTAATTTAAAGAATATAATAATAAAATCCATGAGCACACACATATAACCATTTTAATATTTTCACTGAAATTGCTTACCCAATCTCACCCCATTTTTAAAAACACAAATTCACAGGTTCTAAATTATTTTTTTATGTAAAGAAAAAATTCTTTAACGTATGGGAAAACACCTGAATTAATATTTCCATCTCAAAGTCATTTGAAAAATGCATCTATACGTAAGGGTCTGTTTTCACTTAGGAGATGTGGGAAAAATAAAAGCCCATTCATTGGGGGATTCTGAAGAAATGTTGTGTAATGAAAAATCAATAAAAAAAAAAAAAAAAAACTGAAAAAAAATGGAGAAAAGAATGAGGGGGAAAAAGGGGGAGCATTTTTTCATAACTACATATAATGGCAAAAATATGTTATGCGATGCTCACATACATATGTTTATACATATATAGAGAGAGAAATATAATTCATATGTAATTTGTCTGCATGCAAAATTACATATTGTTGTAGCATATATTATAAATTTGCTATACATGATTATATAGCAAATCACTCTTCAGCACTGTACACATTTTCGGTGTAGATTACACACACAAATTATATACTGCACTGTCTGTAGTCATCATGGACTGATTCATAATCCACTTCATCACCGTTTCGTCTATCAATCATCATCGCCACTGACCCGCGAGTGCGCCGCGCGCACACCAGACGCGCTCCGACGCACGTGAACAAAATGTGTTTGTCCAGAGCGGATCCCCGAAATCCTGCGCGAACGACTCGCTCGCTCCTTCCTTCCTTTCCTTCCTTCCTTCACTCGTGCACGAGGCGCGCGCGCATGCAGCGTGCACGACGCGCGGATACCGCTGAGCGGAGCGGAGGGAGATCGATCGATGGAGCCGCTGCGGCTCAAAGTTGGCGCGGAGAGCGGAGAGCGGAGAGCGGGAGCCGGGAACTGGAGCGGTTACCTCGGCCGGATCCTGCCTCCTCCCTCCGGGGTTAAAGCCGCTGCTCGGCGTCCGGCTGCTGCTGCTGCTGCTGCTGCTGCTACTGCAGCCTCGGCGCCCGCGACGCGCTCTGCGAGGGGGAGCCACACCGACAGCCACGGCAGCCTCCGGCGGAGCTTCGCTCGCAGCCCGGCGCGGGGCGCGTTCACCCCCCTCCCCCGGGGGGCCGGACTGGAGGGTCAAAGGGGCCGCGCTCCTCCCTCCGGGGCTCCCTGGCGCTGCGGAGGCGTCGCCGTCGCCGTCGTTACGGTAGCGAGTCGGAGGCGCTGTGCCGCGAACGGCTGCTGAGAAAGGGCTCCTCGCGCGCTGCGGAGTGCCGGGCGCCTCCGATAGGCTGAGCCTTTGTCTGTTTACACCCAGCGGGGGAGGGGCTTGGATGGGGGGAGGGGAGACGGGGGGGTTGGGACCCGGTCCCGGTCCCGGTCCCGCCCCGCCCCCTTTTAACCATCGACAATCTTTGTGCTCGTCTTTGAAACGCGCGCTCACATTAACTCACTGGGTGGGGGGCGGGGGTCGGTTACACAGGTATCAGGTTACAGCAACTGACTGTCCCCCCCCCGCAAAGCTTAACAGGTCACAGGCTATCTTCCAGTGCTACACACACGCTCAGGAGCTCACCATGGTATAGCGCATGGCCTGCTATACAAATACATGGATTTGCACACACACAGATGTGCAACACGCACACGCAGAGCAACAACATCGGTATTGCTCAAAATGTATAAAAAAAAATCCTCTTCATCATTATTTTAAACACGCTTTTTTAATTATTTGTAATAAGTCCAATGATCCAATACAAAAAAAAAAAAATCAATGGCAAAAAAAATTACATTGTGACTAATGGAAAGTTTAATGGGATGTCAATGGCCACCTGGGAGTCCCCGGATTAAATATGAAAGGAAACAAGGGCAACTTTCGACCCTTTCTACCCCGTTGGCACGAGCGGAAGCCCGACGCCCAGCGCTGAAGGTCTGCGTCAAACCGCTCCGCCACCTCCTACGGAAGCCCACCTGCTACCTGTTTGTGCAGCACCTGAGGACCGGTGACCGCCGCACAACACACGTGACATTCCCTCCTTTCCGAAGCGCCGCACGGCTGCTGGGGGATTTCTGAGGATTCCTGGAGCTGCACCCGCTTAGCGAGGAACTCGCCGTCTTGGGTTTCCAGCTCCTGCCCGAGTGAAGCGGCCGCGTCCGGGAAGCGGGCGCCTCGATCGGACGCTGACGGGGGATGGTATCGCGGTGGATCTCCTTGCGTGGGCCGTCGCGAAACGGATGGGAAGGATCCATCGGATGGCGTACAGCAGAGGCACATGGAGGGAATCAATTGAGAATAACCCCGACCGCGTGTTAATTCGGCTCCGGAGGGGTACGCTGGGATCGCCACGTTTTGCGCCACATTGTTTCTCTCCTTTCATAAACCGTATCCTCAGACTATAACCTGCAGAATACTAAGAAAGGGCCAGGACATTTTTTAACACCCCATTTACAGCAGAAATGATTTAAACAATACTGTACAGGCAGAATGAAAAACTGCTAATCCGAATGTATTTACTGGTTATGAATGCATAATTAGGGCATCTGAATTCTGAGTGCTGTCAATGGGATATTTTTTTGAGGGAAAAAATGAAATAAAATGAACTCCGTTTCCCAAAATTAATTCTGAACTTTGATTTCCCGAAGAACTTCGGATGGCTTTGTTGAGTAAGACGTGAAACGTAACGGAGGAATAAAACAGGGAAGAAAAAAAACAACGTGGGCTGTGAGACAAGGTGCGGAGCAGCTCTTCGACAGGATCGTGATGGAACGTGCTACACGCCGTCCGACGGGCCGCGTCGGAGTCACACGCGTCGCACGCACAGGGGCGTACCGGCGCTTCGACCCAGGAGGCTGAAAATCGGCCCCGTGTTAATAACCCCTCCGGTGATGTATTTCCCTCCTTTTTTCTAACAATAGCTGCCCGGAACACGGCGTTAACAGGTGTAATGTGTACTTCTCCATGTTTAATTAATTGGACGTGCCATCTGGCTACATTACTCCCTGGAGGAATTTCTACAAAGAAAAACAAGGAAAAAAGTAGCAATTTCTGGCCGAACAAACAACAACAACAACGACGGAAAAACGCTACTTCGGAGGAATCGCTGCTTATTAAGTGATGCCGGTAAACGCGCGTTGCTCCCGTCCTCGGATATCCATGGTTACGGCCCGACCAGCCTCCAAATTTTCCGCGCAGCCGAGCTCCGAGAGGCCGTCCCACCACCGGGTGGTTTCCACAAACACGTGGTTATGAGGACAGGTACGCGCCCGGCGTACTGCCACCCATTGGCCGGAGAGCGCGGCGCAGCCTCTATTTATACGACCAAAAATATTATTGGTTTTACTCCAGAATTTGGGTCCAAGTAGGTCGCTGGCTCAGCGGAACAACATGTCGATGCTCATTAAACACCGTAACTGACAGTGAGCTCCTGATGCGGCTGTAAATTGCGAGGCCGTTCGTCGCCAGCCGTCCCAGACGACTCGGAGTGAGTGGGTTGGACCTGCAGGGGGGCAGCTAAGCGTTATTTATCCTTCATGCGCCACTGAGGTAGAGAGAATGAGACGAGACCGCACCTCATCTTGCGGAAATTACCGAGGGGACAGAAATGTTCATCCAGCTGTCCCCACCGTTTTCTCCAACCCAATGTTTTCTGCAACCATTATTCTTATTATTATTATTATTATTATTAATCTGACACTTCTATCCAAGGCATCATATTTTTGGTTTGTGCACTAAGCTATTTACACTGAATTACCCAATTATACAGCTGGGTAAGCGTTACTGTATCAGTTCATGGTAAGGGTCTTGACTAGGTAGTACAGCAGAAGTGGAATTTGAACCCAGGTCTTTTGACCGCAACGTGACGAAAGTCAAAACTGGTTTTTCGCTAATTCCACTGCATTTACAGAGCAAACATCAATTCCACTGAGTTTTCCACGCTATGTTTCATCTTTAAATATCGAGACTTCATCTAACTTTAAACAACAGCGAAGCCATCGAATTATTCAAGAGACACAGTCAGGCATAATGGGCGTATTGATCCAGCAGACGTTCAGGAAACGGTCGTGGATTTAACATGACAAACGGCTTTTAACGCAACACAACATAAATCAGGCATGGTTACTGTACTTAAAAATATTAATGTAGCAGCTCAAAAAAAAAGAGGCTTTCGTGAGTCATACCTCCAAGACACGACGATATGCAAATGCGCGAGGATGCGGCATCAGCCGAGGCAGGTAGGAGGATGAGGGACCACAGGTGAATGTGGAAAATGCAGCTGATCCTCGGCCAACGAGGCGATTCGGGTTCTTTTTTTCAGCATCTTACTTTACGGCAAAAAAACGCAGTATTTTCCCATTCGGTTTGAGCGACCGAACTGCAAACGCATCAACCGTCCCCAAGTAGCCAAATCGTAGCAGGACTTAATCGCGAGTGAATATCACAAACATTGTGGTGGACGGCACGAGCAAGACCGGCAAGACCAGGAATCGTCACCGTTTCCTGTGCGCTACGTTTGTCCAGATGTTTCCGGAAGGAAAGGGTTCGAGGGAGCGCCGCGTCAAAGTGGAGGCTGGTGTCTGAAACGAGGAATGGACAGAATTCACTTCGAAGGTCCAGCAAATGCCAAAACGTAGCTCGACAGTCACAGGCAACCAAACGCCGGCCGCAACGTCTCTCGTTGTCCGTTCACGCGGTTCTCCACCGAACCCGGCCTACGTGAGGACGCCGCATCGCCTTCCTGCCCCGTCGTTCTCCGAAACCGGACCGTATCCCTGAAAAAGCTGCACCGGAACCCGCGGCACGAAGAGGGACAGGCCGCTAAAGACCGCTCCAAACACAAACGGCGTGGAGCTGCGGGAGGCCGAGAGACGTCAGCCACCCCTATTTGTCTCCGCGCGGCATTCTCGCCCCCCCGCCATTCATCACGGCGCTCCCTCCCTGTTCAAGGGCCCGAGTGCGAGTATATCCACATGGATATTTAATGACACCATATTTCAGAGCGACCCGCGGATATAATGTTTACACAAATGCCTCTGCGGTGCGGGACATGAAAAAGAGAAGAGTCCGTCCAGGGGCCCTGTCTGGGAGATTATAATTGGGAGCGAGACGACGGCGAAGAGCTCGGGGCGACAGCCTGGGGAACGGCGAGCCAATGAGAGGCGAAGCCGCGGGTCGCGCCCATGCGTTTTCCCAGCTGAGACGCACAGCATCCGCCCTGCCGTCCTCAAACCCCCCCCGGTCCGGCGTTTCGCAGTGGAAGGACCACCCCCCCAGTGCTCGAGGGTCGTTTCCACAGAAAGAGGGCGGTGTTGCGATAACGAGTCGATGGGGGGGGGGCAGCAGGCTCGGAGCCTTTTCAAATAAACTGTTTTATTTTGAAACTCGACGTACCGTTACCTTCCAGCGGGGATGAAGGGGGAGCCGGGGCCCGCTCCCCGCACAGCTGTCTGTTTCCAATGGACGCCTCGGTGTATGCGACGCGATGCTGGGGGGGGGTTACTGGGGGTGTCACGTTGGCCAGGATGCGACGAGGCCCTCGCTTCGGCCCCAGCTGCTGCTGACAATGAGGACGGCTCCCCACCGCTCCGGCAGCGCCTGCTTCCCTGGGGCGAGACCCTTGTTCGGGCAGAACGCGGGGAGCCCACCAGGGGGTCGCTAAGCCGGCCGGCTCGGACCCCCGAAAGCCCGGAAAGGGGCGGAAGGGGAGCGGGGGGGCCGCAGGGGGACAAAGGCGGGGTTCTCTGAGCTCATTCCCTTCTGCTCTGCCGGGCGTCACGCGGCGGCGGAATAATTGTGTGCCCCGTCAGAATAATTTCCATCCCGGGTGAGACGAGAGCGCAGCGTTCAGACGTGTCCACACAACAACGAAGGGCGCTTGAGGGAGACGCGGACGTGTCCCCAGTGAAGTCACGCGGGGGTCCCTCTGTGTTAGGAGCCCGCACAAAGGGCCCGCTCAGCCTTCGCGCGGAGGCCCCGGGCGGCGAAGAGGCTCCTCCAAGCGTTTAACCCGATTAAACATAAAGAGCCCCGTTCCCCACCTCTGGCCACCGTACCGAGTGCCATTTCGAACCCAGACTTTCCGTTTTCCCGGCCCGTGCGCCTCATATAAACGACACACGTGCGCACGCTCCCGCTGCATGTGTGTAAATATATAAACGCCGCTGAATACACATGGAAAAAGAAACTTGCCACGATTCCTTCAGACTCCCATACATTACATATGTCACCCGCAGTGGTGAAAGCGAGAGCAAGTCGCAATCTGCTCGCCATCTGCCGCGCCAATTATTGTTATTCCTCTCCAGGAAACGGCGAGCAGACGCGAGTTTCGAAAAAGAGCGCGCCACCGCCAATTAAAAAACCATTAGAGACCATGACTTAGAGTGTCGGTAACACTGCTATCTCCTCGCTGTTCATCCCTCTTTGGCGGCGCGGCTCCTCGGCGCAGCGCAGTCCCTGAGGTTGCAAACTGTCAGATGTGTCCGGCGAAAAGAGCAACGCGTTTAATGGCGCCACCTTATCTCCACAACATTTGTGTCACAGCGTTTCGCAGTAACGCGCGAGTTTATTTGCCCGGCGGACGCATTCGTCTCAAGCAGCTCGCACGGCACGCCTTTCACCTGTTTCGCGGGTCCCCACCCCTCCAAGCGCCGGAACCTGCAGCACAAGCTCAGCTGCTCCTTAACTGTTGCGCCACCTGTTGGCTCCAACTGCAGTTCTGCGCTCCGTTTAGCAGCAGAGCAGCGCCACCAACACAAAGGCCACTCGCTAAATTACACTGAATAAATCTGCACTTTTTATCCTGCTGTAGAATAAAAATCTGTGATTTTTTTCTCTAAAGTGCATGCCCTGAATTCAAAACTGAAATCCGAGAAGTCGTATCACCTACATTTTTTTTCTGTTACGACAATTTAAACTTTTATCAAATTTAATCACTAGAAAAAAAATCATATTTAATGCATTATCTACCAATACCGAAGGGTATAACTCGTTCTTTCATTAATTCAAACATGAAGACAAATATGACATTAAAAATGCTCCATCATGTAAAATATATTTTAAAACGTGATTACAGGCAAGAAAATGCTTAGTATTACTTAGTATTAGATTTTAAAAAATGTTCTTAGAAGCCTTTCATTTGTAACTCTGGAACTTCTTACATTTAAATTGAATTTATTCATTTAACGGACACTTCTCTCCAAAGCAACTTACAACGTTAAGTTACTTACACTGATTTACCCATTTGTATAGGAGGGTAATTTTTACTTTATCAGTTAGGAGTGAATACATTGATCAAGGGTACTACAGCAGGAGGTGGGATTTGAAAGTAGCACCTTAACCGCTGTACCACCTGCCTGTCTGGTGACTCTCCCTGTATATTTTCGCTCCACAGTAGAAATATCCCGATGGACTTTGTCTCCATGTTCGTCTCTCATGGCAAGAACGTGGAGACAGAATGAAACCCAAACAGGAATGTTTTAAAAAAACTTATCTCACGCAACACAGATTTATACATACATTTATATTTTTTTTATACAGGAGCAGCTGGTAGTGTACTGGTTACAGCTGCTGGCTTTGGAGAACCTCTCTCTCTGGCTATAGTAGCCTTGAGCAAGGTACTTACCCTAAATTACTCCAGTAAAAGATACCCAGCAGTACAAATAGGAAAATAAGGTATAGTATTTATAGTGTCTAGGTCTATACTACAAGTATATAGTATATAGTACACACCTACTGTATATGGTATAACTCTACATAAGTAATATGGGTCAATTAACATTGTCAATTGCTTTGCAGAAAAGCGTTATCTAAATGAACAAATATAAAAACACACACACACACACACACACACACACACACACACACACACACACACACACACTGTCTACAACTGCTTGTTCGAGTCGGGGTCGCAGGGAGCCAGAGCCTCACCCGGCAACACAGGGCATAAGGCCGGAGGGGGAGGGGACACACCCAGGATGGGACGCCAGTCCGTCGCAAGGCACCCCAAGCGGGACTCTAACCCCAGGCCCACCGGAGAGCAGGACCCAGTCCAACCCACTGCGCCACCACGCCCCCATAAAAACAAAAATAAGAGATAATATTTTTACCAGACAAACATCTTAATAATAACGACATAAGACATAAAACATATGTCCAGTAGGGGTCCAACAACTCACAGTAACCTCGACTCGAACCGTAACAACAGGAGGAAACACTTCAACTTCACTCCGTTTCTCCTTTCACTAAACGACCATCATTTTTGCAATAAAGTGCATCCGATGCCATAAGAATCACATATTTTACGTTGAGAAAAATTCTGTGCAGATGGTTATTTCTTCCAGGACAGATCTCTCTGCTTTCAAGGTGTGAACAGGGATCGAGAGGGAAACGGGAGGGAAGACTCTGTCCCCTCCAGCCCAGGGACATGTGAGTGGATGTCCCCCCCTTTAACCTGAGACAAGAGGCATTTCGCTTCAGATTAGTGAAGCGCAACCAGGATTACGGTCCGGCACGTCTCACAGATTTGCCCTCCATCTCCGGCGAGCGAGATCAATCGGCCCGGCATGCAGGCAAGTCACGGTCCGAAGCGGTCCCCTCGGCAGCTCGGCAAATCTCTGATTGATCAGCAAATCGATGCGTTGATTGTGGCTAATCATCGCCAGGGCTGCTGCCAAGGAAACACAAATGACGACTTTCGCATGAAGCTCCACTGAGGATTCTGGGAGAAAGGACAACTGTCAAGGAACGCAGTCGGAGGACGCAGAGCGTCAGCTGTAGTGGCAACAGCTCGCCTTCGTCGCAAACATAATAACGATATTAATTTGCAGAGCGACTAAACTTGGATGATGGAAGGCAGTCCCATGCCACATCGGGTAACACCCGGCAGTAAACACGCACGAACGTGACAGTGCCTGGGTAACCAGCTCGTTGTCCTGCTCTAGAGCATAAAAGCCCATCTTGTTATTATTTGTATTAATATCACCTTTCCCTTTTTTCTGGGAGCATCATAAACCACGACTCCTTACATCAGGGTAACGCTTTTCTTCATTCATTAACGTTGAAAATTAACGAGCAATTTCCGACAGAGCCCCTCCAGTCCCTATATCCAACGATAGGACATCAGCGCCGCTCTTGGTATCTGACCCTATAACCTCAAGCTCACTATTTATAAGCACTCGACCCCCCGGTGCCCCACCTGCCGCTACAATAAGATATTCATACGCCGTCTGTGAGTTATATTTGCAGAAGCGTGCGCTGCGGGAACGGCTGCGCCCGGCCTTCCCCCTGGAAGGCGACCGCATTTCAATCATCATAACAACGGCTCCCGCAGAAACTCGGAACGAACGAATGATTAGCATCAAATCTAAAGTCATGCGGCGACCATCTGCGGCCCACGACGTGCCGCTTCCTGGTGGGAGCGCTGAAATCGATTGCTAGCGACCGGAAAGCGTAACGGGCGCCGCGCGAACCCCCTCCTCGGAAAAATGATTTGGCGGCGCGCTGAAAACGTTTCAGGGGGCCGCCGTTAAGAGCTAATGATGCGTTAATTATATGTTTGCGACGCACCGCGTAGGGCGGGGTGCCGGCGGACAGCGTGAACGTGGAAGCAGGTAGCTGCGCGCTCGCTGCGGCCCGCAGAGGAGTTCGCTCCGCTTTGTTCTCCTCGTCCGCGAAAGGCGCAGGACGGTTCTAATGGCGCCTGGTTTCTCCTCGAGAGCTGCGTGGGCGTCACGTTCCGACTCGTCTGCCTCCGTGCGGCGAGTGACTGCGTGTATTTGTGAGCACGGAACGCTGCTCCGGCACGAGTACTTTGAGGACGTGACAAAAACAAGAAGAAGGTGCCGAAGGAGGCTCGAGAGGGGGGCGATGCTAAGACGCTAAGCTAACTGCATCCCTGCTACGAGTGCCGACAGTCCTAAGCTCGCTCTCAGGAGCGTTGCCGAACCGCTTAGCTACAGTGCTCGGTGTTCATGCATTAATGCAGTCTTTATGACAAAAATCAGAACGGTAAAGACAAAAGAAAGGAGCGAAAGCAATGCGAATGAATTAGCGCTAGCTCAACAAGCTAACACGGCGCGCGTGTTTATTACACTCGTCTGCGGTACAGATGTGCGAATGACTGCGCAGCTTTGCAGAAAAGTGTCTGTAAAATGGTCGAATGTCAAGATAAACCCACGGAGGTCGGGAGGCGCGCAAAATCCAAACTCGGCCCCGTGAACGTGAGGAAAGGCCTCGTGGGCCGAAGCAGGGCTATTGACCGCAACTCATCGCTCGGGGGATGATGACCGCGTACAGTAACGGTGGAGAGGATCGCAAATGTCCAAGGAGACGTTTCGCAAAGCGACCGTCTCTTAATCGTTTACACGCAGCCAACGAGTGCTCAACGCACTCCTCGTGCTGGATATATGGGAAATTATTTAAAAAGCATTTAAGCGGCTTAAACGGAGACAAGACCCCGCTGGACCCCGAAAGGCTTCTTCCTTTGTGCGGTTATTTACTTATTTCGCGACTTGACGAGCGCGGCCGTCTGATCCGAAGGCAAATGTTGACCGAGAGCCAAGCGGCGGACGGGGACAACGGAGCTAATCCGGCCGCGGCTCGGCCCTAGTCCGTGCCTTCGGGCGGGGGGGATCGCTGTCGAGGACACGTCCGAGAACCACGGTTCCTATTAGAGCGAAAGCAGGAGTTGGGCCCCATTCAGACACCTCCTCGCTTGTACATACATACAGAGGGAGAGCAGTGTATGAAAGGAAGGGAGCGAGCGAGAGAGGGGGAGAGAGCGAGAGCAAGTTGTGGGCAGAATACAGAAATAAGGATTTAAAAAAAAAAACTGCTAGATGTGCTGAAGCACAAACGCATGGCACCCATACAGAATTACATGAGGAAAAACACACATCCACTACTGTTACATACCCCCAAAACACCCTGGTCTGAAAATAATGTCACAGAGGAAAAAATGCATTTGTCTCTCTGTCACACACGCACACACACACACTCACACTCACACTCTGGCGGGAAGAATCAGGAAATACATTATCCACCTGGCACACAGATGCACGCTCTCTCTCACACGTACACACACACACACACACACGCACGTAGAGACAGCTCAAGGTGTTTTCTCCAGCAGACCTTCCCCGGCGCCCTTAATGGTTTCCTGTGTTTCCCGGCACGTCTCGTTCCCAGCCGCGCTCCCCATCTTGACGACGCCGGGTGAGAAATGACTTCCTCCGTGCTCCATTTAAAGGTTAGGGCACCATTACGGGCCGAGCGCCGCGGCCGTCCCGTCCCCGGGAACTCGGAGACCGCTATTGATGGAGGGCCGCGGAAAGAGCGCCGGTCGGCTCCGAGGCCCGATCGAACCCGCTGTCAGCCATCATCACATCCCGTATGTTTCTCTACCAAACAGAGGAGGCAAGTCATCTGTTAGACCGTGTCTGTGGTTCTGGGAGCTGCACCAGAATATCGCTGGTTCATCTCCCAGGAGAGGCTCTGCAGTTGTGTATTTAAAGTTAGGTACAGTCGTATCTCGTATGACGCCAATCGTTATGTCGGATTCAAGTGATTTATTTCATTTTACAGCTCAGCTTTGCACAGTCAGACTAATTGGGGTCCAGTAGAGCCACTGACCTGTCATTCTAATGCATAACATACAATTTCGCTAATTATTTTGACATTATAGTAATGTTGTTATATACAAGTAAAACATTTTATTAAAAATTATTATGTTGCATATTTAGTCATGTGATTTCAAATCACTTGTAATATTGAAATAGTTTTTTTTTTTTTTAAATAACGTTTTCCATTTCACCCAGTGTTCTTTGACTACGGAGAGAAATGACAGATGATCTTAATTGGAAGGAGGAGGCCGGCGCAAGGGATGTGGCAAAGGATCCCCTCCAATTTTGCATTTCCAAAAAACTCCAGAAAAAGAGTTGTTGCTGGAAAATTACATTAAATACATAAATTAAGTATCCTTTTAACAATTTGGATTCCACGTTTTCCAGTTAATAACTTTTTTCTGATTTTCTTGGAAAAATCTGGAAATTACATTATTTTATAGTAATATAGTTATGCACTAGACTGTCTAGTCATTCCGGGTCACACAAGGTCCAGTGATGTGCGGATGAGCTCTTCCAATGTTTTGTACTTCATTATACAAACATATTTTACAGTATATAAAGTTGGTGGCCATTGTAACAAAGTGGAGTTACAATGTATGCATTTATAAGCGCATGCATTGGACGGCATGATGGCACAGCGAGTAGCGCTGCCGTCTAACAGTGCCTGGATGGTGTGAGAGGACGTGGATTCGATCCCTGCTCAGTCTGTGTGGAGTTGCATGTTCTAACTGTGTCTGCATGGGTTTCCTCTGGGTGCTCTGGTTTCCTCCCACACTCCAAAGACATGCTGTTCAGGTTCCCCCATAATGTGTGAGTGACACAAAGAGTGTGTGTGTTCCACTGATGTATGGATGAGTGACCCAGTGTAAGTAGTGTATCTAGCAGTGTAAGTCACTGCAGTGAAGGTGTGTGGGCTGACAACACTACATAGAGTTCATTGGAAGCCGCTTTGGAGAAAAGCATCTACTAAATAAACAAATGCAAATAACCAGATGCTTCATAATACTAAAACAAATCAAATCATATTAGATCATGGTCACTGTAACTGATCAAAGTGCTCTGGCAAAACCAGAGAGTTGCTGCAAACCTTGTAAAGGGGGTGTGTTTGGGACAGCGGTCAAGTTCCACACCCCTTCACCATGCCCATCCATCACGCTCTCCGTCTGCCGTCTCTACGCATCTCACTCTCCGTTCGTTCTTATTAATCCCCCCCCCCCCTCCTCTGAGCTCTCAAGCAGAGAGAGAGAGAGATTGTAAATTAGAAAAGCACTTTATAGCCAGAATGGGGAAAAAAATATTTAATTGCAATTGTTTTGGTGGCAGTGGTGGGGGAGGGGGGCACTTCAGTTTAATAAATATAAACCTATTATCATTAATTCCAACAATGCGACACTGGAAGACAACAGGCGGTAAACAGGATCCCCTCACTGTGGAGTCGCTCCTTCTAGATTAGGAAAAATAAATACGTTTCTCAAGATGAATGCAGCAGCAACGGGGAATAATTCAATCTGTCTTCGCGAAACATTATCGCAGTAATTCCTGCAAAATAAGCAATGAGGGTAAACATCTCTGGAGAGGTTAGCATGTACCAAAACATCACGTTTGTGTTTGCACATATATTAAAGTTATATATTGGGCACTGCACACATGGAGCATTTCAATCAACGGAGTTTCATTTGGCCCGATGCCGTGTGTCGGACTGGGTGTGACACATGCGACGCGATGTGACACGCGCGCGCACACGCACGCGCGCACGCACACGCACACACGAGGAGCTCGCCTTGGCATTCGCTTCATCACATCTGCCAACAGAAACGGCTGCAGGACGCCAGAGGAGCGTTTGGGTTGGCGTTGACGCTGCTCTCAGCAGACAAAGCAAATTGAAACCAAAACGCAATTCTTCCACTAATTAATCTGGGAGATGACCATAGAAAGAGCCAAAAACCATGCGCTACAACAAAGACACTCAAACAACAACAATTAAAAATATTCCGCATATGAAAAAAATAACTGAACACCTGTGTTTGTCGGTGGCAGCGAAGAATTATGGGTAGCAGGGGTGACCAGACCACAGTTCATGTGGGTTGGGGGGGTTTGGACTGCCGGGTCGAGGCGCAGAAACTGCTTTCTCGCATCTGGAAGATGTTAGCAGATTACATCACGTATGGGGGAGGGGGCGTGTGGCAGCGGACGTCCTGCCAAGGCCTTCATCTTCATACGTGTCCTTCACCGCGTCGCTCAGAAAAACCCAAAACCGATGTCCCGCGGGACCACAGAAGACTGCCCTACAGAAATCCTTGTATTACATCGCACATCGGTTCAAAAGTTAATACCGGGCTGCTCTGCATCCATCAAAATCTTTCCATAGCATCTCGACCCAAGATGCATCATTTCTTACTCAAACTGAAAATATTACGGCTCCAGGAATCCTTGTTTTCCCCGACACATCCAGCAATTTCCCTGATTTCCCCACATCGAGGCTTCGTTTCTCAGCGGGACGTCGTCCAGAGTCATCGCCACATAACGACGCACTGGAGCGCCTCTGTTAGCCAGTAGCTGCACGCGCCTTCCCGACACCCCCACTGGCCGCTGGGAGGGTGGGGAGGGGTGTGAGGGAAGACGGTGACATCATCATCGCTGTTTTCTGTCATCCCAGAGTCCTGAACCACCTCGCTTATTCTTGTGATGGGTTTAGGGAAGAACGACGGGCCTTTTCCACGCGCCACCGCGAGCACATTTGCATTCGGACGGCATGACACCGAGTCGCCGTCGGTGACTTTTATCGCTGGAAGTTTCTACAGTCAGGGAATTATTATTATTATTATTTCCTCACAGATTATTTTAATTGCTTTCCAGGTGTTTTCATCCCAGACCTTCCTTCTTTCATATTTTCCCCATGGATTCCCATGTAAAAGGAGCTAGGTGCCTGTCTAAAGCATGGAACATTCCGGGCCTTTGCTGGGATGGCAACTGAGAAGCTTGTGACTCATAACCTTAGTTCTTTAAACATAAATGAGCTAAACTCAGAATAAGTACATGAGCATAACTGAAGAAGGCCAGTGCTGCTGGATGGACACCATCAACCACGTGGAACCAAAGGAGAGGAGGCCTCAACCTTGGGCTCGCGACGAGCAGATCGCGGCACCTCAACGAGCCGGACTGACCAGGGTTCAGGAGCTCTTCCTGGAATGTTGTCGTACAGGCAGCAAGAGGTGTCATTTTCAAGGAACCAGATGCATCAACGGTTTACTCTTGAAACCGCTGGAAGGGGTCCTGTTGCCGTGGAAACCCTGCAGTTTCTGGGAAAACGCAACGGGGGCGTGGGGCGTGCAAGGGTCAGTCGACAAGAGAGAAGGCAGACGTTCAAGAAGGACCGTGGGAGTTTCAGAGCAGCGAGGGGGGAGGACTCTTTGGGCAGCGATCAAGTCTCCCACCCAGCTTTGACGGATGGAGAAAGTTTACAACGTGAGGCGACACCGGAGGTCAGCGAGCCGTTTATCCCGCTGGCAGATTCCCAGGAGCCCCGGAGAAATACGGGCTGGATGCCACCCCAGGGGGCCGAGAGGCCGAGACCACCGTCTGTGAGCAAAGGAGACGGAGAAAATGAGCGGCGCCACGCAGCGGATCGCAGAGGGGTCAGGTCGCTGCCAGTGTCAGGGTGCAAGTGGCCACCTGCGACTTCAACGTCCAAACGGCACTTTTACGTTACAGCTCGTCTCAGCGCAGCGGGTCGGTCACACGGGCGAGGGTCCAAACCCATTCGCGCCGGGTCATCACAGCGACAGTACCCTTCGACACCTCTCTCTTGTTGGATTTTTCACAATTTTATATGGTAGTTTAACACCACAACTTTTTTTTGTATCCTTTACACTTTTGTCCAGAATTTTATACTAAGCTACTTACACTGATTTACCCATTTGCACAGCAGTGCATTTTTTACTATATCAGTTCAGGGTAAGTACCCCAATCTAGGGCTCTACAGCAGGAGGTGGGATTTGAATCCTGGTCCTTCCATTGAAAAGTGAGTGCGGTAACTGCTACGCCACCCAGTGGCTCAGCATGTTGAAATACCACAGTCGACAAGACCGCCGTCCCCACTGACTGGACAAAAAACGACCAGCCTGATTCGAGGGTGTGAATGTGCAGCGTTCGCTGAGCCGTGCGACACACCGCGCTTTAACAAAGGAGGCGCCGACGGCGGCGAAGCGCCGCCTTTCCGCACGATGCTGACTCTGCTGCTACCTTGAAAAGGTCAAATTATTTCCACGCTTCGGTATTCCGCCACGAGACTTTTAAACACACTCTGCTGTACTTCTGATAGGAACATCACGGGATTTTTTCGTACCTGACAATGACACCCAAGAGAAATGAGAAAGAGGACACACTTATGAGGTTTCTTTTAAAAAAAGAACCGACCCATCGAGACATGATGTGGAAAGCTGCTCCTGTAACGTCCTGCACAATGAGCTTTTTTCTCCCAACATGCCTTTTCCAAGCTCGTAAGGTTAGAGCTCAGTAATGGAACCATCATCCACTTCCCAGAATGCCTCCCTCTGACATGCATCCTGCTCGCATCTGCTCGGCGACTCCTCGTTCCGCTTTTTCTTGGAGAACAAGTCCAGCATCTGGACGCGTGAGAAACGGTCCGTGAACTTAGCCGCTGCTGTATGGGGACCTTTGGTTAGGGCGCGGACGTCGCAGCTGCGGCTGCTTTCCGGAGAAAAAGGGAAATACAAGCCGGGGGGGGGGAACGAGGGCTTCCAGTATTTTTTTGGATTCTTGGAAGCATATTTCAACCGATAACTTGTTACATACGCAATTATTTCCCAATTAATTCCCGTGAAGTCGATATGCAGTTACCTAGTTTACACTGACACGCTGTAAACAGCTTGAACAAATTTTCATTTGTGTTTATAGAGACTAGTGTTTCACTCTGGTGACTAGAACCTACAACCATTCAATGGCATATCAGATGTCAACCACCTGCTCTCCTTGGGCTCACGTCCCCTGCAGGGAGCCTGTTGAGAGGTGAACACATGGGCCCGTATTGTGTTTCCCCTCTCGATGTGGTTTAAAAAAAAAAGAAATTCAGGCAGTCGTGAAGAAATAACAACAGAATTTATCATGCACAACGCACCCCAACGCTCACGTCTCAGCCCAGCGCTCTCCCAGGGCGCATCTCTTGGCACGGAGCTTAAAAACCTGCTCTAGAGTGCACATCTTCCTCACTGACCCGTCCACCTCCTCAGGCTACAGCTGAGCTCATTTTTTGAAAACAACACCATGACCGAAGCAGAAAAACGGCAAAATCTTGCCTCCGACTGGTGCACAAGCACCCGGCAACAAGATCTCACAGCCCAAACAGGAAGTGCGACGTGATGCAGAATCTTCGGAGACTGAAGGGTCGGCAGTATTGGGGGAAGGTACGGAACCGTGCGGCCATCGCTGTTGTGGTTGACCTCCCCTCCAGTTCCTCAGGTACGTTGTTCCACCGGGACCGAGTCACTTTTGAGTCCTGGAATAAAATTGGAGGGAAATGCTGGGCGGCGGTTAATATAAACCTGAGTGAAGTCTCTTCCTCGAATATTAAAGGAAGACGGCAGCCTGCTGCATATACATTGTGCCATTGTGCCGATGCCACCCTCGGGCACAGTCTCGGATAGAAGCCATTTCCGAAATGCGGAGACCTGCTGTAATTTCCCTGCTCCATAACTCAGCTGTAATGGTGACGCGTAACACGTCGTGAGCCGCAAAACAATCACTGTCCACTAACTGAAGCCATCTCTCACTCGGCAGCGCATCAAGGCTGCTTTCGGTTTGCTGGCGGAGCCTGACGGCCGTGACAGGGGCCGCAAATCTCCCCGCAAACAAAGCTGGCCCAGCAACGCCATCACAACATATCAAATGTAATTGAGAACAAGGAGGCGGGACTGGACCGGTAACCTGGTCCGCTTTCCATTAGAAACAACCGAGCCGATCCGTCGGGACAGCGGGTGGGGCGGCGGGTGATGAGCCGGACGCACTCCTCGAGGTTACTGCTGACCTTGGTTTAGGGACACGGCACGGGCATCGCAAAACGGCTATAAATGTATGCCTTCAGTCACTTTGGATAACAATGTGTGCGTCGAGCAAACGAGCGGAGGGTGTCTTCCTGCAAGCGTCCGCAGGAACGAGCCCCACATTCGTTTTACGGGAGGGCACTGCGTAAGCTGCTTAGCGGACGCGTGTTTGCACGAAGATTACGAGGTCGCACGTTCAACAAAGTTGGGGAAGCGGTCGCAGGGCCTGAGTGCGGGGGACGGGGGGTGAAGCTGCTCTCACAGTCACCTGAAGGAGCCAATCAGACCTGCCCCGCCTTCCCGCGCACGGGGTTGTGCGGCTCCCAAAAGGGCATGCTGGGTACACAGCCCGTGGCCCACCCCTGCACCCTCTGTTCGCCGCCCCCCGCCGCCCCCTCACCAGACCTCTCTGGCAAACAGACAGAGGTACCTGCCAGGATGACTGGTGGTGAGGAAGAGGGGGTAGCTGGGACACAATCTGCTAGCTGCGTGCGTGCGTGCGTATGTGAACGAGAGAGTGAGTGAGTGAGTGAGGGAGGGAGGGAGTGTGTGCGAGAAGTTGAGCAAAAGTGAATTTACATCTCGCCTCTCCAACAGCGCCTCCTCTCTCCTCCGAGTGCCCGGGCTCTTCCGTCAATGTGCTGGAGCGCGTGAGCGCGGTGTGTTTAAGTGTACGTGTGCGCTGGAAGATAAGCGCAGGGGTGTCATTTCCCTCCCTCCTGCGGCGGAGCGTCCTCTTTGCCACGAGAGTGCCGAGCCCGTCCGCTACGCACTCTCTGCTCTTATCTGCGCCTTGGAGATAATCCCCGCCTGTTGGAGTCTCCTTACAGCCGTTGCATTCATCCCCGTCTCAATGAGCCACGTCCAATCCGAGCGACAACGCCGGACACAGCTTAATGTCCGCTATCGCTCTCTAATGCGCGCTCCTTTTTCGACCTGCGATAGCGACGCTGCCACCGAGACTGGGTAAACCGCCGAAACTCGGAAACTGCCGCGAATATTAACGCCGGCTTCGGCCGAGCTGCCGACAAGAGCGGCGTCTGAGTCCCGCAAGACCTCTGCGGAAACGCAGAGCGGCAAAGTAGGCAGAGTAGCAGAGTAGCAGAGTAGCTGGATCCGGGTTGACGAAGATGCAAATGAGTTCTTCTGGAGGCTGACGTGCGAGAAAGTCACAGGTGTCGGCGCTAACTGCTCTAACGAACAAGTGGAGGGCTTCTGACGGAAATATTACCGCCGCTCGCTAATCGACCTTCGTTAGCACCTGGGTGATCTCGCTCCGCCGTTTGGCTGCGTGACATCACCAAAAACCGCCAAACGGAGCAACGTGGCGTCTGAGCGAATTTGGAGGGAAAAGGCTTTAGCGGCGACGTCGCTCCCTCATTGCCGTCTTCGAAGGCCCGATGATCTGATCCCCAGCCGACGGCCCCATTAAGACGCCTCGGCAGCCAGCGCGTGCGCCTCGGACACCGGGATCAATCCGTCACTCTGGCGAACGAAGAGCGGACGGCAGAAGCACCGCCGAGCCCGGCTCTTTCTCGCTCAGTCAAACGATAATTCCTTTTAAAATGGCCAGCGCCGCTTCGGCCAAATTCCCTTCCCTGGACTCCTGGGGCGTGTCGCGGCCCAGATGAATCAGCCAGATTAAGCAGAGGCCAAAGGGGCCTCTGCTGTTGTCTGTGGATTAATCCCGTCGAACAGATCGCCGTCCCCGTTTCCTTCAGGCAGGCTTCGATGCGCCGCGCACGCAGAGGCAGCACCGATGGAGCGGAACACAGGGATAGCAAGTGACGTGGCCCCACCGGGCCTCGACTCCGGGGCCAACGGCAGCAGCTTCGGTCTGTTGTTCACAGAGGTGTTTGTGACCCGCCTTACTCTCCAAGTACCTGGATGCGTTCGACGTGAGCTCGGAATGTGGTTCCGACCCCAAACCGGGCACGGAGTCTGCTCTCGGATCAGGCTACACGCATTATGAAGCCCCATGAAAATTTTATTGGATCCCAGCTCTCTGGTTTAAGGCCCATTATTAATCTTGGCGTTAAGTGACATCCATTTATTTTGGCAACGCAGGCTATATGCGTGCCCATTAATAGGGACGAGGGAACAGCGTGATCCCTCGCAGCGGTCACCTCGCACGTTTGGGGTCGGATCGGGTTCCCCGCGCAGGAACATACGGTGTAAACGTATCCCTTCCCCCGATAAGCTGGAAACGTTCCTCCAAAGAAAGGAGCGCTTGTTGGCAGAGCATCTCGCTCCATCATCCCTGCGCTCCACATCCTCAGGCACCTGGAGGGAAATGCACAACGGCTTGCGGTACGAGCGGAGAGTGGACCTGGCTCCCCTTGCAGAGCGCCCGTGGTTTGAAACAAATACTCCGCCGAAGCGATCGAGTGATGGAGAAGAAACGGGTGTCGCTGCAGCCTGAAACTTCTGCTGATTTGTCTTAATCAAGAAGAGAGCCGTCCGTCCGACGCCGGTCATGAGGTTCGAGTGCAATCCGGTCGAGCGTGAACTTCGCGGAACGTCCTCACCGTGCGCAAATTTTGGCCGGCGCACCTGATAACTGCGCCCGTGCCGTCGTACCGCCTGCGAATATGATCTAATCAATAAATGATGATATAAAGGGGATGGCAATAAAAAACAAGCAATATAAATAAAAGCAATAAAAGTTCATGTTTTACAGCGTAAGCTGCGTCTGAGTTGTAAATGATTTTTGGGGCTTTTACGGCAGTCAGGAGGCCCTTAATTAGTCTCTACAGGCGAAATGCCGACCGCAGGACTGCTGACGGGCCTCCGCTAGCTACTCTAATTTGAGGAGTGCAAGTAATGGCGGTCTCCCCGGGACCCGGTCGACAGCACACATTATTTCCTACACACCCTCTACGTGCCGCTCGTCTTCTTCCGCCCGGTGCTCCTTTGTACGGACGTAGACCACCTGGAGCCTGGTTGCCGCCAGCTTACTGGATGATCGCGCCAGTTACTTTGGAGGTGAGCGGTCGGAGCGATCCGTGCCCGAATCGCAAACATTTCGCAATTTTGGAGGGGAGGGGAAGCTTTTGCCTCATTTCGGAGAAACTCTGAATAACAAAGTCTCTCCGGACTGCTTTCACATGACAACGCGCGATATGTACAAGACTTACATTTTAACATTTGACGAGAACAGGTCACCTGAGATTTATACAATTTAAAAGCTTTTTTCCCCCCTCCCCCGCTCAAAGAATCCTACTGTTCGGAGAAGTATTTCAGATAGGCTTCTGCAAACCCTTATTAAAACAGTTTAATTGCAGGGCACCTAAAAATTAATACCCCAGGTGACCCATAAAATTCTGAAGAACCTGTGCGTTTAACAGAAATAAGTCACAATGTGCCCGACTCTGATCAGCAAAGACCTTATATCTTTGTAATTAGAATTACAGCTGGAAAGGCACGGTAATTAAACTGTGTCTAAAGTGCTGGCTTTACTCGCTGGAGATGCTAGAATAAAACATTAATCTCAGTGACTCCAACAGCAAAGAGAGAGCCCTTTGGTCAGGTGTGATGCTACCGAGGTATTCCATGTCACGGCGGTGATGCCGTATCTAAAAAATGCCCCGAGAAAAGCCCTTTAGAACTGGCGACGTTCGATTCCCCCGATAGTACGAGAGAGTGTGTGCTGCTGTTGTACGCCCGACAGCCTGCCATTGTCGCAGGAGACCAAGAGCTGACTTTATAGCGCAGCCTCATGGGTCGCGACGCCCCAAAGATCACGCGCAGCAGCTCAACGGTAACCAACGTACTGCTTTCGAAAAAGGAAATTACAGTGAAAAACAAGAGCAGGCACAGGCGGCCTTGTCTTTCGGTTTGTAAATTCACTTAGGCTGTTCCGAGACTGCGCTCTTCCCCACGCTTTGGCATGAAAACGGAAGAGGAGAAATTCCAGAAAGGTTCCCACAAACGCTTCCATTTTTCGGTAATTAATGTGCAGTTACCCAATTAATCTGCTTGTCAGACGGAGGCCCCTCTGTGGAAGGGCTCGTAAGGGCTCATAATTGATGATCTTGGCTTGCGCGGAGGTCCAAACCGCCTGCGCTCCCCAGCCCTGGGTCCCTTCCTGAGGGTGAACCCGTACCGCCGAGCGCCGTTCAACATGCGAGATCAATCTGAGCAAGCGTCCTCCTCCTGGGGGGTGGGGGCAGACCGCCACATCCCGCCACCGCCCCAAGGATCACGCGAACCCCTCGGACGCAAAGGAGCGAAGGAGCCAGAATGGTCGTTGGCCCAAACGGAGGACAAACAGCGGGAGAAGTATTTAAGGACAGGCGCGAAAGGGAAGGAAAGGGGCCATAAGGAGCGCACATCAAACGGCCGTCGAGTCCTGCGGCGTCCTGCTGAGGACGATAAGCTAGCATCTCCACAAAGGAGGGGAAGGAGAAGAGAGGAGCCGCAGAGCGCTCGCCCGGGACTCTCGGCCGAGATAAACACCAACTCGCCGCCCGTCCAATTTCTCCCCTTCAAACGCATCACAGACGGTGGCGCCGTGCTCTTTGGACCCGCGACCAAACGAGCCTAACACTCATTCTCTCTGCGCATCATAAACGGGCGGCGAAAACGAACGGCGCACAGATTGAGGCGTTTGTGCCTTGGATGATCAGTGGACTGAATTTACCATCTCCCAGCGGGGCACCGGCGCCGATCCGCGTGCCTCTGCGGTCCCTTATCAGCCGAGCGGCCCCGAACGGGGCCCGCTTTGTGCGCATCTTTAATGCGCTCGTACGGCCCGTAATAATCACAGAATAATCTCGGCAATTTGCATCTCGAGTTGTCCAAGTAAAACTTGCTAACTTTGTTTTTCTCCTGCAACTGTTCTGTCTGCATGTAAAATAAAGAATAATTAAAAAAACACCCATTCGTCGCCTAACGCAGTTAATTCTTTCCAAAAAAATCACCTTGTTAGATGAATTCCTGGCATTTCTAATGATAAACAAAGAACTGGTTGCCCTACTCAACGAACAAAGGTAGGTAACGGCTCCGCTGATGACAAATCAAAGGGCAGCACCGCTGCTCCGGCCTGGACCCAGCAGCTCTCCTCCAGGCGTCTCCAAAACCCTCCTCAATTAG
Source organism: Scleropages formosus (assembly GCF_900964775.1). NCBI lineage: Eukaryota > Metazoa > Chordata > Actinopteri > Osteoglossiformes > Osteoglossidae > Scleropages > Scleropages formosus. The sequence continues at coordinate 2,973,035 of NC_041821.1, forward strand.
CCACCCCGCCCTCCCTCTGTAAACACATCTGGTCGACATCGTCGATGAGAACCGGTGGATGATCGGGCCCCCGGTGAAGAGGAGGAGCCGGGACCCGATACGCCGCAAGACCCGAGCGCCGCTTTGCCGTCTGCTTTCTATTTTCTGCTGGGAAAGGGAAAAGCAAGACCTGCAATGGTCCAGTGTGAAGCAGCAAAGAACAACACGTCTGTATCACAGAGATGTTACAGCACCGGTTCCTTTACTGGGGGTGGGATGGCATGATGGGAAGGAGCGAGAGATGGGTAGGAAGGTAGTAGTTTCTCCTTGCAAATGCAGGAAACGTTTCCATAGTGACGCAGGTGACAAAGCATTGGATGCTGATGTTTTAGGCTCCTGGGAACACAGACACCGAAGACACGGGTGAGAAAGTGGGACCCCCGGGACATGCTGGAGAGAGCGGCACTGCTGACTTGGGCATTCAGCAATTCACCATTTATGTCCAGCTGGACCATCAAAGGTCACAGTGAGGGAAGGAACAGTAACGCCAGCTGGACGCCAGGCGTCCTGGCGAACCCAGCAGCAGCTCAACTGGCCCCTTTTTTCCTTAAGATAAAAGACACAGGCTGTTACAAATGTTTGAGTTTGTAAATTTTGAAAGAGATAAACGCTTCCAGTTTGTTTGGTTATTTATTAATGTTTCTCTATTTTTAATCGCTTTTGAGGTGCTCTGTTTTCTAAAATTTCAGTCTCTTACCAAGCAAAAAATAACCTGCATTTCCACACCTGGCCTTTAGTTGGCAGTGAAGAGCACCCAAATAGAACAAAAGTGTGCGATTGGATTAACAAATCACTTCCACGGTGTTTACAGCCCCTGTCTGTTAATGAACGTTCAACAACGGGATAAATCAGTCAGCAAACTGCACCGAATAGGAATTTGTGGAGACAGTACTTCTGAGTCATTCTACATTTAAATGTAGCTCAAAGCAAACAAAGTGTAATGAAAGAAGTAAATAAATCATTTACAGACAGACATGGCATCACAACTGTATTTTTAAGTTTGGCGTCGGTATTAGTTTTCAGTAAGGGAGCATTATGGGAATGTTCTGCTTTATGGAAAAGTTATCTGGTCTGAGGCTAGAAGACTAAATTAAATTCCAACAAACCAAAGGCCCGAGTCTCGGGTACCGTGCCTTTCTGACAACAGCATATGCGACCCCATCCTAGTCGTGTTTTTGGATCCACCGCGAATTGGTTGTGACACCTCCCTAGCGGAGGAACATTTCCGAGCAGTAGACTTACCGTCACACGCGGTACACACCGCGCTCCCTCCACCGCTAACCTCCCGACTATGTGATTCGCTTAGAGCAGCTGCTGTCTTTTTATTCTCCTCGGAACATGAACGGATTTACCTCCCATCCGCGGGGAACCGAGCGGCTTGGAGTTGCGAGCCATCACTCTGGCCGCACGAATGAGCGTCGATGTGTGAGCGAGGCACAAAACGGGAGTCCATCAACCACACGGAAAAAAGCCCGAAAAGTAATGCGCTCGTTTACACTAATAAAGAAATCTGCGCAATTTTTTTTTCAAGAATAAACCACTGGAACCAAAATGGGCCACATGGGATGAATGGCGCCCCTCTCGTCGGCCCTTGGTACATTTCTGAAAGAACCGATCGATGCGGCGTACGACAAATGTCATAGTGACATGAGATTTTAGACTCGTCCCCGCATCCACACGAGACACAAAGGCTCGTAAACCAAGAACAGCCCCGTATCCGCAACCCTTGCAGACACAGATCTTGAAGGAGTGTAGGAAAAGACGCCATTCAGGTAGAAGCGGGTCTGCGTCACTCGAACCTGACGCCGGCTCGCCTTCTCTCCTCGATCACGGACCAAGCAGTCAGCCGGACTCATCTTGTTCGTTTCAAAGTGCCAGGACCGCGAACACAGTCATCCAGAGTCTAGAGACAGTAGGTTTCAGGAGTTGAGCCAGTGACGCACAGAGGACAGCAGAGGGCGTAGAGGTTAAACACCAGTCACCGGGTTCCGAGGAGCGTCTGTCCTCAACACACACCAGGAAGGTGTATTCATTACCGTAAGGACCAGGTCTTCACTTGGAACATCCGTTCAGGAACGTAGCCATGTGTGGCAAGTTTGTTGACCACCCAGGAGGCATTTCAGCCAACTGCAGAGCAGGGGTTCGAACCATGGGCTTGAGATAGCACCGACATCACAGGTGCTGCGGTTATGAGTCTTCAAACATCATCGATTAGTACTGTGTGGTAAAAAATGACCTCCTGAGCCTATGGACAGTGGTGTTTAACTAACACCCCATGGCAGCTCTCTCTGGTCGCTCATTCCTGGGCACTGTCGCCTGCCCAACGACGACATCCCATCACTGACACGCAGCAAACTGCTGTCGGCTTATGGGCGCCCCGACGGGACGAAATGCAGTTTCCGACCACCGGGATTAGTTCTTGGGTAACAGACACGTTCCAAAAGTAGGATTTCAGGGTTCGTTCAGGGCATTTGGTTTATTTCTCGGGCTTTTCTGCAACAGAGAAGGCGGAACGGTTAAAGCACTTCCCTGTCATGCCTAACCCCGCCCCGGTGACCCCTGAAGGATGCGGTGATTGATTTCTGCCGGCGTGGTCAGGCCGTTGCCGTGGGAGCGAGCCGTACGCGTTGCACCGCAGTCTCAGATATCGGCTGTTAAAACCTACCTCCTCTGAGCGTGACGGCCTCCCAGGAGGCCCCTTTCCACACACACACACACACACACAAAACTAAAACAGCACACTGTAGCAATAACACTGCGCTGATTTACGCCAGAGTATACGATCACACTTTCAGTAATGGTTTACGTTAAACTCAATGTTTAACGCTCCGAGATAAAGCGAGACACAGCTCTGACAGCTTTGGCCGAGGAATTGGGAGCATTAAGAGGACGGGGTTACTACTGAGCAGGACCACGGTAAACCATGTCAGCCCCGCCAACACAGCTGCTGCCTCTCATCCTATGTTACCGTCCAGCGGTGTGAGCTGAGAGCGGCAGGCAGCTAACAGAGACGTGTCAGTGCCATGATCATGTCACCTTTCCTGCGTCACGTCTCAGAAGAACAAAAGAATAAAAGACACCTTCACGTCCAGTGTTTGATGGGATGTGATTCTCCTTGCAAGCATCCCGTGTAAAACACACACACACAGACCTCTGTTTCCTCAGAGGACAGATTACGACTAAAATTATTATAAAAGACCTATGAAACAGACAACAATAAAGTAATTAGTCAATAATGATCAACATGATACTAACTGAGTAGGAATTAGGAACTAAGCAGGGATTAAGTAGGAATGAACTGAGAGCCAAAGAGACGGCAAATAGCCAACAGCCAACAGGAAGTAACAATAACAATTAACCGATAAAAACAGAATCCGCCATTAATTATCCAGTAACCAATTAGTGAATAGTTACCAATAACTAACCGATCACCACTAATATACCAGTTAGCTCGTCCAACATGACATAAATCTCGAACCCTCTTTAAATGCAGAACTGCTCATTTATTTCTTTAACAACACTAAGCGTGCGGCTGAAAAAATAGCAGGAAAATAAACAATATTAATGTGCAACCGTGGAGCACGCGGGGCTCCCGGGGGACACCTCGGCTCGTGATCCGGGACACGTCGGCTTCTCGAACACCTAAAACTCCGCGTTTAGCACACCTAAATGATCATCGCAGCAAGCATTTTAAAAATAGTGCATTCAGCGCTTTCTTCTCCTTCAACGGCGTTAATTAAGAAAAGAAAAAACGTGGTACTTGTAACATTTTCCCCCGTGTTATTAAATTGAGAGAACACCTGTATGAGACCGAAAGCGCCGGGAGACCCTGAAGAGACCCTTTACACGGCATCAAATTGTGCGGCGCACCTTTAAACGCGCTCAAGGATTGTCTTTTCGGCCTTAAATGAAGAGTGTGTTTGGTTATTCTGCTTTGCTCAAGTGCCGCATTCAGATCGACATAAAACCACATTTAAAGCGGAAAAATGAAGACGTTGGGAAATTTAAAGAGCGCACAAAAACACGGAAGATGAGATGAAGTGCGGCACAAAGGACTCGTTTCCGATGCCCGCGGCTCCGGAAAGGCTCCCAAAACGTGCCGTTTTCCCATGGAGCACTTTAAAAATCACCATAGAGCAAGTTTTTTCTTTTTTATTGGCTTGACCTCCCCGTTCAGGGAAAAAAAGCTTCAGTATGTACGCAGTGCAGCTCTCCTTTTTAAGCAAGGCTGCATTTGCACTTCAAACCGAGGAGCGTGTTAGCGAAGCGCTCGCACGAACCGCTCCGCGTTTCCGAACGGCCCGGCGCGGGACGGCTCAAGCCATCTTTGTCTGCGCTCGCACCCCGGGGGAGAGCTTCATGAAAACTTGCTTTACGTCTTCCCGCAGACCGGGTGACTCCGTCCTGGGCCGATTTCTTCCTTTCTTCCCTACCCCTGTCGCCGCCGCCACCGTCACGTTGCGGATTAATGTCACGCCGGCGGGCGCAGCCGCTCAACCCTGTCCTGCAGCAACGACGCATAATTAAAACCCTTCCGCCAATCAGGGTGCTTGCACCGGCCCTTTTTTTTGCCAAGCTCGACGCACTTGAGGGCCCTCGACTGAGGACCGGCGGGTCTGACGGTGACGCCCCTCTGTCGCAAATGGCTGCCTCCCCTCCCTCGCCGCTCCGGCGGAGGAGGTGGACCCGGGGGCCGCAGCAATAAAGAAAGGCGCACTCACCGTTCTCGCTGTCGGACTTGTTCTCGTGCTCCGTGTCCGTCAGGGTTAGGGCCGAGTTGGAGCGGCTCGACAGGCAGGAGCTCCGCCCGGCCTTGACCCCCCGGCCCCAGAGGCGCATGGCTCGCTCGGGCGACATCACCCCCTCGTTTTCGCCGTCCACGTCGGAGCCGGCGCCCACCGAGTAGCCGCGGTGGGGCAACCTCATGTCAGCGCAGAAGGCGGGAGCCCTGCGCGGGGGCGGCTCGCAAATGCCCAGCTGTCGCAGGTTAAAGTTCTGCCCTGTAGGATGAGACACGTAGAAGGTCAGCAACACCGACCCCCGACCCCGACCCCGACCCCGACCCCCCACCTCAACACCTATTCTAGTTTGCGAGCCGATCAGAGCTCCACCTCCAGCCTCGCACCGCTACCTATACAGGGCTCGACGTTAGCGGTTGTCTCACTGTCCAGGGCAGGTAATTTGCTTAAATTTTCATTAAATTTTATATTCTTTGGTTTTATTAAACAGTTTTTACGCTATATATACATATATTTTAGTTTCTGCATGACGGATTTTAATTTCAACTACATTTTTTTTATTTTAATAAAGATTTTAATGAAAAGGAAATGATGAATAGAGATTACACCTGGCATGTTGGACAGTCTGTGTCGCTGGACACTTCTGGCGTCTCGACAGTCCCTTCCGATCCATTGGGGGGGGATTAAAATAAATTTTCGTAGTCAGGAAGAATTGTTCGGATAGCTGTCCGATGGGCCCTTCACAATAAGTTAACGTAAAATATTAAGAAATGTGATGCAAAACAACGACAGCCATCATACTTAAGAAACTGTGTGGACGTCGGTCATTGCATCATTTGCATTTGTTTTGTCAAAATTTATCAAAAAAATAAAACGCAAAATAGCTCCCAGTTTCCTGCTGTTTTGGGCGAAACCCAGACATTTTCTTATTTTTCTCTTTCTGATATGTTCCCAACGTGGACAAGTCTACAGTTTGATGGAACAGGTAAGCTGTAAAATGTACCTGTCCTGTGGACAGCCAACCACAAACAAAGTGAAGCCCTTTTATACTTGATTGCATTGTGTGTCCCCGTGTTTGTCCGTGTCCCTGTACCCCCTTCTGCTGCCCCTGTGTCAACCCTAGGGTCAAAGCCCCACCCTGACATAACCCCCAGGCCCCAGAGGTTCCTTTCAGTCTCACAGGTGGACGCTTAGCTGAGTGATTCTCGGAGCCTCTCGGGTGTTAAGAACAGCACACCTGTGGACAGGTAAATGGAGTCTGGAGGGTTACGCTTCCACGCCACACAATGGATTTCCTCCGGCCTAAGAATAGGTGTAAGACGATAGGGCTGCTCTCACACACACACACACACACACACACACACACAGACACACACAGACACACACAGACACACACACACACACACTAAATCGACTGACCCCGAAACACAGGACCGTGAAACAAACCATGTTTCTGCAAACAACATTTTTACCCCATGACCCCCCACTGCCGGACTGAAGGAGATGAACCGCACGTCCAGCTACGTCTCCTCCAGTCCACAATTGGTTTTTACTTCGACCCTCAGACTTTTTTGAAAAGAAAACATCTCGGGCCGCGCGCTGCTGTCATCGCCGACATCTGCACCGCGGACCCCCGTCGATCGAGACGAAAGACAGACGTCAATAAACACGAATCGGCCGCCGCGGTCGACATCTGCGCTTTGGCGCTGCACGGGGTTACTGACATCTCCCACAGCTTCCAAAGACTCGAGACAGAACCGCGTTCTTAAGTGTTACAAAACTGCCAATGTTTGGACCGTTAGAGCCCGAGAAACCGAGATAATTTACCGCAGTAGTTCCCACAGCTCACGTGCAGTTTGTTACTCGTTGACATAAAAAAAAAAGTTCATCAAAACAAGACGGCGATGATGTGTCAAGAGTTCTCTGCTCTCTTTACGGCCCCGACTAAATCACATTCGACGGATTGTGACAAACGGCCGAACGGCGCGCACCATTTTTCATTTATTTCGGCGACTGCCAATTACAGCTTAATGGGCGACACATTTGAAGAAGTAAAGCGTAAAACATATTTCTGGCGAAGGCAGCAGTTTGGCAGCATCCGACATGGCGCGAGTTCGCTTCGCCGCTGGAGAAGAAAGGGAGTCGGCGAGACTCTTCTGGGGGGGTGGTCGCCGTGACAACGACGGGACGCTCGAAGGCTGCGGTTTGGCCCGGCTCGCCTCGGCTCGGCCGTCGCTGAGCTCTCGGAGACATAATCCAAGGCAGATGACAGCAAACGCTTCTCCGCCGTTCTGTGGGCGCGTTTGGCGGCGGCGCCAACAATTAAGTCGATTCAGATTTCGTTGCCGAATTCATGCACGGAGCTTGAGACGCATCTCAGTCGCGAAAGGGCTGGAAACAGCAGCAGTGGGAGAACAAAGAAAATCATGGAAACCCATGAAACGTTTCAAGAACTTTGAAACTGCGTATCATGTAAGGATTTAACTTTTAAAATTCTATTATATTCATGTTTATACACATATTTATACCTTAACTGCAAGAGAAGAATAAAAAAGAAAAAATTTAAATAATTGATCTACTTAAGTCAAAAAGAACAAATATTCCAGCAAAATTTCTGTTCCTTTTTTTAAATAAACTATACTAATATTTATGGCTGCAATTATTAACTGCGCTCATGAATGTTTTTGAAAACTCCCTGAAAGGGTTAAACAAAAAAAGAAACAACAGCAACTGTAAATATTATAGGAGATCAAAGAAAAAAATGTGCTGTTTTATTTAAATATTTTAAATTATTATTTTACACAAATATTCATACAACGTGATAATGTAAATTAGTACAGGGAAAGAACAAAAATCATACAAATTTGTGAAAACAAAATTACTACATTCTTCCCTCTATTTAGTCCAACGAAAAAACTAGAGAGATGCTTTTTATAGCAGCAGAACAAGGGAACTTTAATGTTAAATTGGTCACAAATCTCGGGCTCAGCGTTCGGTGTACGGGCTCCTCACGCAAAGGATTTCCAAATATGACCTAATAAAAAGCGTCGATGCATTATTTATTTGCGCCACCCCCACCCCCCACAGTTAATAACTTTTGTGCAAAATCTTCCCATGTGCTGAGAGAGCTGCGATGCCCCTTTGGTGGTGTGTTCGCGCTGCGGTGCAGGTCACCCCCCGGGAGCGGGGGCTTCACCTCCATTAGCCCAGTTCGGACATGAAAAGTGAGACGTCAAACTCCAGTCATTCGGTCTCCTGACACCGCGCCCCAAAAAATGGACAAAAGTAATGCATTTGCAACGGAAAAATCGGCACTGATTTATTTCGTTAACGATCAGCTATTGGCCGAAAATACAAAAACACATTCTATTAACATTCTTTAATTTCTCATGTGCACACAGCGATTCGCTGCCAAGAGAAATATGGGAAATAGCTTCTAGTTGAATCAAATTCCATTGAATAAAGCAGCGTTTCCACTTCATCATTCAAATCTGTATTTAAAAAAATATTTTAAGAGTGAATAATTTAAAATTGTGAAATTTCAGAAAGGTATATATATATATATATATATATATGTCAGATACATTATATTTTGGACCCTCAAGAAGAAGAAATATTTATAGCAATCATTTCTGGAGAACACGTTGCAATTACTTGAGAATAAATTACATTTTACTGCAAAAATTTCCAGGTGAAAAGGTGCAAAAATTAGGTCTTAAAATCCCCCTCCACATCCCCTTATTCAGGAAATGGACATTAACTGGGAAATTGCAATTTGAACACCCTTCAAAAATAATAATAATAATAACCATCATCATAATGCAGATGTTTTAGGGTTTGGTTTGTAAAGGGAAAAAAAAACATCATGCAAACTCGACATTTGAAAATGAACCTAATCGTATTTTAATATTAGAAAATGTTGGCAATGTGGTACCAGAAAGGAGCTCCCAGTGTGTCTTAGAAGACGTCTTCATTTCGAACCTCGGCGCGCAGCATCAGAAGGGAACCACTCATTAAGATACTGAGTGCAGTTCAATTAAAACTCTATTAATTTTAAATGAACGCCAATTTACATACAATAAAAAAATTAATGATAAGACAATTAAGTCATTATGTTCTTTCCCTCAAATATTTATGAAGCGTTAATTGGTATTAGCGAATAATCAATAAACCGTTGATGAAGCAAAAGCTACACTGTCACCGTTTCCAAAACAGGTCTCTTTAATAATCACATCCTGGAATTTTCATCCAAAACATAGTTTTTTTATTTTATTAAAAAAGAAAAAAAAACAGAGTGTTTCTCTGTTCTCTGCCCAAAGTTGATAATTACCTGACCCCTGTCTATGTTATTTACCTGTTAATTGCAGCAAATTAGTTTAGGCAGGTTAATTAATTCTGCTTTTCAATTCATTTGGCTAATTCTCCCATGGAAGTGGCTGACGAGCAGCAAAAACATTTCAATATAAACATTTATATACATATACAAAACTTGCAAATCGTCTGCTAATCAATGACTCTACTGAGCCGCACTGATTTTTTTTCTTATTGAGCTGCACTGATTTTTTTCCAGTTCTTATGCATTTAGAACTGGTGCAGTAGCGCTTAGAGCTGCATACTTGCACTTTAAGGTCATGGGTTCAAATCCCACTCCTGCTGCAACTCCCTTGATAAAGGTACTTAGCCTGAAATGATGCAGTAAAAATTACCCTGCTGTAAAAATGGCTAAATCACTGTGAGAAACATACTGTACGAACCTCACACTGTAACCCGCCTCGAGTCAAATAAATTAAATAATAATTTTGCAATGTGACAAATAAAAAATTGCTGGGCCTGTCCCTGACGGACGGTCTCTGCCTGCTCTGGCTGCCCCGCGGGGGTCCCAGACACACCGCCTCTTGCAGAGTTACTCCATCGGCCCAATTTGAAGGACCGAACGTCCCTCGTACCCTGACCACCTGGCGGCGTCAGCAGGGCCGCTGCGGGACAGACCCGGCACAGCCCTTCGTTTCCGAGCTCATCTGAACTCAGACAGCAGGAGAAGCAGAGCCCTCGACTCGGACCGGCGTCGGCGTCTCTGTTGCCTGAGAGCGAAAGGTAAACGACTCACCTTGGCGGGAAAAGTCATCGCCGTCGCGGTTCACCATGTCCTTTACGCGGCCGCCGTAGAGCAGGCGCGAGGAGTCGTGGTCGAAGGCCTTGAGCGTCTCGCTGGAGCTGTACGACTGCTGCGTGGGCACGCGACACTCCTCGCTGTCGCCCGACGAGCCCGTGTAGCGGCGCTCCTTGTCCCGCCGGCCCTTGGTCAGCGAGCAGTACGGCCTGCGCTCCTTCACATCCATGCTGCCAGCATGCTGTGTCCGCGGGCGCTCGGGAGGTGGGGCGCGGGGGAGGGGGTCACGCGAGGCTCCGCCCAGCTCTTGGCTCAGGGGCTACCTGGATGGAAGGGGGGAGAGAGAGGAGAGAGAGAGCAGACGGCGGTCAGAGCGCTAAATCTGGCCACTTAATCTTGAAGGACTCGCAAATCCCAGCATCTCCCAACCTCCACCGTTAGGCTCCACCCCCTCCACCCCCTCCACCCCCTCGTCCTCCTCCGCGGGGGCTTTGCGTACGCTTGGGTGCTCCTAGCCGGACCTCCTGATTGACGAGCGGAGTTCTGTTCCCAAAGCGGGCGCTGGGGAGGGTGCGAGAGTGTGTGAGTGTGTGTTTGAGTGAGTGAGTGAGTGAGTGAGTGAGTGTGCGTAGGGGGTCCTAATTGATAGCTCCACTCGTCTGCTGTATATCCATCGCAGCTGATAATTTGGACACATCCATTAAGAGCTGTTCTGAAATGAATCAGAACATCTGATGAGGAAAAGGGGGGAAAGGGGGGAAAAAAAAAAAAAAACTTTCATTAAGTGCTGCCAGGAAGAATTAATAAAATCTACCTACAACATCCTGGGAACAAAAAAAAAAAAAAAAAAAAAAAACATTAATCCAAGACAGCAGCGCAATAAACGCGGAAGAGCCCTGGGGTGCTTTTCAGATGTTTATTAGCAAAAACTTTCTCTGTTTCTAATTCTCTGTTCTGATAATTGCGGCGCTTTAATTTATTTTTTGGCTGCCCCTTTTTTTGGAAGCCTCCCAGAGAGCATGTTTTCTGTGGCCTCTCCTCCTCTGTTCGAAAGCACCGACATATTTCACCCCCCCTCCCGGTCAGCACCCCCTCCAAAATGCAGACGGACACAGGCCAAGAACACTCGCCGAAACCATAAAAAAAAAAAAAGGAAAAAAAAAAAAACGGTTATGAGCTCGACGCTCGTGAAAACAGCATCGGTCTTTTCCTATTTCCCACGGACACACACTGCTGCTCCTCCGTCAAACAAATAAACAAACAAGCATTTTTAGAGAGACGCCGCGCCGACAGGGAAGCACAAATTGCGCTGCTAAGCGGCGTTCGAAATTCTGGGAAGGAGTGAGACGTTCCGCTTCTCCTGGATGGAGGACGACAGGAGTGTTTCTGTAACAGCTTCACGTAAACACTGCTCTCGCTCTCGCTCTCTCACACACACACACACACACACACACACACACACACACACACACACACACACACACACTTCAATTCATCTAGCTGACACGTTTGTCCAAGGTGACTTACAGTCTTAGATAATCAACTCTTCACTGATTTACCCAGTGGTACAGCACGGTAATATTAACTATATCAATTCAGGGGTACTGCAGCAAGAGCGGGATTGAAACACAGCTCCTACGGACTGTGAGATGACGGCCCTAACCTCTACGCCACCTGCCGCCCCTATATTATTATCAACTTGACGCTTGGCTGATACCTTCATCGAATGCAATTTACAGTGTTTCCCGCTGGATAATATTGTTACTTTTTTCCTCAAGCAGTTTTGAGTCAGTACCTTATTCACCGCTGGAGTTTGCATGTTCCCCCCGTGTCTGTATAGGGTTTCCTCTGGGTGCTCTGGTTTCCTCCCACACTCCAAAGACATGCTGTTCAAGTTCACCCGTAGTGTGTGACTGACAGAGGGAGAGTGTGTGTGTTCCACTGATGTATGGATGAGTGACCCAGTGTAAGTAGTGTATCTAGCAGTGTAAGTCACCGCGGTGAATAAGGTGTGTGGCCTGATAGCACTACATGGAGTTTTTTGGAAGTCGCTTTGGACAAAAGTGTCTGATAAATGAATGTAAAATGTGAATGCAAATGGTGGCAGAAGTGGGATTGCAGTTTGCGATGCTCAGACTGCAAGGCACCGACAGCTGACAACAATGGCACTTGACGCTCCTACAGACACAACGCAAACATGCCGAAGTGCAGACGGGCCATAAACTCTCCATTTTCCAGGCCCTTTGCCCTTTAATAAAACCGAAATAAGAGGAGTCTCCTCTAATCCGTTTTCTTTCTCGCACCAAAATATGAACATTATCCTCAGCAATAAGGGAGAGCGTCGCGCTGCCGATGCCGTTCTACGGCAGTGACACAGTCCTCGCTGCGCTACTGGGAAAGACAAACGCAAATGTGGAAATGTGCAGGACACTCTTTTTGGTTCCGCTGCTATTTTAGCAGAGCTGTGCAGCAATTTTACATTTCGGTGTCACACTTGTGTTAATTGCGCTCCGACGTGCGTCGGCAGCGCGCAAAAGCGAACCGTGTTCTCATTTAAAAGCCTTTTTCGGGCTCAAGTGCCGGGGTGGGCCGGATGGAGCAAGTGTGGGGGGGGGGGGGGAGGGGGCCAGTTCTTCCCTCATTCATTGTGTTGTAAACATTTAGAGCGACACATAAGTGCTGCAGGACGAATGGAGGGTGGGCGCTGGGGGGGTGGGGGGGTCTGTGAGAGCCGCACGCGGGAAAAAGAGATTACTGCCTGAATCGCGGTGTAAACCCCCTCCCCACCCCACCCCATCACCCGCCAGCACCGGGGACACGGTCACAAGTGGTTATCTGTTCCCGTTTGTCTTGTTTTAGGCACAGCTCGGCATGCGATCCGCGGTCGGCATGGAGGGGGTGGGTTGAACAGCACAGTTTCCCAAAGCAGCTTTATTTACCACCTTTTAGAGATAATCAATACAATGCACAGCTGTGTACAGAAATGAATGTCATGCAGAAACGAAAAATTTCAGCTCATTTTGCTTTTTTTTCCCCGTTTGAACTAAAAAAAAAGAAATAAATATGTAAATAAAAGGCTGAAAAATACAATGGAGGAGATTTCTCCGTAAATCCTGGCCCCGCCCCTTAAAGACACTTTTAATCTGCTTAATCTCGGGTTTGTGCAAACGCTGCATAATCACCAAGTATCAGAGTAAGTGATGAGCGCCATCGCATTAATTCCAGCCTCCTTAAACGTGTCAGCGGTGTCGGTGAAAAACGCGAGTAGCTGCATCATCGTGGGTCTGTTGAGGCTGCGGCCCACAAATTGAAAGGGAGCGCTAAAAAAAAAAAAAAAAAAAAGAACGTAGTGTCGGTTTGGCAAAATCGCGATCGTTCGCATGCGAGAAAAAACACCTCCGTGTGTGTGTGTGTGTGTGTCGGCAACTCCACATGTGAGTGGGGTGCTTAAATATTTGATAAGGGTACGCTGTTGTGCAACAGATCCTGCGTGTAGGAGGACGGAGCACCGCCTGTCTGAGAGTGTGTGTGTGTGTGTGTGGAACACACTGTCAGTAACACTCCCCTTCCTGTGTTCCTTCTGGTTCTTTTGTTTTCTGACATTTGTCGTGTTTCCCTTATTGATGATCCTGGGCAGAACACCAGAATGGAAGGAGAGTTTGCGGGTTGGGTGGGGGGTAGGGGGGGGTTATTGTTCTAGAATTTGCTGTTTTTGGGAGGGGCGGTTTATCTCGAAGACCCAACCGTTTCGTCTCAAGAAATGCCACGTTCACAAAGTTCCTGTCCCGCTCGTCAACTCAGATCAATCCCACAGTCCTCCACGCAGAGTCAGGTGACAATGGTGATCCCCCCCCCCAGCAAAGACCGGTTCTTTCGCCATCAGCATCACTGTGCCCCCCCCCCACAGAGGGCAGAACTCCCTAAGAAAAAAAACAATAGCAGCGAAGAACACATCCTACATGTGAACACGCCTGTGAATTGGGGGGGGATGGAAGAAGCGGCACATTTCCTCCTTTCTTCCTCTCTGCTGTGATGAGGGTGCGACTCTCTCTCTCTCTCTCGCTCTACCAGTCGCGCTCAGCATGTGGCTCCATGTTTACATCACAGCGGACAAAACCGACGCTTACGGGGGTGAGGTTGGGCGGGGGGGTGTGCGGAAGAGCCAAACTGGCTGGACGGCGTCGGGGTGGAAACGCATCGGTACCTGGAAAGGCTGGCCACGCCCCCTCGAGCCCAGAGCCTCTTGAAGCTCCGCCCACCAAAACACATGCTCCCGGGGCACTCTGCACCGACCGACACCCCTCTCTCTCCACATTCCGAAGGCGAGTCCTCCTCGTCCGCGCCTCGCTTCAGCCACTAGGGGCGCTATGTCGACGCCACGCGCCGGAACATCACAGCCACCGCTACTATTTTTCGGTCGCACGGCGACACACTTTATTTTTTTCATTACCATCGCAAAGAAAAACAGAGCTGAACCGGTGTTGGTCGAGCGTTTTCGGTTTCGGTGAAAAATGGAAAAGCCAACTTGCTTCGCGGAACCTTTTTATGTCCCGGGTCCACGTGTTCGACGCTTCCATCGCGATTTCCGTGAACGAAAGCGCTCATTAGTAGTTAGGAATAAGTATTCCGCCCCCATTTCGGTAGTCAGGACGAAAAGTTTTATCCGTTTCCCGCAAAGCCACTTTGCGCCCCGTTGCAACGAGTGGAACTGAGCCGAACGGGGCAGGAAAGGTTTCCGTCGTCCGAAACAAGGCCTTTGCTCGCGTATCGAAATGATGCATTACGCCGAAATGGATCCCGCCGGGGCATCGGCTGCTGAAGTGGCACATCTGCGCCCGTAATTACGCCGCAGAGCACCTGGGCTAAAATAATGACCTCTGACCCCTGCACAGTAATAAAGAGGAAGGCGGGAGCTTCGAACCCCTGTGGGCGCAAGGCGAACGAGCGAGGACTCAATTCACCGCGTTCACGTGCAGACAGAGGGAAGGTCCTGGGCTCTTTGGCCGTTTTTTACTGCATTAATTCAGGGTGAGTACAGCAGGTGGTGGGATTAGAACCTGGGACCTACTGACCGAAAGGTGATTTCGTGTCCTGAGCGTCAAACAACACGGGGCCCTTTGTGCACATCACAGCGGATCAGAGCCTCAAACCCAGGTCCACTCCACTCAAACCTTGCAAAAAACCGTGAGACAAAACCCACTGCTAGTGTCTGTGTGTGTGTGTGTGTGTGTGAGAGAGAGAGAGAGAGAGAGAGAGAGAGAGAGAGAGAGAGGCACACAGTGAGAATCAGAGTGAGCCAATAGCACTGTGCTGTAATGAGACCCTCCCCTTTAAGACAGTCCCATCCATCCCCTTTAAGGAGTTGAGCTGGAGGGAGTCACCCCCCCACCCCCCCACCCAGGTGCTGTGTTTATTTAGAAACCCGAGACGGGGCCACCGGCCCCTAATAAACGGCCCCCCGGCTCCTGTGATTTATACTCTGTGTCCTTTGTGAGACTGGGACTTTGCAGTTGTTTCCAGATGGGCAGGTGCAGGCACGTACACACACGCACACACGCAGGCACGCACACGGACACACACACACACTGCGACGTCCGCATCCACAGGTTTGATTTAATGGACGCTGGGTCAGGCCGAGAGACAGATCAGGGACCCGAAGGGCACTGCGGGGCACTTGGTGCGACGCTGCGGATGCCCCTCCCGCGTGCCTGTGGGGGGTCCGGGGGGCGTGACCCTACATACACGGCCTGGGTGCGGGAAGCTGTGTTGGAACAGAGTCACATGGAGGAAGAAGGGTTTCCCGCTCAAGAGGTTCGAACCTGGGCCTTCGAGTGGACGGCGCTGACTTTAACTGCAATAATGATGGACGGCGTCCAGCGCACCAGATGATGGCAGAGCGGGGGGTGGGGGGCTCTCGCCCAGGTCCATTCCTCCACCGTTCATAGATCCAGTTTACCGAACCTTTTCTCCCATCAACATGTCGACGTGCAGAGAGAGACGGCCCGGGCGCCGTGGGGGGTTGGGGGAGGGTGGCTATCCTCACAGGCACCTTCCAGCAGCTGCGGTCGCGACCTGACGAGCATGTGGAAACGAACGGGCGCAGCGGCGGATCGGCGCCCCGCCGCGGCAGGAACTAATGCGGGAGGCGCCCTCGTGCGGAAGGGTCGCTGTCGCATGAGCTGGAGCGCAGCAGGAACGCACTCGTTTGACGGATTCACCCGCGTGCCACTCGGAGGAGCCGTTCCGATGCCCCGAGCGCAGCGCCACCTTCGGACAGGTACCTCGTCCAAGAGGGTTAAAGCCATTATTTTGCTACGGAAGGTCCTGGGTTCGAATGATACCGTTGATCAAGGTAATTTCCCTGAACTTGCAAGGTATGAATTACCCAGCTGTATAAAAGGGTAAATCAGTGTCAGCTGTTTAATGTACGAACCTCAACTTAAGGTCACTTTGCGGAAAAGCGTCAGATAAACAATAACAACAAAATTACTACAACTACTACTAATAATAAATGACTATGGACAGAAGTGCCTTGAATCAAGGGAGCTCTGTGGTGTGAACTGAACCTGGGGCCTCTGAGAAGCTCCAGCCACTACGCCCCCTGCTGCCCACATCCCTGTATAAACAGGTAAAAATAATCCGTTCGTACACCTGCACTTTACCCGTTTCCTGTGCTCGCGTTTCGTCTTCGCGAACCGCTCCGCAGGCCCAAACGTGGTAAAAAGCTCCGTGACGGGAAACAAGGCGGCGGTGGCGCGTTCCCTCGACCGCTCAAATGGCCTGCTGTTACTGAGCTCGCACTCGACACACACACGAGCAGCACGGATTCATTCGCCGCTCCGTTTCCCTGACGGCGTAAAACACTGGGCCATGAGCTGCTTACCACGATTTACTCACTGATACTGCTGGGCAATTGTTACTGTATCCATTCAGGGCAAGTACCTTGACGCAGGGTACTACAGCAGGAGCTGGGATTGAAACCCCAGAGCTACCGTATCTGCAAGGCAACAGCTGTAACCACTACGCCACCTGCTGGTCCAGACAATAGCCCACGAAAGCCAAGCACGGAGGAACGCTGAGCTTGGTGGAAAAATGCAGTGACACATATAAACAAAAATGATAAAATCTCCTTCATAAGAGGGGAATCACTTGCGCACACAAATACAAACAAACCGCAGCTGTGGCTGTGACAGAAGCACAGGAACCACTACAGGCTCAATACTATATTGCAGTTTATTTTTAGGAAATCCTTCTGATGTGCTTAAGGTCCTCGCATCTGGACTTCGTGACTGAAAATAAATAAAATAAATAAAGAAAAATAGGGAAATTCAATTAAACTCACATGTGGGGTATTTATTTGTCATAAATCACTGCAAAACAACCCTGCATGTGTGGAGTCCTGGACTGTGTTCATCCCCCTTGTATGAGTGGCACGATATTTTGTGCCAGATAATTAATTTAAAAACAAAAAAAGATCTTATTTGTGGCCAACAGCTGGCAGCGCTCTGGGCAGCGGCGAATGCAAACTCTGAGCTCGACGTTGAGGCGAGACGACGGGGACGAGCCGCGGAAAGTTACGGTTTGCGGACGGTGTCGGCGCTCTCAAGAACACGACGCCTGTGGTCTGTCGCCGCCACCGCCATCCAACATAATCCGCTGCGTTTACGGCGTTGCGCAATCCGCACATAATAACAACCCCTCAGAAAGGGTGGAAATACCCCGTCCGGGGAGGGACCCGTCCACACGGGCCGCGCGGCCGCCCGAAGAGGAGCTTTCTGGGAAAACTGTCGCCTCGCCCCGCTCTCAAGTCCTCGCAGACGTCAATGCGCCCCCTAGGGGTCTCAGCGGCCCACATCTGCGTCCTCCTCCAACTCCCGCTGCGATCGTTCTCATCGCACCCACGTCCACACGGCTGCCCCCCAATAACTGTTAACTAATCGTTACAATTATTATTATAATACTGACTACCTTATTTATTTGCCCTGCACCTTTCTTCAACATGAGGGTTGTACACAAAGACACTTACACTGATTTACCCATTTATACCGCAGAGTATTTTTCCCTGCGTCACTTCAGAGCGAGCGGCTGCTCAGCGGTTCTACGGCGGGAGAATCTGGATTCGAACCCAAGACCTCAGACTGGGTCTAACCGCTACGCCGCCAGCTGCCCCCTCACCGTTTACCAATACTCCAACCGTGGTAAACACAGGACTTAAGACACTGCAAAAACAAAACACTGCAAAAGCAAAAACGTAAAGTATAATTTTGCAAACTGACCGACACAGCTGAGGGCAACATATTACAGCAAAAATTCTTTCCGCCCGTTAAAAAAAAAAACACATTTAGGACACAATCATACCGCATATTATCATAACCGCAGCCGTAGTTATTTATAATCACCTACAGGTCTCACACACATCAAACAACAGGATGCATGACTATGTTCCACTTTGTACATCATCCTGGAAGATGCTGAGCCGACACTAATCACGAATCCCACCGGCCCCCGTCGACACGTTATTACGCCGCGGAGCTGGGAATCCAGGTGTGAGCAACAAAATACAACTAGGAGGCTTATTCTTATGCATTTCTTTATTTTCTGAGATTATGGGATATAACCCGTGCCTTTTAGGGGGTACGGAAGCAAACTCTCGGTTCCCTCTCCCATATTCGTGCTGCGAAGCGGCACCAGGCGAGGCCGACCTGCAGGGCGCTAAGCCCCGCCCCCCCCCTCCCTCCCTGCCACTCAAACCGGTGCAAGGCTCTTACCGGCTGAGATCAAGAGTGAACCGAAAGTGTCCGGAACCGTTTTCTCTCACCTTCGGGTCACTTAAGGACAGAAAACTGATGTCATACAAAAAGCGCATTTCAACAAAACACTGCATTTGTATTTCCTGACCTTTCGCCACCATGGGAAATAAACACGGGAATCGTCTTCGTTCCACCTTGACCTCAGCTAACCCCTCAGCACGTGTAAAACCGCCGATTCCAGAAATGCAAACGAGACACAGAAGTGTGTAAACGCAATAAATACCGCCTTACTACAGAGGTGTTGCCTGCTGTCTGGAACGTGAGCCGTTCAGCCAAGGTGTCGATGTGCAGGGAGGGCTTTTCGGACTAGAAGAATGACGACGGATGTTGCGGAGGGACTTGTCCACCTAACGGTCAAAGCGCAACTGCTCTAACATGCTTTTGTACACATTTAAATACAAACCAGGGCTAAAACGTTTCAATGAATCAACTGCTGCTGAATTGTTCCTCACCCTCAAACGAAGGAGCGGAAGGACCGATGAGTCAAAACATCGATTTACTTTGTTGTGTCGCAGCTTGACGAACGGGGAAACAAACGGCACTTATTTCATTAGCGCCGATTCGCTTCGAGCACTTTTTCTTTTCAAAGGGCTGGAAAAAACGATACGCGTTCGGGTTCAATCGTTCAGAGCTCTACGGCCTGCAGTAGCACACGATGACCAGAGTTGGCGCTCTTGGTCTTCAGACGGGGATGGAGGCGGTGAGGGTTTGCGGCTCGACGGCGGCGGAGGACGAGACCCTCGAACCAGAATACGCGGGGTGCCGCTCATCTCTCTCGGCAACGTGCCGCGCCCGTCGCGGATCGCGGCGAACGGCTAACCGCGCTCGCGTCGTACCTCCCGCTGAGACGGCGGCTGGGAACCTCGGGACCTTCGGCATCGCTCTAAAGGTTTGCGTACAAATCGGTCGGTCAATTCCCAGCACCAAGGGCCACGGCGACCCTTAAATTTTCATAGCCGGACATGTGGAGTTGTTCCCATACCTGTCCGACGGACAGCAGGACAATAAATGAAAGAAACATATTAAAGAGTTGAACAGGAACTCTTACTTACTTTTTATTCATTTACTCTTTTTTTATTTTCATTCACATGTGCCACCGCGTTTTAAATCGCTGCCTATGGATCCGAAGGTCGCCGGTTCAAATCTCACCTACTGCCGATGCGCCCCTGAACAAGGTACTTACCCTAAACTGCTTCGGTAAAATTACCCAGCTGTATAAAGAGGTAAATAACTGTGTGTCGCATAACACTGTAAGGTGCTTTGGAGGAGAGGAAGGTGTGAGATAAATGTAATATATGCAAAACAACTGCCATCATTATAATAAAATTGGACGATGTCACTAATCGTGTCATCTGAATTTTCGCTCCAGATCACTTTCGTGATAGAAAAAAAAAGAGAACAAAATCAATGAAATAAAAATGTCAGAAAATTCTAATAAAAAATGTGAGAAAACAAAGCAGTCGTGCTGCTGTGAGGCTCTACCTGACAGGAGAGGTGAAAAAAGTTGAGGAAAATTATGAGAAATGAAAAAACCTTTCTATCCATAGAAATATTGTTCCGTGGCCCCAAGGAAGGGAAAGTATCCCGATGCAGAACGTGCAGAACAAATAAAAGAAAATGTACACACTGTCATATTGCATAGAGAATGCAACCAACTTGTGAACAACAAATATTTATGTTTATTGAAGCATTATTCATGTTGAGCTTCTGCCCATTAATGGACATTTTAGATCCAGACTCACGTATTCATTTCTGTCCTTCCCATTTGTTGAAAAGTCGGACGGGTGAAATGCAACATGTTCCACGCGCAACCAAACACGCGGAAGTGACATTGAGCCCGGGTCACCGCGCTGTCCTCTCCCAGCATGCATTTCGAACATGCGAAGGAAGGCGGACGCCCTTCCGCACAAACACACCGGCGTGGGGTGTCAATGACGGCCCCGCGCGAGGCTTCGGAACGAGGACCCGGGAAGGTGGGCTTGCCGTTGATCCCACAGCGCTGCCAGTCTGGAGCGCTGTTCCGCCCCCAGCGAAGAGTGCGGTAACTGCGGTAACCGATAAGTCCCCCTCCCCCCCATCGAATTACAGCCCCGTTTTGTCACTGTGCCCCTGTCCCTCTCTGCTCATCCGGGGTCGTGCTCCGAAGAGCATCTTCGGCCTCCTTGCCAGGTACACCGGCAACTGCCTAGAGCCAACAGCTGTTGTACTGCCTAATGCTGTCCCTAACAGTCCTTCAAAAGCGGGTAAAAAACTAAATAAATGAGGTAGACAAGTACAGAAAATGTTCAATTCTTCTCGATGTAAGAATACACAAACACACCATCTGAAACCACTTGTCCTGTACGGGGTCGCAGGCAGCCAGAGCCTAACCTGGCAACACAGGGCATAAGGCGGGGACACACCCAGGACTGGACACCGGTCCATCGCAAGGTACCCCAAGCGGGACTCGAACCCCAGACCCACCGGAGAGCAGGACCCGGTCAAACCCACTGCACCACTGCACCACCCCCCCGATGTAAGAACACAAAATTTATTAAGTAAATATCAAGAAAGCCCATCAAATAAATGATGAAACCACATTTTTCATGCTTTTTGTACCATATGTCATTACTCTGTTAACGAGTTAGCACTGAATCGCCATTCCTGCAATACAGATTAATTACCTTGTTCACAGGTACATCAGTGGTGCCTCTCCAAGGATCTGGACTCAGAACCTTCCGGTCCAACCTCATGACCTCTTTCGTCATCTCTCCTCTCATCCGGTCCACGAGATTCTGAAGCCACCGGGCCACCCGGCAGTAACCAGTCCTGGGACTCAAAGGGTGAGTCTGCACACGCAGAAGAGTGGAAACGGTCCAACGGAAGGCACCCGAATGTCACTCTGAAAATGTTACACACAGTCCACTTCCTGCACAGCCACGTGTGTGTGTGTGTTTCTGTGCTACTGAGAGTCCATATCAGACCGTGGTGAACAAGACTCTTCTGGACATTAATTCCAGCGCAGACACGTGATCCGAGCCCACGCCCCAGGATACCGGAGGAGAACATTCCGGGCAGAGAAAGGCGGTCGCGGCGCACCCTCCACCCCGCTCCGCCCCCGTCATCGATTCATTCTGCTGCTTACTGCAGCCTGTAGCTTCTGGGTCCTCGGCGGTGATACATCATAACAGGGGAAGTGTCTCCAAAGCACCCTGTAAGCACATTTCGGGAGCGGCGCACACATCTGCATACAGGAAGCCTTGAATGACTTTCAGCGCCAGGTAGCGGCGCAAATATGTACGTCCTTATGGCAAGAGGCCCGCGTAGAGATTCGCCGTTTCCGCACACCTCCCGAAAGGTAACTCCCCCTGCAGCACGAATAAACAAGGCAAGCAGGCTAAGCAGAAACCTGGAAATCCAAATCAATCTAAGGAAGAACACCATGAGGACAAACATCATCCTCATCGGGAAATACAAATAAAAAGGAGAGAAAAAGAAAAAAAACTCATTATCGACACAGCTGCACAATTAAAAAAAAAATACAAAAATAAATTCTACATAGAAATAATTGCAATCTGTGAACTGGACTCCATCCATAAGCCAAACAACGTCTGTCCATAGTTAATTAAGATGAGGAGACAGTACTCAAAAATACAGACGTATACCAATAAAGTGAGTCGGGAAGTTGCGGGCTGGCGGACTAATTACGAGAACAAACAAAGTGGCGACGGACGGACATTAGCACATGTTCTCAAATGTGTCCTTGCGTGAAACGTCAAGTCGCGGGAAGCTGCAGATGGGGAAAAAAAAAAAAACACAACACCTACAGGGTGTGAGGTCGGCGTAGATCTACCCACTCCTGCATCCGTACGTCGGAGCCGAGACCAGCGACACGATGGTGCGGAACTGCTCACGAATCAGGGTTATGGTGAACATCGAAACAGTGGACCGGAGGGTACGAGAGTCTAAGTGGGATCATGCATTTCTAACCCAATCCAAGAAGACTGTCAGAGAGAGTGTGTGAGTGTTCCACTGATGTGTGGATGAGTGACCCAGTGTAAGTAGTGTATCCAGCAGTGTAAGTCACCGCGGTGAATAAGGTGTGTGGGCTGATACTACATAGAGTTCATTGGAAGTTGCTTCGGAGAAAAGCGTCTGCTAAATAAAAGAAAGTAATGTAAGATGCAGCAGGCACAATGTGATTTTTATAGCACAGAAACTATATAGAGATCCTTCGTGAATCGCAAACGCCGCGTAATGTGCTACGATCCATCGGCGTGGACATCCACGCACCTCGCCGGCGGTTCCGGTTCACGGTTCACGATTCACGCTTTAGGTAACGCGCTGCTCTGTGTCGAGACTCAAAAACACCAATGGAATCAGACACCATGGGCACCTTCATGTCGCGTCAGGCACTTCTGCACTTCACTCGGAGCGTAACAAGAACGGA
The DNA here is from genome assembly GCF_900964775.1 of Scleropages formosus. Lineage (NCBI taxonomy): Eukaryota > Metazoa > Chordata > Actinopteri > Osteoglossiformes > Osteoglossidae > Scleropages > Scleropages formosus. The sequence goes on from NC_041821.1 coordinate 2,996,162, forward strand.
GTATCAGCACATTGATAAATCCCACTTATAACCTTGCGTTATCGCTGACAGATGAAGAGGCCGTTTCCTCCAAACCCACAACAAAATGCACCCGCGTGATCCCCGCTGCTTCCGTTTAAGTGCTCAATTATTATATCAGATGAGTCGCCGGAATTGCCGGAAATTATTTTGGCCCCAGTACAGGACGGTGTATTTGCTGATAACACACCCATTTCACAGCCTGTTGGGTGTAGAAAACCTGGTAATTGAATTAAATTCCAAAACCTGTGAATGACTCTCCTCCAGCGCAGTCAGTATCCAAGGAAAAGACGCTAAGCGAATTGGAATCGACGTCTCCCGCTCAAGTTGAGCCACCTGTCTGCGGTCCCCTGCGGACGGGATTGCTATAATTTCGGCGTATCCCGCCTCGTAGCCGGCGGCGGTCTGAGCCTGCGCGAACAGACCGGCTTCGCGTCGAACCACGAGCCACGTCGAAGGCTCCATCCGATACGTTGCGGATGCGGTATCGATCGAGACGACAGAGCCGTACGTTACCGCCGGCGGCCCGCTACAGCGCACGTCCGGTGCAAATGAACGTTCTCGCGCGGCGCTCGGCATCGCTCCATGAGCCCTCCGCGTTCCGCTCTGGCTCTGACCCCTGGCCCGGAGACGATCAATACGACCCCAATTTGCAGGCAGAAACCGAACAGCCAGTATAAAATACACCCTGGACGATCCATACCCACCGCTGGTGCCGTTCCCCCGCCGTGACCCCTGCCCTGCCTTCGTATAGGAAGAAGGTTTTCATACGGTCCTCCAGGCGGAGGCCAGCGACCTAAACAACCGCAACCCATGGACTAAGAACCTTAGCGGATGCGAGTCTGCGCTGTGCTCTTTTCCATCGATGCTCCGTAAAGCAGCGACGACTGCTTTGGATCAAAGTGCCAATGGAGAGACAAGTGGGCTTTTTGACTGCTTGAAAGGATGTTTATGTTGCCGCTGACAACCTCTCATCAAAGAGGTGGCCGGTTCAGACTCGCGTTACACCGGCACCACGCGTACTCTTTAATGAATGAGGAGTGCCTACTTAAACTAATCCTTTTTAACATCTCCCAGGAACACACACAAGTGCAGCATTTTAATATGTGCTTTTACAAACCGATCAAACAGGTGGTTGAGCGTCGGGCGAATATCGTGACCGCGGCGGCTCTGGGCCTAATCCGGGCAAGATCATGACCGCCGGGTCCGAGACGCATCTCGGTTCTCTTCTCGGTCGGAGCCGAGCTCGGTTTCAAGACGGGCGCGCATCAATAGCAGCGTTATTTTAAGAGTATCACGGAGCAGCGCAGCGCATCTGCTCTCGAAGGAAAGCAGGCCGCCCACGACAGCATGTCTCTGTAATTGACAACATGTCCGATGGAAACGGCAAACAACCCGATCCACGTCTGCGATGCGACCCGCCGCCTTCGTTTGTTGCCGGAGGAGCGGCACGTCTTGCGGCCAGCGGGGGAAGAGGCGCGAAGTGTCCCGACGGCCAGCCCAGACTGGCCGGATCAGAGGACGCGTCCCCGTGCGGTTCGGCGACGGCCAAGTGGCGGTCTCTCCGGGAGAATGAGAGAGAGAGTATCACGGATCCTCCGCCCCCGGTGCTGAACAAAGGCTTCCCTGTAAGACAATCTCGTGAGCCTCGCTAGCGCAAGAGTGACGCATTAGCGAGCAGCCTGATCCCACCGCGGTGACTTCTCGGTGCCCCGTGCCTCAGGGGCACTAAAGCGGTCACAAAACACCCGACTTGTGTGAACCGGGTGGGAATTTGTTAGAAAAACGAAAAGTTAATACGGCAGGGGCGTCTGTAAGCTCATATGGCAACGCTTTTAAATGATTGAAACCGCTCACAAAGTACATCGCGCAATTTCTGAGAACAACGTTATTTATCTCCTGGTTGAAAGAGGAGGTTTTCTCAATGCGGTCCGGACGCTGGTTGACGACAGCCCCTCGCAGGCCGGACCCACAGACTAAACCATTTTCACCTTACCGTGGATTGTTTGAACATCTGTGGCCCGGCCGACACATGTAGCCAATCTGCACGACAACCCTACCGCGAGCTGCTCGGCGGAGAAACGCTGGAGATGTCTAAAACGCACGTAAATCTCGTTATTTCCCCATAGCTCCAGCGCCCCGGCCGCACGCTGTATCAATTTGCATTGCTTTCAAACTATTACCATAACGACAGACGCCGAGGCCCGTCCGAGCGTCGAGTCGCACGTAACGCGGCGGGAACTTGAGACTTTGAATAAACCACGGAGTGTGACTCATTGCATGGGTTTAACGAAGTATTGGACGAAAAAAAAGGGAGAAGGTCCGATTTCCGAATTCTGGCAAAGCCGCAGATCCGCACTAGTTCAATACATATAAATTAATCGGGAAACACGGCTTCTGCTCTGCAGCTAAAAGCACTTTTCATATTATTGGAATATTTTCTCAGACGAGTCGCGTATATACTCGAAAAATGTGCGGGCCGACCGGGTACAGTAGGACACCATGTTTTTCAACAGATTTGTTTTCCGACTAAATCCGATTAAACGCCACATTTGGTGACCTGTGAACGTGACAGAAATAACCTCAAATTAAGACCACTGTATCCAATTTGCTTGAGTCATGTTACTAATCTATCAGAAGCGCAGGAGAAACAGGAGCTGAAATATGATTAAATTCTAAGGCAAAAATAAAATAGAACTGAGGGCACGGAGACGAACGCGCGCGCACACACACACACACACACACACACACACACACACACACACACGCATAAAGGCGAACTTAAGGTAAATCTGACCAGGAACAGGTTTCATCAGGACATATAATCCCGAAGCAGATGGTACATTACATTTGTTTATGTGCCGGTTGTCCGTGACACACTGCGCGCTCAAGACAGAGCACAAAATCAGACCGCGGAGCTCACTTACGAGCAAATTTTCGGTAGAAACGAGGCCATCGGCAGGAGCATCGTTGGGACATAACTATGACTGGGGGGGTTATGAATGCACTTGTTTGACTAATAAAAATGTTATCAAATGCAAAATAACACCCGTGGGTCTGCCTGAAGCGAAGACCCAGGGAGCGCAAAGGTTTTTCGGAGATTTGCCAATTGCTCGGGTCATTGCTCCGAGGCGAGCGAAACCCCCATTTCTCAGCGCGTATTTCCAAGGTGAAATTACTCATAAAACCCTGCCTTCTCACAGATAATTAATATGCGGAGACAGAGATGTGATTTATCCCATTACAAGGTCATCCTGTGGCCGTGCATGACTAATTAGGCATTCGTTTCCAATATAGCGGTCGTTACCCGAAAACCGTGCGATTGCCGAAAAAATAAGTCTCGAGTCAGGCGTCTCCGCAGACGGCAGCGGAAGAGAAGGATCGGCGCGTGGGTCGACGCCCCGGCGGAAAGCAGCACGCAGGTGTCTTACGCCACAAGAGCGTTCCCGACTGTTACATCGGCGTAAACAATTCAAACCTGCAGTCAAATATCGTTATACACACAGACTAACCGCTGGCATTTGTGAAAACAAATTTTATGTTCTACCTGCAAACGATAATTTAAAAGGCAAATATGTACGTGTAATTAATGTCACTTCGTGGAAAACGCGCAAATCCATTAAGAGCAGCTTTGAGGGCGAACTGTTTAAAGTCGAGTGCGAAGTGATGGATCTGAAAGGGGTTCCTTCTAAGGTTTATTTCTGGTGATGCGAGGCGAGGAACGTGGCGCCGCGGTCAAAGACGCCTTGGCGGCACAGAGCGTCACCGCCCGAAAAGGACAGCAGGCGCATCCTGGGACTGTACGTGGAAACAGAGACTGCGAACGGCCCGAGACCCCGGTCTTCTCCACTTAAGCAAAGTCTGGCTCCCACGTGCACGCAAGAGCCCTGTAGAACCGGTGGGGGTGGGGGGTGTCGGGACCGGTGATTGGGAAGCAGCCGGGTGGTCAAAAAGATGGACGGGCAATATGTCCCGGAAAAACCCCAGAAACCTATTGGGAGCAACTGGCTCTCTTGGTTTAAAAGCTGGACAAATGTTATCCTACTGTGGCGGGAGATCAAGGTACACACACACACACACACACACACACCAGTTCTCTCATTTTTCCACTCCCCGTGTTTTCAGTTTGTTTCCATTCACCCGAGTTCAACCATCATTATGTAAAACACAGAAAGAGAGAAAGAGAGTTAAAAAAAATTTTAAAAAGATGTGACAAATTTAAGAGATTTTACTCCAAGTAGGACTTTGCATAAAGCAGCACAGGCCACTTCGTGTTGTTTGGTGCATTTTCTGCTTGCATGAAGCTGCATAATTGGTGCGGCGGTCAGAATTCTCAATACTCTGTGAAAATAAATTGCGTTTTGATGAGAAAAAATTATTTACTGTCCGGCTGAGGACAAATTACTTCCCATGAAAGCCCGGCAACCTTTTACTGTGGAGCGAGTCGGGGAGGGCGGGCAGGCGGGCGGGCAGGCGGGCGGGCAGGCGGGAGGGCGCTCGTTTCAGCGAAGACATTTGTAAGTGAAATCAGGCCGTTCGCGGCTGAAAAGAAAGCGTCCGTCTCCAACGCTAGCGTGCCAAGAGAGCTCCCTGCGAGCCCCGCGATGTTTTCGGGACAGCTGGTCCCCCGCTCCGGCGGGGGCGGCTGCCGCGGTCACTCGGGCTTCAGCGATGGAGACGCACGAAACAAAGCGAAGGGGCCTCCCCCCGAAAGGCGGATCCGTTGCGGGCCGGTGCCTCCCCGGGACGAGGACGGGGGAACCCGCAGGCGCTCTTCGGCCGACGGCAGCAAACGCACAGCGACGAAAACACGCGCGAAAGCTCAAGGGTCCTTAAATGGGCCAGTGACCCGATACACTCTTTTTAATACCTCTTAATCTCTGACGGAATAATCTTTTTCACGGGGGGACAAAGGGGTCAGCCCACAAAGTGATTACACAGCGGTCCGAATTATTGACAAATAACCAATTCAATTAAAACAGAAACAAAACAAAACGTTTAACGCCTTGAGCTGCAGATGTAGCACTTCGTGGAACCCGGTTCCTCCGTGACATCGGTCGCCAGGTGAGGTTCCTCTACAGGTTTTGGAAGTTTGCAAAATCGCCTCATGGATTATTTCTTTATGGTCTTACTCTCATAGAGCCAATGGACTTGGACTCTGGGATTTACTTGGTTATAAACCTGAGCATGCAGTGCTGTCCTGCAATGACCTGTACTCGCACCCTGGGTGTACCCCATCCATGGGGTACCGCTTATGGATAATGGAGTGGGGAGGTATCCAATACTGTGTTCTATGGAGTAACTTTTAGGCTCATGAAGAAATCGGTTAAACTTACAGTTATTTTTGCTCCCAGTCCTGTCGACGACTACATTTTCGGCTTTAGATAACTGACTGTCCAGTCCGTGATGAGGGGTGGAAATAAACAGGGTTCGAATGCATGACCCCCCCGTCATTGTACGGGAAGTCCCCGGGTAACGAACATCCGACTTACGTACAACCTGTAGTTACAAACCACCCCCCGTTAAGCCTGCTGTATTAAAAACCGAAGTTACATACAACAATTCGTAATAACAAACGATGCTACTTTGCGACGCGCATCAAAACATCGAGTGTCTGCAGCGGCTCGTCGGCTCATGAGCCCGAAGTAGAACAAAGGCTTCGTTTTCGGTCGGACCACGTTGCCGTTAACAGCGTCTCGTGCGTTGCTGTATTTGGCTTTAATTTTTTAGTTTTTACCCTCCTAACCACGGCACCGAAGCGTAAATGTGATGCAAGTGAAGGTGATGCACCAAAGAAAAGGAAAACGATCACGACTGAAACTAAAGTAGAAATAATAAAGCGATCGGAAAGGATCGAAACGACAACGGACACTGGAAAAGCGAACATTGAAGTTTAACGTTTTTTATACCCACACACTCTCCTCCTCTCCTCTAACTTAAATACTGTGGTTACATTTATTAGTATTATCATTACACGGTTACATTGTTTTATTATTATTATTACTGTATTGCCATATTAAAGATGTTTTAGTGTGTCCGGAAGCGTTTCTTTAATGTTTTTATGCAATGAAAGGTACACGATATACTATATACTAAGACAAACATTTGACTAAGTGATGTTAGATACAAACTGTATCCAACTGTTCCGACTTACGTACAAATCTGACTTAAAGACGGACTTAGGAACGGAACTCGTTCATAATCCAGGGACTGCCTCTATAGCGATGTGAGAATTCCGGGGAGGTATGGTAGGGGGAGTTTTCCGGCATAACTGCCGGTGCTTCTCGAGTTCACAGATTCGTGCCACGGAGCACAACGGCCTCACCTGCACACACCTGAGCCCCAGGTACAATGATAAATTACATTTCCAAGTCATGTTTCATTCCCCCTCGGTCGCTTCTAATGTCAAACAGACCACCAACCGAGTAACTTTCAGCAAAAAAAAAAAAAGAAAAAAAAGCTTTCATTCCATTGTTAGTTGTGTTGAAGTCCTGCGTATTTTAAGAGGTGCGCACCGACGGTGCCAAATGTGATGCCGAATTCTTGGCCAGGGAGGGAACTTGGCGCCGAAGCGATTCGCTGCGCGTGGCTTTGAAGGAGACGGCCAGGAGCGGGCGAGCGTCGGAGCCCGGCGTTTCGTGGGACGAGGCATATGGGCGCCCCTCCTTTCCTTTTAATGAGGTTATTAGTCACGTTTATTTTGGTCGGTTTATTTCTGGAAGATTAACTTGCTTGTGCACCTTGTTGAGAAAGAAGGAAACACACAGCGAACACGAGTGTCAAGTGGAGAGGAGTTGCGCCGTAGCGTCGAAGAACTCGGGCTGTGACCCTACTCGGGCCCGGCGTTCCCGACAGTCACGTGGGTAGACGGCAGATCCACGCGGACTGAAAATGGTCACGGTGATTTGAATGCATTGTCCACACAGGCACGCACGCACGCACGCACCACACACACATTTCTAGCGTAACTGTGTCATGCTCCACCATTTATCCAGAACATTCGCAGTACATTTTGGGAACGCTGGCGGCGGTTATTCTGTGTCTGCAGTCACACTTTGCTTCTTCACCCCCCCCATTACGTATCTTTACCTTCACGGGTCGCACCCGAGAGCCGCCTGTCAGTCTGCTTAATGAAGTCAATCGCTCAGACGGGATCCGGCAGCGGTAGCGACAAGCCGGCTCCACACCAGAGGAGAGTCCGGGCGGGGGGGGGCGCGGTCTAAGTGTCAGGGTGCTATTGTTTTGACTTGCCCCCCTGGTCAAAACGCAGCGGCTGGGTTGTTCTAAACGCGGCTCCCTGCAACATACTGGGTGAAAGGGGCCTTGGAGAGGAATCGATACGGGTGGGGGGTGGGGGCCCGGGGAAATCAGTTCCCGGTTCTGCTGTTACAAAGCGAGACAAAGATTACCCTGCTTTGATCCGCTCTGTAACCGTACGTCTGGCTCGTTTGAAGCCGGTCGGCGTCGCGGCGAGACGACCGGTTCCCAGCGGCCGCCGTCCTCCACGTGTACCACTCGCCGGTATTCCCAGTTTCGCCCACTACTTCACCGTGGAACGAAAGCCAGGACTGCGGGAAACACTGCAGATGTCTGCTGGGCCGTATCCCGTTCCACCTGAAGGTTGTTGATTCGAGTCCTGTTTCCACTACTACTGCAATACATTTACATTACATTCATTCATTCAGCTCACACTTTTACAATTATTTACACGTTTATACTGCTGGGTATTTTCACTGGAGCAATTTAAAAATAAGTACATTGTGCAGGAGAACTACAGCTGGAGGGGGGAATGGAACCAGAGACCTTCGGGTTCAAAGACAGCAGCTTTAACAACTACACTATTAGTTCCCCTGTTTCCCCCCTACACTCACTGTTATTAGTAGGTCAAAAACATTTCAAATCACATTAGACTCAGCGATATTAGATACACCTCAAATTATTCTTCTTCTTCTTATTATTATTATTACTATTATTATTATTAATAATAATAACAATAAGAATAACTGTCACACACACACACACACACACACACATTTTCAGAACCGCTTGTCCCAGACGGGGTCACGGGGAACCGGAGCCTACCCGGTAACACAGGACGTAAGGCCAGAGGGGGAGGAGACACACCCAGGACGGGACGCCAGTCCGCCGCAAGGCACCCCAAGCGGGATTCGAACCCCAGACCCACTGGAGAGCAGGACTGTGGTCCAACCCACTGCGCCACCACACTCCCAAATAACTGTTATTATTGTAATAATAATAATAATAATAATAATAATAACTGTTATTATTAGAGGCAGCAGGCTGCATAGCATTAAGAGCTGTCATCTGAAGATTCTGGGTTCGAACACTGTAGTAGCTTTGAACAAGAGACTTTCCCCGTAGACAGTACCAGCTGTATAAACCAGTACAATAAGTCGTAATGGACAAACAAGAGGAGTAAATTAATGAATTAATATTAATAATAATAATAATAATAATAATAATAATAATAATAATATGTGGGTAATATCAAAGGTGCCCCACTAGCACTACGACTTTTTTACTTCACTTTGGAGAACGTGGGCCCCAGGATGTGTACCACGAGCAGGCGAGCGGCCCATTGGAGCTGGGATCGGGACCCACCAGTTCCAAACCACCACCACCCCCCCCCCCCCATCCTGACAATGAAAGGGCGAGCCTCTCCGGCAGCTCGAGCGCAACGGCGGCACGGCAGCAAAATTTAAACGCGCACCTGTTAATGAACTCCACGGTGCACCAGAGCACGGCACTCTGGGGGATCCTCGCCGGCTTTAATTGTCGTAACGGCGCTCGCGGGGCCCGGGGAAGCAGGGCTCGTCGGCGCGGACGCAACCGATGACTAATCGCCCCGTCCGCATCCAGGGAAGAGACCGCGGATGGAGCGGACGGCGATTACGCCTCAAATGACATCATAAATTACTAATGCCTGACGCAGCGAACATGAGCAAACGGGTAGGGAGACGAGCAAAATTTCGGGATGATGTCATCCTGGCACCAGGAAGGCGCTTAACACGCGTGTTTCCCCAGTCAAGGAGGCAAAAAAGCGCTAAAAGAAAAAAAATCAAAGAACAGACGAGACGCAATCGATCAAATGAGTAAATAATCAGTCAGACCATCTGGCCGCGCTTGTTAAGGGCGCCGACTGATAGGAGCGTCTACAGTGGGTGTCTGTCAGAGGCCCCTTTTGGGTACGCTGGTACAGAGAGCGGCGTCCCTTAAACGCCATCCAATTCGCACATATTAACAAAAAAAACGTGCTAATGCAGGAACAGGAGGGGAGCAGAAGGCAGCGTTTCGGAACGAGCTCGGCCAAGTCTCGGGGATAATCCGCCAAGCGATGTACACACTGGCTCCGCACCGCCGCATATGCCCGCCGTTCCCGCTCGCTCTCGGCCCCGCGACAGCTGACGCCGAAGACACCGCGGAGCCAGATCGCAGCGGTCGGCTGGTCGGCAGGTGCCGCAACGCAGCGCCAGGTCATCGCCGCGTTCAACTCCACGCTCTTTCACGGAGACCGCGTTCGCGGGACAAGCTGAACTTCAGAGGTGTCGCGGCGATTCGAACCCACAATGTTCAGTTTTCGTTTCCCAGCTGCCACGCACTCCCCCCCCTTAGTGATAAGCGAAGCTTTTCAGAACGATCACACGACGCTTTTACCCAAAACACATCACTCTTGCACATTTCTATCGCTATATTATTTGACGTCATGCACCCCAGGTCCTGCCACTTTTCTCCCTGGAGACTTGAACTTGCAACCTTTAGGTTTTTGATAAGTCACAACATTCATGCAGTGCATGGAAGGAGCATAAAGGGAACTACTCAGTCACTGGTTTGTCACACACACACATCTTACAGATGTTTGTGTTCTAAAAAAGGCCTGCAGGGGGCATGGCGATCAGTGCCACCGTTGAACCGAAGGTCCCAGGTTCGATTCCCCTTTCCCTGACTCGATGCAGTAAAAATGACCGAGTTGTTCGAATGGGTTGATAACTGCAAGAAGGTTAACATGGTAAATCACTTTGGAGGAAAGTGTCAGTTAAGTTGTTTAATTAATGAATAAAAATGCGGCAGGAATTTAATGGCATATTTTGTGTTTACTTTAGGAAAAATCCTCATCCTCCAGACATTTTAGCGCATTTTATTAAGTTGTCGACAGTGCGGTACTCTGATAGAGGATACGGATGCTGGGACGGCGCCGCGGAGAGGTATCATTTGATTGTAAGTTAAGAAGAGGACTGCAGTGTGAATTCATTATGGAGGTGAGCGCTTTGTGAATGTGCCCTTGTGTCAATCTGATAAGTTAACCACAGGGGAAGAGAGGGAGGGACGGTGGGGGTGGGGGTGGGGCTGGGGGGGGGGTGCGGTGGATGAAATCGCTTTTTCTGAAATGTGCAACGACTGAATAACCGGCAGCCGAGAGCGGGTCCGGTCGCCGGCCCGCTGCCGCTTCTCTTAGAACAAAGACCCGACGGGGAGGCAGGTGGGCCCCTTTCTGGGTCATTTTTGGGAGCACTGGAGCAAAAAATAAATAAAAATAAAAAAATCAGCAGGGTCACAAGGAGTCGCTGGCCCGGCTACAGCTTCACAGAAGCAACTTGAAACCGGCAGTGGTGTCGAAGAGGAAAGGAGACGTGACATTAAAAAAAAGAAACGTGGAAGCGGTGTCACGGGGCGAAAGGAGGCGAGGCCAAAGCATAAAGCGGAAAATGAAACAATAACCGTAAAAGCCATTTTCTTTAAACGACTGAGCACATTATCAGCTAATTAATTTTGGGGATATTTGTTCAAAAAACAGGAGTGTCCCGCTGTCTGGCAAAGTGGATCTAAAAAAAAATAAATACGAATGGCAAGTGTCTGGTGGAGACTGTTCATTAAAGATAATGGGCTATGGATACTCAGCCGCACCGAGAAAATCATCCATTTCAGTAAACAGAAACTGATTGATATTTGGGTGATAACGGCCGCTGTACAAGGCCCGAATCGCACAACAAGCGCAATTTGTTCCCCAAACTTTTCTCCACGCCCCTCCACTGATGCCTCCCGCCTCCAGACGAAACAATGGAAGGGTCGCTTCCATTACCGAGCGATTCCGTACGGCTTAAACCGCGCTCCGCAGACAGCGGACGCATTCCAGGAGGCAACCGGCAAGTTTCCCAGGACAGAGGCGCATATTCAAATAAGGGAAAGAAAAGGCGCCTTTGTGCGCGTGCTTTATTCTTGGCCGTTAACCTATGAAAGGTTTCGCTCGAGACGGGCGCTCCACTCCAGCGAAGAGCTAATGAAATGGCGATGCGGGAAGGGAGCCCTTCCAGGGCTCGGGGAGCTTGTTAGGACGCAGACGGAGCGCTGGAGACAATCCCAGACACCTGGTTTCCAGAAGACCACCGGGGAACATGCGAGGGGCCCCCCCGAAGCACTCAGAGAAATTAAAGCGGCCTTAGAGCGGGCACTTAGTGCGAACGGCCTCGGCCCCGGGGCCCTGGGAAACTCGGGTCCCTCTTCTAATCAGATACAAATTCTGGCATCATTCGGCAGAGGGAGCGGGGGAGGCCAGACCTCCTCCACTGATCCCTCAGTGCCAGGCCAAGGCCACGCCACCTGATCCCTCAGACAGGGGGTAAGAGGTAAGACAAAAAAAAAAAAAAAAAAAAACAAACAAGGGAAAAAAGTGTCTGGTCAATGAGGGCCGTTGTGTGAAACGGGCGGCGGATCAGTTTTCCAGTACCCCCGGGCCCCTCCGTAGGACCCCGCTACCCTTCCTTAAGTGCGGCCGTTTCTCCGGCAGCTGCAAGGGCTTCTCGTCCACAATCGGAAAGATGAAAAGGCACGGTGGGGGGGATGGGGGTTGGGGGATGAGGGGTGGGAGGTGGCCGAGTGCAGGACCAGGGAGGGGTCAGTCAATGTCAGCCCAAAGAGCAGGAAACGGCTTTATCGCAGCGGACGATCAGGCGGAAGAGCAGGCGGCATCAAACAGTCACGCCGCATATGATCCGCGCTCTCGTGCGATCGCCCCGCTTGTGACCGCTCTCACGGTCGGCCGCCCTTCCTCTCCCTGTGCGCGAATTTATCGGTTCAAAGAGACAAACAAACACAAAATGTTAGTTTGGAATCAGCAGTTCACCCTTGCATGCAGTACTTTTTTAAATAATTTTGACTGATAATCTTGTTATATAAAAATGAAATGTTTTATTTTAACAGAACAGCATAATATCAAAAAGGACAATAAAAAGGATGCATGTGTCTGAAGACTGTGTCCTGCACTTCCTTATAAAATATGCATTTATAATAAAGTAGTTCCTTACATCATTAAGATATTCATGGAACAAAATCACTTCAAATACTCAAATAGATTTTTAACCATTTGTGCTCAACTTTGCCTTTTCTTTCCTGAAACTTCTGCAAAATAAATGAAAGGAAAAAAAAAAATATATATATATACACACACACACATATTTATATATTTTTTTGCATATATGCATATGGAGTAGAGGCTAGACTCACGACCTCTGGACTTGGAGGTTGCAGGCTTTTCCTTTTCTGTTACTTATAACAAACCTACAGCAGGTGGCATACTGGTTGGAGGTGTCGCATTACATTCAAAAGAACCAGGCTGAGATACCATTCCTGCTGCGGGACTCTTGGGCAATGTACTAACCCTGACTTGATACGGTAAAAATTACCACAATGAAGTATAAATGGGTAAATAGCTGAAAGTAGCTGAAGTGTAAATCACGTTGCAGAACTGGGTCAGTTTAATGAGTGAAAAAGAGCTGATAGTGTAGTAGTTGGAGTGGCCGCCTTTGGACCCAAAAGGTCGCCGGTTCGATTCCCACCTCCAGATGTTGTACCCTTGAACAAGGTACGAACCCTAAATTTCTCCAGTAAAATTACCCAGCTGTATTAATGGGTAAATAACCGTAAATCCCTTGACACCGGCAGCTGATTTGGAGAAACGCGTCAGATACACTGGACGGTCCGGTTCTGAGGTCCGGTGCGGCCGGACCGCAGCAACAGCGATATCGATGTATCCAGAGGATGTTCAGCTATTCTCAGTCCAAAGAGGTCAAAGGAGATGACAGATAAGCAGCAGAGCTTGTGGGCAGGAGAGACTGCAGAGCCCCCGTTTCGGTGGAGAAAGGAGCTGCACCCGTGTGCCGAAAGCGTGAGGGAAACATGCTTTCGACACGCCTCCAGCACGCAATGCACGTCAGCTGCAAGCGCCCGATTCTCCAGCTCTCACCTTTGCTCTCAAACTCAAACACGGCAGTGAAGAAGAAAACCAGAGGGAGGCCCGCCGTTACGTGCGGAAGCCGGTGCGCGAGAGATGGGAACCGACACTCGACGTTAGGTGCGGACGAGACTAAGGAGCTCCCACGGCGCGGTCAGCCGCACCTCTCATGCCCTTGTCTTCCGGCATAATCCGCGTGCAACCCCTGAGCCCATGTCCGGCGTGGGTGGGTGGGTTGGGGGGGCGACCAGCTACTTGACCACAAAAGCTCGGGTTTGCAAAGCTCTTTAGCGGGGGTCACTGCCTCTGGAGTCACTGTGTTCCACCGCATGCAGCGCTGCCTAATTATTCACCGTGGTATTTTTCAAACTCCATTGCCGTGTTGTAATTCTTTCTCCGAATACAGATGCTTTTCTAATCGCCCGGCTACGCCGCTCCCACCGCAGCATTTTCACATTTGCATTCCCTCTGGTTATGCAGTTTTTATTTTTTTTGTCTCATTTTACTTTTCCTCCCCATCCCAGAAATATTGCGTTTAGTCACGCCAAAAATAAAACGGGTAATTAATCCACCATTTGGACAGAAAGCCAGAGGAACAACGCGCTGTTTGGAGGCGGCAAGTCGTGCCGCGGCGAGAGTCACCGAAGACACGTCCCCGTGCTTGGCAAGTCGGCCGCGGGCGCTCTGACGTCACAGCCCGATTCCGGCACGGAGCAGGACGCGGCGGGGATGCGGCCCGCCTCTCGGACCCTCGTTCAGCCAATCAGAAGGCCCCGAACGGAATGCGTCAGCGACTGCGGAGCTTATGTACAGCGAGATACTGTGACACAGCGAGGTCATCTGGAGGGGGAGCAGCGATTAGGAAGCACGACGACGGAGCTGGAGGTTCGAGTGGAGGGCGGAGCCTGGCGGTGCCGGGAAGGTCCGCTACTGCAAAACAGGTCATACGGTGAGTAATGGTGCAGAATCACCAGCCATCACAAGCAATTAGCCGGAGTGAGGCTGAAATTCTCGAAACGTGTGGAAGGCACCAGGCGCTTCGTGTTTGTTCCCGCTTCCAGCAGCTGCAAAAGCACGCAAGCGCAACGGCACGCGGCCTCCTCACCTATCTAAGCAAAGACCCCACCCTAGAACGAGTCAAGAGGACCGAGCGTCACCAACGGGACAACTGGAGTCGCGGCACGAGTCACGGCTCTCGGAGGACAGGGAGCCATTAATTATCATCTATACATTTTTCTCACTGTATTTCCAAAGAAACCTACAGCGGTGGGTTCACACGTACATTCATTTATTTAGCGGACGCTTTTCTCCAAAGAGACAAACATCTCAGGAAAAAAACACATTACATTCAAAGCGCATTGCAATGAAAGAAAGAGATTTGGCTGCAGACACGTGATTCTAGAGTTCAGTCAATCTGTCACGTACCATGGTATAAACCAGCGTACAGTTTATCCGTTATTCAGCAAATTTTGCACCCTAAGCTGCTTACGCTGATTTGCCCATTTATAAAGCAGCATCATTTTTTACTGTGCCAGTTTAGGGTAAGTACCTTGAAAAGGGTTACTACAACAGGAGCAGGATTTAAAACCAGTTTCTTCGATGCCTCTCACTACTACGCCACCTAGTGCCCACGAGCCGGTAATGCACACAGGCGGCAACGTTTAGGATCATTTGTAACAAGTCTGGAACACGTCTTTTCACCGGGAACATGATAAACGTGCCCGTTCTTTCCCCGATACAAAGAGGCCATCAATTACGTCGGACATTAAATACAGTGATAAACTGTATAATTACTAAACAATATTCTAATGAGACTTTCTATTAATTACTCTGCATCTCATTACTGGGAGTGCAGCTCCTCTTTAAATATTCTCATCTGCATTTATTAATTGTGTCTTTTATTTTTAATTGGGAAAATATTGTACATTTTAAGCACTGCTGATTTTTTCATGCTTATTTCATCAAGCGGGTTTTTCGGGAGAACAATAAAAATGTTACATAAGTTCTTCTGCATTTTTTTCCTGACTAGTTTTTTTTTTATGGTGGCCTAATATCAAAATGTGAGCATGGCTATCAATAATAATATGCATGACAAAAACAACTGAAGCAAAGTGAATATTACTTTGAAGTTTTCATACGAGAGAAAATGTTAATACAATGGTCTCGTTTCTGTGAATATTAAAAGGAATTTGCTGTATCGCATTCATACCACGTTTCCGCAGTCTTACAAACACAGAGTCTCCACGGCATTACAATGCAGCGTTTAACTTCTTCTATGATCCTATTGTCCATGACGTATTTTCCACAATTCTCACGGTTTACAGCTGCATTTCTTACGGGCTGCAGCTGGATGCTGGCGGAAGACAGCGGCGGAAACCATGGGCGACTCTCAACAATTCGCACCCGTCTCCAACTGCGCAGGCTTGTATCCGAACCGCTTAAAGGAGCTGCCACTCGAAGCTCGCAGCATCTGAGCCTTTGCCGCTGTGCCCAGAGTCGCAGTTGCGTGCCCTAGTTCGACACCGATATCATAACCCAGCCGATGCTTAGGAATGTTCCGGAATGCTGATGTGTCTGCAGGGGCACTCCGTGCCTTTCTTTTCCCCCCGTCGCTGTCGTTTTCCGTCTTTTCTCCTTCTTCTTCTGGCACTTTAAATTAGTTTTATTTTCCTCCAGATGGCAGGATTAAATTACATAAATGCTGTCAGCAAGACTAATTCTCGGCTGCGTTCTGCCACGTCCCCGGCGGACCCCCGCGGGCTCGGCCCCGACTCGGATACCGATGCCACACGGCTGCAGGGCCCGCTGCGGCGAAGGGGCGCCTGGATCCCATCGGAGAGGGGGCCTTAAAGAGCACACGGCGGCGCATTAAGGCAACACGCCTGGCCTTGGAGCGGCGCCAGTCGTCCTGATTAGTGTAACTGTTTCACGGAGCAACAGTGTGCAATCAGAGCGTTTCATTATGTGTCTTAATCCCGTACAGACGGCGGGGCTGCGTTCTCTCTGGCTGTCCGTCTGCGTGCGACCACGTGTAGAAGAACGCGGCACGGCATCTGAATGCGGCCGGCGATCACACAACTTTTCATTTTTCTTTTCCCTCCAAAAAACGGTAACGTTTACCATGGACAGCTGGGACCCTGGGGTTAAAGTGGACGCTGGATATGGATCCCAAGGGGCAATTACACGGCAATCTGAACAACAATCCGTCGCCGACGATTAGCGCAGAGGAGTGATGCGTTGCAGTCTTAACCGATGCAAAAAAAAAAAAAAAAAAAAAACCCACCATAGCTCGACATTTCATTTTAGTTTAGTTGTCCACTGGACAGGAAACTGCCCATTCAAAGCTTGTACCTGAAACACAAAAACAAAGGTCCAGATTTAAAACACCCTTGTAAACGACTCAAAGCGAGGTGACCGAGGATGCATCTGATAAAAGGCTCCAGCGTAAAGAACTCACCCAAAACAGGACGGACACTGGGGGCTATTTTACTTTACTCTTCGCAACCTGGAGCACTGTCTACGGACGGAACAATTTTGAGATGAACGTGAAGATGACGCGACGCGTGACGACGTCACGTCGTTCTTTTATCATGGTGGCGGTCGCATTTCGCATCCAATTCCGTAACACTTCCCATCTCCATTTATCGTGCACCTGCCCATCAGGAAGACTCCGGAACGATTCTACCTGCCCAACAATGAGAATTTAAGCACATCGCCCGTCCCCCGCAGTCAGCGACCGTCAATGTCGATTCCCGTTAGGGTTTAAACGTCGCTACGCTAACGGCCGAACGGGATCGTGCCATGCGGCGACGGCGACCCCGCCGCGATTCTGCACGGTGAGGTCTAGCGCACATTTTTGCTCCTTAAAACACAGAGACGGGGCTGCGGGCGAAATAGCGGGAAGCCGGCCGAAGCGCGTCGACGCCGACGGTAACAAGACCCTTTGGAATTTACAGCACCATTACAGAGAGCGAAACCGCCACGCAATTTGCATTTACATACCTCCCCGTTGCTCGGCAGATGTTCCCGCTCCAAACCGACCATCACCGTTTCTCACCTGAATTTTAAATCACCGAAACGATTCAGGTTAAACGCCACGGTCAACGGCAGAACCGCAGGACGCCTTTGTTATCGCAGGCCCGACTCCGTCCTTCGGCTCGGGTTGTTTATTATTTATAACACCTTTCCCAACAGGTTGCCACTTAAAACACCTTCTAAGGCACAAACTTCCCGAAAAGCAAGCCCTGCACGGGGGCCTCGGAGACACGTCTCCGCCGAGCGACGGCAAAGAGGAAGCCGCGTCGTCGCTAACGTGTCCGTTAGGGAAAAAGGGCAGAAAACATTTAAGAGAAAAATAAAAGTAATACAGCTCTTCCTCATTTCGCAGGGATATTTTGTCAGTGTGACTACAGCGCAGTTTCGTGCAGAGAACTCTTGCTCTTGCACTGCAGTCCGTGGCTATTTGGAAGCTATTAGCGGCTGTTCGGACGTGCGGCAACTCGCAAGAGCTCATTGTTTTCGCTTTGCTTCTGAACTGCTGGCGTAGAACATGAGGAAAGGCCGCAGCGATATTAAGGTTTGTAAAAGCGCGCACGCACGCACGCACGCACACACACACACACACACACACACTTTCTTCTGGCTTCATCTCCCAATCGAAGCAGACAAGGTCACGGCTCCGCGTGCAACGCGCATGCTTATCCCACGCAGCCTCGGTAACCGAGGTAAACATCCACTGCCTCCACATGACTGCCGAATAAAAGAAATACTCCCTCTCGGCAGCATCTGCGCTGTTTGTTCTCGCAAAATTGTTGCCGTGAGGTTTGTCGATGTCGGCGGAAGACGCGCGCCGGTTTACTGCAGATGGACAAGCGCGGTTCCGGGACATTCCGGCAAACTCGTACATCAACGCTCAAGTCCGCCGCGGCCTCTTCCGCGCGGCAGCCTGTAACTACGGGTAGCGCTTGTGACCGCACGGTTTCGGATTCGAGGCTCTTCTTCAGACCCTTAAAAGCTCAGCCTGGACTGGATTAATAAACACGCAGCTGTGTAAACATATCAAGTGTAAATCCATATGGTGCATAGCCTATGTTGAACCAGCATGGGGTGTCTACTAAACCAATGAATAACAATAATAATAATAATAACAATTTATTCTCCCCTTCCTCGGCCATCAGCTTGTTATTTGCGTTTCCGTGCGAACGCTCTGCTGTGATCGACTCCAACAGTTCAACGTAGCGGAAAACAACCGAATGTCCAGAGCTCATGGGCACCGGCAGGGGGGAGGGATCTCATTTATCCACATACTCATAACTGGTGAAAAATGATTTGGTATTAAAAAAACCCCAGAAATTATGACATCCGTTAAATCGCGGCCACACGTTTGAAAAAAGCCTCAGCGATGACCTGCTTGGGGTCGAAGGTCGAAGCCACGCTGGTCGACGGGCGAACGACATGTAATGAGGAAGGTTAAGTGGGCGAATGAGCCGTTTGACCTCGGCGGTGTTGTTTTTTTCCTGTATTCTTTCCTTCAATTGCACAGAAACATATCCCAGCGAGAATAAAATAGCTTTCTCGAGGGAGGCCTGTACCCAGCTATCCCCCGCTGAACACAAACACGCATTTACGACACGTTGAAAAACATGGCGCACTTACGGGGATCTGGTGCAAAGAGGCGGAACGCATACGAGAGCAGCGCTGTTTAACTATGCGAGTTGCTAGTCAAGCGCTGGCTCACGGTTCGAAAGCTGTCGCTGCTAACCAGGGCTGTGGAGTCCCTACACAAAAGCTTCGACTCCGACTCCGGTAACCCGGCGCTTGTTTCCGACTCCGACTCCGCAGCGCTGCTGCTAAGGACAGCTAGCGATTCGAGTACGGAGTAATGAGAAAGGAAAAGGATGACACTTCGGGTTCGAAAATGACAGCAGGAACAGCGAGCGCGGGGGGGAACACATGGTTTGGGGCACCGACTGCTTAAAATCTCAACTAAGTCAGTACTAACAGGGTAAGGCGCCTTTCCAAGCAGTCTGAAGGTGTCTGTCTGGGCATCCCAGAATAAGTGAAATGTGAGTGCTGTAGCCCTCGCACCCTCAACCAGATGTTTCATTTGGTCGTCATTCTGTATTGGTCAGCAGATTGATATTCAATTTATTATTCTCATGTTTTTCCCAAACTCGCAATTTGCTGTTTTTTTTTTAAATAGCCTCTGAAAAATACATCATAAAACACTTTGTGACAATTTGCCTGTAAAAAAGCAACACATGAAATATGGCTGACTTGACTAAGTTGATCAACTTTTTCAAAATGATGTAAAATGCATTAGGGTAAAACTCTGAACATATCAGAGCTAGTTTCTTAAAGTAGTCTGTATTGAAAAGAAACACATTCCTATTTATCTACAAAGCGGACGGAAAGCAGAGAGAAAGGAGAAACGGAGTAGGCCCACAAAGCGTCCACACAGAGAGAATAAAAAAGAAAAAAGTAAAAAGTTAAAAAATGTAAGAAAAAATAAAAAAATCAATCACTTCACTTACTCGGCCATGTTGCTGGATCAAGCTGCCCTGTGCTTTCTGTCTGAACATTGTCACATGGAACATAAAAAACTTGTGATTTTAATTAGATTTTTTAAATTTGATTTTTATTTCTTTTATTTAAAATATATATGTTGATGTGGGCATCACTTTATCTCCATCGCTACAAGCCGATCCCGCAGCGAAACGACAACACGTATCGAGTCTCTCCATCGTCTTCGTCTTTAACATCACAGCGTCTGACATTATTTCAGCTGTGCATCATAAAGAGGCGGAAGTGGCGGGAAAATTATAACAGGAGTCAGGTTTAATATGAGGGCGGAGCTGGGTCGGCCCAAATGTAACACACGGTTACGGCAGCCCTAGAAAACGCACCAAGAAGCGGAAATAAAGAACGCGACGCTCATGATTTTTCTACCTGCTTCACTCCAGCAAGTGAGGAGTTAATGTTATTGTGCCATGTTGACAAAATGCCTGCAACACCGTTGAATTTTCTGTGTAATTTAAGTACGGCGCTCATGGTTATATTGAACGGCAACAGTGCAATTACACACAGGGGTTTATTATGTTCTTGCGTTGCAGGATGTTTTCGTACCGCACAAATAATGCAGAGATCCCGGCTTTATGTCTAATGAACATGTCAACTGTGTGATCACACCTCTCAGTCGCCCGCTGCATTTTTTTTTTATATCCTGCCAACTGCGCGTAACGCGGTGAGATCATTCATGATCATTCATGTCAGAGTTGGCGAACCGTGGCGCCATTTCGGAGAGAACGAGCGAGGTTAAAGACCGCGGTACGGCCTCGGCGACACCGACTGCTCGCACGTCTTCCTGTCCGGCCACAGAACGTCACGCGGGATTTCATCACTTACAGCAGCATTTCAGGATATGTCAAGTGCTTCTGTATTTTCGATGTTTCAGCGTCAGCTATAAGGATCCCTATATATGGAGATTACTCAAATTATAACCTTGGCGCTCTACCGCCTCCCCCCCAATCCATCCCCCACCTGCTTAACACTACCAGGTTCGGGATGTGTTTCGCCCAGTGCTGTGGAGTCGGAAGCAATTACTGGATTACTGGAGTCGGAGTCGATAAAAATGTACCGACTCTGACTAAATGTACCGTATAAGTTGATCCGGCACATAAGTCGACCCCCAAAAATTTGAAGTGTCATATAGGTTTAGGCCTATATTTGCCGGATAAGTCGACCCCAAAAATAACGTGTAACTTTTGGGCGGTGCTGTGGAGTCGAAGGTTTTGCCGCCACCCTGAGAACAAATCCCATCGTCGCTCCACCGTCGACCGAACATAAACCTTTAAAGGCCCAACCTTTCCCAGCATCTTCTTGCAACAACTTTGATTTGTTCTCCTCTATTTTCTCATTAAACCTCAACCTAAATTTCCTTCGCTGATGATATCAAGGAACGCAGACCAATTACTCTCACATACTTGGCAAGGAAACGTACCTTATTGTTATGGTAGAGTCCCCTCGGCAAACACGCGCAAGACCAAAGTGTTCAATTTTCTTCCGCGGGAAAAAATAAACATCTGATCCGTGTGACAATCCAGATGAATTCCGGGATATCCGAACACCCTTCTGGGACTTTCGACACAGCGCTCCATGATCATACCTGTGAAACACAGTCTTGTGTTGAGCTTTTGCCCTCATTTCCCCTATGTTCTGGCTTTGTTTCTGTGTTCGTGACCCACTGTTGTTTACAAAATCAAACTTGAAAAGGTGCGATGACGTAGATGGCGACGGGGGGGTGCGATGGCGGTTAACGCGCACGCCCCGCCAGGCCCGTGGAGCAGCTGCGTGTGGGTCGTGGCACCGTCACTCCACATGGACAAGAGGCAGGAATCGCACTCTACCCACAGGGCCAGGCAAGATGCCACCGAGGGCGAATATTTAACCGCCCGTGCGGCTTCGTAAATGTTGGCACTTGTTTGCATTTAATTTCGCGACCGTCCGCCCCGTCGCCTGCGAGACGTGGACGGCAAACAAGTTCGGTGCGCGGCGGTGAGCGCCGCGGCTCTCTCTACACCCAACAGCATGCCCCGCACACGCTTCGCCATTATCGTAAACCTCCGGAACAACTTCAATTACCCGCGGATCTAATCAATGGCGTTATAAAAATGTCGGACACGTTCGTTAAATAAAAATTCCCATCGTCCAAGGCGCAGCGCGGGGATTAAACTAACTCCACGGATCCAATATCTGCCAGTCAGAGCGGCCGGCCATCTTAATAATGACATTGTGGGCTTTAACTGTATGCCAATACTTATTGTCCCTGGCATAAATCCCCCCCCCCCCCCCGACCCCCACCCTGCTGTCCACCACCTTGACAGCTTTTTAAACAATATTCTGAAAAAAGCAAAAAAAAAAAGAAAAAAAACTTTCACATGTGCTGGTTAACTTCAGTCTGGTTCAATGCTGGACCGCTGTGGTGGAACGTGACGAGAGGAAGACCCTGGAATACAGTTCATCAGCACACGGCTGAACCTTGGGTGAAGGGATACTGGAATGATCGAACGCTCCAGTGTATCAAAATGTTATTTCAATATATTTTCTGGAATTTTCACAAAAAATAAATATTAAATTAAAAAAGTATAAAGTGGTTAACTCGGAAAATGAAACCCAAATTGTAAAAAAAATCTATTTAAATATTTACAGCATGCAGCTCTGAATAAACAAGAAAGATATTTTTCGGAAATACAGAATAGGAAGAAATCCTTTTTTTTTTTTTTTTTTTTTTTGCACCAGCTTCCCACCTCCTACAAAGGCCGCTGGTCATTTTTCCCTAGTGGTAGGATACTGGGTGAGATGAAGCACAATTTGTTTGGCAAAAAAAAAAAGAAAAAAAAATCAACAATTTCAACAAAAAAAAAAAAATTAAAATATGTTCGAATAAAGTTTTTCGCTAAAACATTTTTTTATGTACAAGATTTCCATAATGTCGGGGGGAAGAAAAAAATCAAATATGTGAAACATTTGACCGAGCGGTCAATCAGCAGGATGAACTGTATAATGGGAAATTCAGCGTGACAAACTCCCCTTTTGCCTCCTTGCAGAAAAAATGCGGATTTCGAACCCAGGCTGCAGTTTCCCACAATTTCTGCCGGCAGCAGCCGTGGCGCCGAGACTCGAGAGCCGTCTGTCTGCATGCAGGGGAAGCAAAGCGAGGGACACAATAATTGGTTGTTGTGAACACAGGTGCTGGTGATTGAGCGACCGTCGTTGGCATCTTAATTACACCGGAACGACACGGGACCAAGGACGCCGGTATGATATACGCCAATTTATTCATTAAAACACCTATCGTCCTTGCCTCGTCATCTCAGCCAGAGCCGGGGACGAGGTGCCGATTAATGCCGCCGATGTGGGGTGCGCCGTCACGCCGTGCTGGCAGATCGAATTATCTCGCACCGTAGTTGGTCCTCAGATGTGGAGCACGGGGAAAGACACCTCCGAGGCTCGGAATCAGTCTAACAAATACGTGCGGGCGAAGGACAAAACGAAAAGTGCACTGTGCTGTTGGGAAAAATAAGAAATACCGAGGCGGCAGAACGTGCTGAGACAGCGGCCCCACCGTAGCCGCGATGTTCCCGTCGGCGAACAGGTGAGCGGGGAAGTAAAGGGATGCAACACACGTGCGCGCACATACACCCCGACACAGGGTGTCGTTGTCAGCCAAGTAGGTAAACCAGCTGAATCATGGCACCCCAGACATGAAACGATCCTGATTTTGCGAAAGCGAATAAAAAAATAATAGTATTTTTTACAAAAGAAAAAAAAAACGGTCAATGCACCCTAAAGAATTTTTCTGCAGGACGAGCAGGTGACTCGGCAAACCGAGACACTCCGTTCCAAGAGCCCGCGGGCAAAAAAAGCGCGGCGCCTCGAGGAAGCGTGTGCGGGGAACATGCGTCCTTGTGTCACGCTTTTAGGCCCCAATTCAAGCCAACGGGCCGCCAAGGCGCTCGTAACCTTGGGTGTCGGGCGACTGCCATCTTTTTCCATCAGCCCAGAAAATTTCTTTTAATTTCAGCGAGCACTGACCTCGCCACGTTCCCTTAGTAACTAAATAAAAAAGCACTTACTTAGATTAGTTAGACAAAGTTAAGCAGGATGGGAACGGAGGCTGGATTAGATTAGGGCCGCGTGCTGTTTAAAACGGCCTTCCCCACAGCTGCGCTCCAAGCTAAACCGTCATCGTCCTGCATCGCATTTTCACCGTCCTCCCGCTAGTTTTGTCGTCGGTGCCCATTTCCATGGCAACTCTTTGTTTACGAAGAAGGACTCGCTGCGGTCCTTGAGTTCGCCAAATGCGAAGTCTCCCCCGGGGCCACGACGAGGAACCCGCCTCCCCCGTAACCTGGGAAAGAAGGGCAACAGACTCCATCTGTCCATCACGCTCTCGGGGGTGCGATCCTCTTCCTACCCGCCTGTCGAGTGCCCAAGACTGGCCTCCGCTCTCTTCGCTTAGTGCCCTCGGCCTTTCCCCAACAAAAGTCCAATAAATATTTCCACTGCTCTCTGAATAGAAAAAAGAAGAAAGTAAAAGTGCCAGGTGCTTCGGGTAGAGGCGCTCCCTTGGGCTCAGTGTCTGACCGGGCGGCCGCTACGTGTCCAAACATGCAAATACGCGTTGGGAAGGCGATTCCGACACGGTAGACCAAATCTCCATTCGCGCCGCCTGGGTTTAACCGAGGGCACCGGCGCTGAGAGCCCGTCGGCAACGCCGGGCCCCGCGTTAACTGCCGCTGGTTCAACTGGGAACCATCTCCGAAATCCAGGAAAAATGGCCCGTTCAAGATTCACTTCCGTTTGATTAAGCTTCCATGAAATAAATTCAAATGTTTTTCACGAGTGTTTCTTTCAACCAAGCGGTGCGTGTGTCTCCGGGTCGCCGGCAGCCAGGGGCTCCGTGCGATCCGCTGTGATTTGCACGACGCAGAGCAATGATCTATGAGGGACCAGAGCTCCCCAGAGGATGAGAGACGTCTTACGCACGGCGAGAGTTTTCATCGCCGCGTCTTTGATTCATCAAAGCAGAGGAACAGTGATCGGCGCACAGATTGGCCTCAATTTTCACTGACGCCGTTCGCTGTAAACACACAGAGAGTGACACGACCGATCTCTCCGTACGACGCTCCGTTTCCTGAAACCGCCCTACAGATGGAGCAACTTAACCGACAAATTACCAGCATTCCAGAAAATAAACACGTGCGTACACAAGAAATCAAAGCATCTCAATGTCTCAAATCTGAAATTCTCTCAAGCCACGTAAATTACGGCGCCGACGTTTAACGCGTCGAAGACGAGGAAGTTCGAAGGCTACGATAAAGTCGGTAAAAACCCGCGCCGTGTGCGTTCGAGACTGGACGGCCCGCACTCCGGGGGAATCGTACCAAGTTATACAAAAATCACGGCACCGCCAGGTGCGTCACACTCTACAGTTCCTGCTTTCGGCAGCATAATCAGTCGTCTCCATGGCAACCGAAGCCAATAACATATTTTCCTTCATTCAAAACGTTTCGCAGAATTCAAAGAGCACTTGGAGAAATGGCAGGGGAAAGTCAATAACAGACCTCATTAGCGCATCAATTCAGAGCAAAAAACAGAACTTCATCCGGTCGAACAACGTCCCAGAGAAAGCGACTGATATCCTGCAGCTCCTCGTCCGCAACGTTACACGTACGCGCGCACGCGTATACGGTCGATATGTCGAGGTCACGCAGACAAGGGGATCTTTGAGAAATAATTAACAGTCTCATTTTTCCCATTTGTACCCATCGGACTTGTGAAAATATCACACATCAAGGAAATTCTGTTTGGCTTCGGCTAAACTTATTTAAAAGAAAACAAGTCCAACACACAGGATTCGTAACATAGCATGAAAATTACCTCCCTTTTTGCTCAGCGTAAGAAAAAAAAACAAAATTAAAAATAAAAATAGAACCCAGGTGCCTTATTTATGCTTACAGGTACCAAGAGGACACCGATTTGCTTCATGTACTGCAAAGGGTAAAAAAGAAAAAAAAGAAATTACCTCCATAAATATGGCTAAGAATATTCGAGACTGATATAGTTTCCCTCCCAGAAGAGCGTATAATTTTATAGCTACGTGGGAAAAGGGACGTGGAGGAGACCCGGCCGCACAAATACCCGCACTGCAAAGTCAAGCGCTCGCGATGTCGGTCTCCAGCGCACATCAGGTGTGGTGTCCTCAAGTGTCCTTTAGCTCCCACCTTTTCGCGCATCATTCACCAAAATCGGATCCTGGGCCCCGCGGTCCCGCGAGAGCCGTTCGCTCGGCGTCGTCATCCTCGGATCCAAGGTACCACCGTACAGCTGTTCCGCGACCAGCTTTATTATCCGTCTAGATGAACTGATTTCAACAGCAAAAGCTCTACTTTAAAAGCCACACTGAAACATCACTGGCAGTGCTTGATTTACCAGATATCCCAAAATTTTGGCTCAGTACCTGTTATAAAAGGTGCCTCAAAGCGTGGAAACAAAATAAGGAATACTGTATATTAACTTTCTTGAATTGAGGCACAACTGTATGCATATTATTATTATTATTATTATTATTATTAATCTCTATTTACTTATTTATCTTATAGCTTTTTCCATGAAATACTCAACCTTACACTGCTTTACCCATTTATGTAGCAGGGTAATTTTACTGTATTGCTTCAGAAGAAGCACCTCGATCAAGGGTACTGAAGCAGGCGGAGGGGTTCAAACCCAGGACTTTCAGACTACAAGCAGCAGTCCAAACTACTACCCCACCTGCTGGCCAGAAGAAGCATTTACAAAGCTAAAAGCTTAGTTAAAATTTAATGAACACGGATATTTACTCCTGAAGAAAATGCTCAGCTTAAAGTTCCCGAAAAAGCAGCTACTGCAGAGCGCTTCGACTCGCTTCGACTCGCTTCGACTCGCTTCGACTCCACTCGCCCTCAACACATTATTTCACTTGTAAGCGACGCGGGAAGTTAGAAAGGTTACCCGGCGGAGTCCGTAAATAAAGAAGGGGCCGGTGCGATGTCGGCGTTAACAAAAGATGAGAAGAGCACCGCGGTCGCGGGCCGAGTCGGGGTCGCGACCCTCCGGCGAGAGGAGCGCGAGGCCCGAGTCACCTGCCGGCGAACCGCCGCGCGGGGCAGGGAGGGCAGCTCGGGTTCGCCCCGCCGTCTCGCTTACAGAACAGGTGAGGGAACGTGAACCGCGGCCGGGGACTCCTCCATGTTTTCTCTCCCCGAGACGCCGAGGGTACAAAATGTCTGCCACGGGACACGCGGCTCGCTTACGGTACGCGCGACCGCAGCGGGAAACACCGGGCCGGTGCGGAACCCGTACGCTCAAATATTTAAAACGTTCAAAAAATTATCCGGATGCCACGTACGCCGTACATCCAGATACGTTTTTTTTAAAAAGATCTATATATTACAGCACATCGCGGAATATGCATGTCGCACCACACTCGGGGTGTTGCAGAAATTTAATTTTGTATAATGACAATAAGGATGAATTAAGGTTCATTTTTACATTAAAATTACAAAAAGAATTTACATTAAAAAAAACTGGTGACGTTAACAAAATATTCAAAAATATAGTGAAAACCTGTGTTGAGGGAGCAGGCAGAGGGCTACGGAAGCTTCTCGCCGATGGGGTTTTTATTCCGTTTCACCGCCACACACGGGCCCTTTGTGAGTCGCCTATCAAACCCAACATCTGCCTTCGCTGTCTGTCGCTGGTTCGAATGCGGGACGCCTGCATCACACAGACGTTTCCACCCAGGCAGTGGGGAACATCAGACCCCTTCACCGTTTCAACATTTTTGATTGAATATATGCAAAAAGACAGACACACAAACACAGAGTGGAGGAGCGCTGCAGAAAAGCCACTAGGAAAGCAAAGAGAGGTACAAAAGGTTATTCAAAAATTTTCAGTCCCTCATGTTAATATTTGGAGTCATATAAAAAATCACAATGTCTATAAAAATGCAGGTTTCTTACAATTTATTTATAGGATGGCTCGAACCTTCACCAGCAGAGAAAAAAACTGATAGCTTCAGAGAAAAAACTGATAATTTATTTAGTTGATAAACTGATAATTTCACTAGAAGATTTTAATTGTAATAAGAATGAGGAATTGCATAAAGCTAAACTGCAGTCAGTGTTCGGAGAAAAGGGGTCTTTTTTCCTATGGAATGTTTAACTAAAAAAAAAAATCTGTAAAAAATTCCAAATTAAGAATAGGGAAAATATCAAAAAAAAAATTTAAATAAATAACAAAAAAATGTCTGCTAACTGAAAATCTGCATTTAACTCTGTGGAAAAACAAAGGCCCATTTACCGCACTGTGTCTGTACATATGGGGTAAGGCGTCTCTCTCTACCATAATGATTTCACCCGCGTTCCACCTCCAGAGTTCACGAGCACGAGTTATAAGGCCTTTCGCATCGCTGAGCCGCACGTCGGCCTCCTCCTCCATTACCGCAAACAAAGCCACCGCACCGGTTCGGGCGAAAAATCTCCGTTTTAGCAGGTGCGGGGTCAGCGGGGCTGAACGGCAACCTCTCGCCCCACACGGTCCGCATGTCGACACGGTAACATCGAACCCCCCCGGGTCAGGCGGGACGCGGCATAGGAGCACGGCGTCGCTCGCCTTTGGCCTTGCCGGTTTCCTCCTCCGGTAACATGCCGCGAGGGTTGCGGTAATGTCGGGGGGGGGGGGTGGGAAAACCCCGCACAACCGCTCGCCCACCCCCTCAGCTTGTAAGACTACAGCAAGAACCGCAGAGGTAAGTGGAGTCCGGCTAAAGAACGAGTCTGGCCTTTGTTACCTGCTGGGCGTGCGGCCGGACTGCAGAGCCTCCACCCAAAAGACGACGCATGACCGAGGTTAGGTGCAAAACAATGCGGTCAACGGGAGACGCGGAAAGGATCGTACGCTTGCTGCCGCTGCGTTAAGAACGAAGGACGCGCACATTTTACCTCCGTCTTCCGACTTCTGCGTCACGGAACACGCATTTTTGCATCACTTTGTTGTGTATATGTGTGTATGTGTGCGAGAGAGGAAGAGACAGAGAGAGAGAAAAAGAACACAGCGGGCGGGAGACAGAAAGGGAGCATGATGAAACCTCACAGTCACCCCCCCCCCCCCCCTCCAGCTGCCCCAACCCCCTGGAGGGGGCGTGACTTCATCGCCCCCTCTTCTTGGGCCTGGAAATGCAAAGGTGGCACCACTTTCATCTCCAGCAGCAGGACGGCCACGCGAACACTTTGTTTACGTCATCAAGAAAACAAACAACAAAAAACGAGGAGTTATCCCTTTTTGTTGCCCCCCCCCCCTCCCCTCCCCCAGCCCACTCTGACGCAGGGCTGCCGTCCAACACCCAGCGGAAGAACCCCACGCGTGCCACCGAGAGACAAACGACACGTCAGACCCCAGAGAGGACCCTATCAATCACTGGGAGGTCCATTCGGATCGACGTACGCTCCGCGGACACCGTTTGGACCCCAGCACGGGGCCCTGTCACAAACTGATTAGAACTTTAGTGGAGATGCACATGGCCCCACGAGCCGCTTCTCTGTGCGAAAACATTAATAAGACAACACTGCGTTTACAAAAATACAGACGGGAGTAAACAAGACTTCATAAAGGAAGCTGAACTGACATTTTAAAAAATTATTAATAAACACGCAAAATATTATCAGAAGGGTGTGAAAGGAGGAGGTAACTGAGGCACGCACCTCGGCCGCGGCATTTCACATTCACCGTTTCAAAATTACAGAAATGACTAAACACACAACACAATGACCGAGCTGCACATTGAAAGAAAAATGACAAATAACCGAGAAACGGGGTTGGCCAAAGGTGACCGTGGGAGGGAAGGTGCGCATTTCCGCAAGAAAACGCCAAAAACTGCTTCTTTTCTTTTCGCTCCGGGAACTTGAAATGAGAGGCAGGCCGAGCCGTGACACCGAGATCCACCGGGAACGACGGGGCGCACAGATAATGGGAAATCAAAGCGCGTGCCCCGAAAAACACACACATCACACACAATCACGCAAAACGTTCAGGAGCAAAAATAATAAAAACAACCACGGCAAGTTCCAAGTGCACGGCCAGGCCAAAAACAACAAATTATCACAACAGATACATGAGCAGAGGGTCTGCATTCTGAGCAAAAACCCAACTTTTCTTGTAATTCTCCTCCGGGTGAACATGCTGGGAGAGAAGCTGGGCCCCTTTCAGGACGCTGCACTCTTGCACCCTGCTCATTTCTGCTCCATAATGATACAACAAAAGCCTATTTAGGATGTTCCAGGAATCTCTCATCCCGCGTCTCCGTTTTCAGGGCAATTAGACAGCGATGCAGGGATGGCCCCCTGCTCCGCGCACTCGAACCACGAGCAGAGCATCGCCGAAGCCGCGGAGACGCAGTCAGAAAGGTACCGCTTCCGAGGCCCCGTCCCGGCGACGAGCCGGCACACCTTTCCAATTAACGTCTTATTTCGAGGGAATAAGGGGCCTCTGTTCGGAGCTGCACCCGTTCGAGTCTTTCCATGTGTCTCGAAGCAGCAGCCTGTGACACCGATGCGGAGGAGCCGCACGTACCGTTTTACACTGTTTTACACAAGGCCACATCGCCAAGAGTAACACATTAAACAAAATTATATGTGCACATCTCTTCCTCTGACATGACACTGGCTGTAATTTTTCATTTATTCGGTGTTAGTATTGTGGGGTTTATTATTATTATTATTATTATTATTACCGTGGATAATAACGAAATAATAGTGATAATAGTGGGCCACCCCGGCCGACGTGCTTAAATTCAAAGAGGTTTTGACATTTACATTTTTAACAGTGAGTTATTAGCAAAAGGCCCTCAACGCATAATATTTAGAAGGCACTTCATATGTTGCACAATTGACGTTGAGAAGTAGCTGTTTTTTTTTTTTTTTTTTCCCCCCCACGGAGAAGGAGACGGAGGACTTTGCAGTGTGGATTCCACAGTCTAACGGATGCGCCCCGACGAGAGCGCGCGCTGCGGCGCCTTTGAAGCCGCTCCTTTAGCGTTGGACACATAATAATTCCACATAACGCTACAAGTACAATGACAACAGCAACCGCAAAAATAACCATTCACAACATCAATAATAATAATAATAAGAATAATAATAATAACAACAACAACCCCGCATCCGAATCTCACCCACCATGTCTCTTCTCTCTCATCACATACATGATGTGTGACGATTTAAACTAAGAGCCACGCGCTTACGGCAGCGGTTCTGTTCTGACCTCGGAAATATCCGCGCGCACAAGTTCACACACCGTGAGCAGTGCGAGGAGTAAACACACACACACACACACACACACACACACACACACTTTTACTTGCGATTGATTTGCGCGCGAGAAGACACCGCCCCCCCCCCCAAAAAAAAAAAAAAAAAAAACACACCGCACTCCAATGTACATAACGATAATCAGCACCGTAATCGTACGCGCGCTCCTCCAGCGCCTCGCGCCGCGACACGAGCTCGAGCCCAAACTGGAGCCGGATCGCGGGAGAAAAAGACGCGGGAAGAGCGCGCGAGACGCGACTCCGCTCCGCAACTGCGCTCTTCGTTCCACCGACACGTATCACACTGCTACACACACGTGTCTATTATGTACCGCACTCTGTGACTCTGTACGTTCACTGCGTTTCACCGTGTTTCACTGCACACAGACAGTATTATATGATTATCTATTCATTACAATAATAACACGCGCGCACTGTTTCCCAGTATTTTCACTTTCACTGCACATCAT
Organism: Scleropages formosus; assembly: GCF_900964775.1. Lineage (NCBI taxonomy): Eukaryota > Metazoa > Chordata > Actinopteri > Osteoglossiformes > Osteoglossidae > Scleropages > Scleropages formosus. The sequence goes on from NC_041821.1 coordinate 3,027,801, forward strand.
CATGTCGTGTTGGACACATCACTGTAACAACGTTTCACATAATGTATTACTATTCTCTCTCTCCCGCTCTGCGCGCGCGCACGCACACACACACGCAAATCTGAGGACAAAGTGAGGGGAAACTACCTGTGTCACAAAGACACGCGCGCGCGCACACACGCGCACACACACGCTCTCGTGCGCAACACTTCACTCATCGTCGTTAACCGATCACCTCCCATCCAACCCGACCGCTTTCGCTGGAGCGAGGCGAGGCGAGGGGCGCGCGCACTTCAGTGTCACGCGAGTGACACATAAAGGAGACACGCGAGCGCCCTTCTCTTACAATTACAAGATTTTTTTTTAGGAAAGAAAGGAATCAAAAACCAACTGCTGCTCTTAAAATGCGAGAAGAGCCGTTTCCTTTGTTACTCCGACTGATACTTTAATTTGAAAAAGTACAGCGGAAAAGTGTGTGCAGGGAGGGAGGGAGGGAGGCGGACACGCTCGCGCTCGCGCTTAGGACGACCACCCACCGCGAGCACCGCCTTCCCGCACGGACAACAAAGATACGGCATAAGAACCAGAACGACAATATAATAATAACAATAAATATTAGTAAGAACAGAAAAACAGACGCGTAGCGAAGTGTGTGCCAGGGCGCGCGTGCGTGTGTGTGGGGGGGCTGTGCGCGCGGGCACTCCTACCTGCCGAAGCTCGTCGACATCCCAGGGTCCGAGCCACACGCAAACTTCACCACTGATGAAGATGAAGATGAAGGAGATGATGAGCGACTCGGGCCCGTCCGAAGAGGAGGAGGAGGAGGAGGGGCACGAGGACGGGGACGCGCAGCCTCTACCCTCCCCTCTCTCTTTCTTTCTCCCTCTCGCTCTCTTTTCCTATCCGTATGTGTGTGTGTGTGTGTGTGTGTGTCAGAGTCAGAGGGTCCCGGGGCCGCGCGTCCTCATCGCGCGCACGCAGCCGTTAAAGCGCGTGAACGCGGCCGCCCTTCTCCGCCGGCGGCAGCGACAACGAGAGCGACAATAACGGGGACGGAGAAGGCGACGGGGCGGATCGCGGGGCGCGCGCGTTGCCCGCCAAGCAGCACTTGGACGCGCGGAGCAGGTTCACGTGTGTGTCCGCCAAGGAGCCTTCCAGCCGAGTGGGAGCGACGCGGAGTGACGCGGGGGGAGAGAGAGAGAGAGAGAGAGAGAGAGCGGGCAGTGGAGCGGTGCGCGTCCCGCAGTGCGCGCTCCCGTGCGATGCGCGCTCACGAGTCACGGCGCCCCGCCGACAGCATCCCTTCCTCGGTGACCGCGCGAGTGCCGCTCACGCGGACGGTTTTATGGAGGGCGGAGGAGGGAAGGAAAGGTGTGTTCGCGGAGTGAGTCCGTGTGTTTTTTATTTTTTTCCCCCCAACTGTACTCTCAACGCCCCCCACCCCAACCCCACCCCCACTCCCCGTCCAATCAGCGCGTGGATCTGCGCCGCGGGGGTCGCGAAACACGAGTGAGGAGTGACGAGGCAGGGTGAGGATGATGAGGATGATGAGGATGAAGGTAATGAAGATGTGGATGATGTCGGCGGTAATGATGATGATGATGATGATGATGATGGTGATGAAGGCGATGACTTCTGTCCGCGCTTCTCACGGAGAAGTTAATGAATTTCCAGGCTCGTTGTGATTCACAGAGGAGCAAAAACCTGTCTGTTTTATGTGCAAATCATGAGGAGATTTATTGGAAAAAGGGAATTTAAAAATAATAAAACAACATAAAAATAACTTCCGCAGTAAATTACAGCCTAATAAATAAACCTACATAATAAATCTACCGCAGGTTTACTTGGAAAAAATAAACAAAAGTAAAATTGAAAACGGATAACACGATTGTAAACCTACAGGAACATTCCGTGAATTTACTGGAAAAATAAATAAAAATACAATAATAAAACAAAAAATAATAAAATGAAAAAAAAGAACATGCAAAATTTACAGCAAAATAATACTAAAAAAATAAAACAGAAATAAAAAAATGCAGCAAGATTTACTGAAGGTAAATAAAAATATATATAAAACAAAAAATAAAATAAAAACACAGTAAATCAATGCAGGAACATGCCAAAAGATGTAAAAGAAAGAATGAAAAGTATGAAATATAAAAGTAAAAAAATAAAAAAAACTGGTTGTAAGAAAGTTGGGGTTTGAAGATGTTCAGCTGGGGACATTCTGTCATAACTGTTAATTTTATTAAATTTCACAGTGAAACATCAGGAGACCAAAACCCCCTTTTTTATCTTTGTTCCTCATAGATGTGTTATGATGCATATTTTCATTTATGATATTTTCATGTTGATATAATGAGACAGAATGTCTATGATGGACTATTAATCTATTAATGTGTCTCCAACAACTACTGTCCTCGGGGTCTTATTACAAAAGGGCCAATTTAATGAAAATAAAATTATTTAGCATTTTTATCTGTTTCACGTTCGCATCTCAGACCCACCTCAGAATGGAAGAAAACCTGCTGCGAACGGTTCTGTACCATAAATACATTATGACTGAACCTCTTAAAATCTGATATTGTGTCCAGACTGCTAATAACTTGCACAGCTCTGCATCACTCTCCTTATTATTGTCATTATTATTTTTGACCTTTACTTACCCAAGATGTGCTACGATATTGATAACTTTACAATACTTACACATTGTTTTAATTGTTTGTGGTAAACACCTGAAGTAGTAGCCCACATAAATGGTACCGCAGCAGGAAACTGGATTCAAACTCGGTACCTTCAGAATGCAGCGATGGCACTAACCACCGTGCCACCAGCTGCCCCAACACCAGTTTCCACCCCTCTCCTCGGAGACGAACACACATCGCACAGATCAACAAGATAGCTCCTTAACCAATGCTCCTCCTACTGGTCATCGGGTGTGTTTGCACATTTTGTGTTTTGTCTCTATTTCTTCCACTGTGTAAAAACAAGGCGCCGTTTTCATGGGGCCTTGAAATGAGCTGAACTGAGGCGAAGGTGGTTTTGCGGTGAGAACACGCTAATGTGTCACGTTAAAATCCCACGCGATGCTTGAGAATAACTGTAGTATAATGGGACTTTGCACATAATGACACGGCAGCAGGTGGCGCAGCGGTCAAAGTTGTTGCCATGTGGTCAAAGGTGCCCAGTTCGAATTCCACCTCCTGCTGTAGTAACCTTGATCAAGGTACTTACCCTGAACTGATAGGGTAAGACTACCCTGCTGAATGAATGGGTAAACTGGGGTAAAGTTGCTTACCCAACACTGTAAGTAATGGTAGATGACTAGAGGTTAGTAATAATTTGTGTAGCTCGGAGCTCAGGGAGTGTTGGAATGCAGCGTAAAGCTCTGCTACACATCACTGCTCGTGTTTGTACCACGGTAACAATGTGATCGGGATAATTTTGGGATTTACAAACTGCTGTAGATGTGGAGCGCAAGCCCGTCCCACCGAGGGGATAAATTAGGGGCCCGTGTTTCATAAGAAGGCGGCGCTCCCCTGTGGCAGCGTCGGCCAATTACGGATATCAATCACAGCGAGCGCACTCCTCGAATCAGTTCAAAAAAACGGTGCTGCGCCAATCAAAACGGTGACACGGTGCAGCACCGGTAGGTAGTTTGGGTCCTATGGGAAAGGGGAAATAAACAAAAAGCTGAGATAAAAGCACCCCTGGCGGCGGGCGGCCTTGGCGTCTCAACGGCAGCCGCTCACGCCATCTGTGAGATAAAACCCGGTTTAATTCGGTCAAAGAGTCGTATGTCACGTGTGCGCGCGCTCACATACACACACACGCACACACATACGCGCATAAACAGCGCTCGGGAGCTGATTTCCAGTTGCAGTTTGCACACGAACCCAACCCAGGGGACGTTCGGTCCCGGTGAGTCCCCTGGTGCGGCCTCGTGCCACGCCGATACAGCAAAGGGCCCCCTCTGCAGCAGCCGCCCAAGCACAGCTGGACCAGGGGGGTGTGGGGGCACGACCCACTCTGTCCTCCCTCTGGGAGCTGCACTGAGACACGCTGGCACCGTCTCTCTGCCCCACCTTCCCTCCCTCCCTCCAACTGGGGCTCCTTTTGCGTGGCGTGGCAGCGCTGCAAAGTGGTTATCGGTGGCATTTAGCTCGTGACGGTGCCACTATGGTGTTACATCAGAGCGCCAGGTGTCCGCTGTGAACCGTAGTGGGAGCGTCCTTTACACCACCGAAATACAGGCCGTTACCGAGGGACAGGTGCGAGGAGTCAGCAGAGTGACTCAGGCAGAGGAGTCGGTGGTGCAGTGAGTCAGTCCTGTGACTGAGGAGATGCTAGAAAGACTCCAGGTAGTGGGTGGAGTTAAAGAAATGAGCTAGAGTCTTCCCCGGGTGCACGAGTGCTGACCGCTTGGTTGTCCTGCTCACGAAGGTCCAAAGTCGAACACTTGCGGGTTCTTGGTTTTGTCCCCGTTGTGGTGGTATGAGCTCCCTCTGTCCCTCAGAGCTGCTGAATCCCTCCCACAATGAAGAAGGGCCTTAAACCCATCTCTCTGAGAGCCACGAAAGAGTCCAACGCCGTCTGCTATGATCATCTATGCATTTGCTATTTGAATGTCACTCCTATAGGAGTGGACTGGAGGGATGTGAACCAGCAACACGGTGGTGTGAGACACACTCGATGCGTTCGTTAACCTGTGTCCGAAGCTCTTTTGTCTGCTGCTGATGGCCTTTTGTTTATTCTGAATTATGCTTCACTTTGGAGAAAAGCGTGTGACAAACTAATAAATGTAGAAGTTGAAAAGAGTCGCCAAAGTGATGGAAGGACAAGGAGGGCCCGCAGCGAAGACGGACCCGAAGTAGTAGGGACTCCACGGGCCCCCCGTCCCCAGACGGTCACATCTCCCGCCAGTCAAAGTCCCGAACCGCATCACCGTAATCGAAACAAACGACGTACACCATTCTTCGGCTCTAAATACATCACAAACAGGGGCTGCCGACGCCATGATTTATTCACCCAACATTAGGGCTGAAACCACAATGGCCGAACCGACGATCTCACAGTCAATCGGGAACTTGAAAGGGCCAAGTCGACGCGTGTCCAGAGATGAGCGATCTGGCCGTCGCGCCGCTCCTCGAGCGCCAAATGATGCAACGCTGAGCTCTGATGATTAATTCAACCTTCTTCATATCACTTTTCAAAGCAGAGCATCTTGTTAACATGAACTTTTCCTTTAGTTCAGTACCATTAGCGCAGAAGAACAGGGTGGAATTCGACAGCGCGGAACACGGCAACGTTTCCTCACAAAATTCATGTGTTATCAACAAAAATTACACTGTATAAATGCAGTGGTTCCTGTATCACGTGTCCCACCTACTGTAAAATGCAGAAAAAAGCTACATTCCCGTCTCTTTGTTTGTCTCTATGTAATGCAAGTACTTATAGATGCCAAAAATAATTAATAACATATAATAACAATTATAATAAAATACTAACAAATGAATACACTTCCAAAAGCCCAACTGGGGCTGGAAGCCTATTCATAACTCTGTTTGTTCATAGCTCCAACAAAACTTTTTCCAGGACACAACTGAAAGTTGCTTACAGCGATTATAAAGTTATAAATACAGACATCTCTCCACTTGTTTACCAGCTGGACTTTATAAATAACCCAGAAAAACACGATAAACAGAAATTCCAACCATTCCTTCATGCATTATTAATAACTGCTTGTCCAGTGCAGGGTCGCGGAGGTTCGGAGCCTATAGCAGACTTGAGGGCAGCGTGTCGCAGCGAGGCTGTTTAATTATTTCTTTCAAATTAACTTCAAAGTACATGAAAATGAATAAATAAGTAATAATAAAAGTAATGTAAATTACAGCCTCTCCCCAATCCCCTCATCAGTCCAGATTGATGACCATCATACAGACGCGCAACATTCGTCAGCATCGCGCCACTTTCAGCTTCTCTGATTTACACAGTTGGGTGCAGCCAGTAGCACAGTGATTAGAACTGCTGTCTTTAGATCCGAAGGTTATGGGTTTAAATCTCTCCTAATTCTAATTACCCTAACTTGCTCCGGTAAAATAACCTAGCCGCATAAACGGGTAAATAATTGTAAGAAACCCACCACTGTAAGTGACTTTGGAGAGAAGTGTGAGCTAAATGAATAAATTTAAATATGCAAAAAAAAATTATAATAATAATTACAGATATTAGAATAATTTTTACCAACCAGTCCTGTGCCGTCCAAAAAAAAAAAAAAAACACTTTTCCAGGCCGTTGCCCCACTGTCACAGTCCTGCCGCCCCACTGTCACAGTCCTGCCGCCCCACTGGCCTATAAGTCCGGATCTTGCTTGTCTCGGCTGTGCGGGACATCTGACTTATGGTTGTTTCACGTGTTTAAATCTGACCTGGCATGTGAACGGGGGGGGGAAAAATCAGTGTATTTTGAAGGCTCCTCCTGAGCACCTCTAATGAAGCGGGGTAAGGAAAACACCCAGAATTCCCAGCGCGGCGCAGGATTCGCGCAACGGAGGAAACGAGAGTCTTCTGAAGTGTCTGATGTGGAGATCGGCTTGTGTGCGAACGTGGTAGACTAAACACAGGATCCGAAAACAGGAAATACTCTGCAGTATCAAAAAAAAAAAAGAAAAAACATTCCAACCGTCACCCAAGAAGCCGCTCCGGGTAAACAGCTGCACGAGACATCGAGACATGAGGTCAGCAGGGGTTCGAGAGGTTCTGTCAATAGGAAGATCAGACAGACCACCCGCGTTCCAGTTCAGCTCTCTCAGTACTGTTTAAATATTGCTAAAATGTTACGTTTCATTGTGCTTTTCATTGCCTTTTTAAAGTCCCTCTGCTTGCTGAAAATTAATTTCACAGCAGGTCTCCTTAATTCCCAAACAAGACCTAGAAAATGTTTTAAAAAAAAAAAAGAAAAAACATGTTGGGATTTTGTAATGATTTTTGCACCAGTGCAGCTCCGCTGTATCTAAAGGTACAACAGAAAGTCCTCTCAGGGACTCGCAGGAGCTACGCCGAGCAAAAACATCGCACATATGGAGGAATTACTTTATAATTACCGTGATCTCAGTCCTCTCCGTGGTGTCGAAGGAGACGGGGGAAAAAAGGTGAACCTAAGAACCTTATCAAATGATTTGGACGCGAACGAGCGCCCGGAGACGAGATACGGAGACCTGCGGTATTTTGTCCGTGCGAGGGAATAATATCTGTGATTTATTCTCGCTGTGCAGAGCGATTTTTCTAAGTGAAGGATTGTGTAAAAATAATGAAATAAAAAAAGATGGCAGGCGCAGCAGATATGGCACATGTTGTATTTTCGGGACGCGAACGGCCGGCGGAGGAGAAGACCGCAGAGGGCGGCTCGGAGGGTGAGCGAGCAAGAAAACATGTTGGCGCCGTGGCGATGGGTGGGCGTGGCTAGCGAGGGGGGGGGGGGGGGGGGCGCATTACGCGGCGGCGCCGTCCATCGCCGGTGAGGTCAGGCCACTCAGGAAGTTTTACAGCAGCGCCCCTCCTTGTTGTTGTTACTGTTGCCGTGGTCGACGGGCAGCCCAGACGGCGCTCGTGGGTCTGCGCTCCTAATGGCGAGGGCGCCGCCACGGGTTCGAGCTCGCCAGGATGGCCGCGCCGCACCGCTCGGGCCTTCCGAGGCCTCCGGCGGCCCAATGGGGTGACGGGGCGCCGCGGCAGAACGCGAGGGCTCCGACGGGCGATCGCACGCCCTCACGCCTTCGCAGAGCTCCGACTCAGGAAGGTAAACATTCATTAAGGAGCAAAACAAGATCAAGACATTTAAATATTTACAAGACAGCTGTCAGTATCCTTGGGGCGAATTAATGACTCAACGAATATTTAATTTTTTCGGAGGGAATCTGAATTTCTTCCTTTCGCGCCTACGTCTTCTACAGTAACATCCCAACAGCGCTGCTTACAGCTTCCTTTATACCCCGAACATATGCTGCGTGATATTTTTGCTGTTTTTACCAAGTGCCATACTGGCTACAGTCGTCATGTTGCGATCAAAGGACGCAGGTTCGAATCCCACCTCCTGCTGTCGCTCCCCCGATCCAGGTACTTCAGCTGAAGTGATAGAGTAAAAATGACCCTGCTCTATACGTGGGTAAATCGCTGTACGCAGCTCAGCGTATAATCCTAACTGCAAGTTGCTTTGGAAAAAAGGCGTGAGATAAATGAATGAATGATAACAATAGTAAGGATTTTTACATGGGGCATGTCACCGAAAAGCCAACCGGCACCTGACCGCCTCCAAGAAGCATCGCAATGGAGCAGAGCTGTTAAATACGATATGGTTCTGTAAATATTCTCCGATCTCTCTGCAAGAGCGTGCAGGAGACAAGAGCGTGAGGATGAGGTCGAGTCCCGTGCGGCACCGCAAGCGGTGCGTCGCGACCGCGTCGCCGCTGTAACACCTCAATGAGGGCTCACTGTTTCCACCTCCGATGTTTTCCAGACCCGCGTGGAAACCCTCGGCTCCAGCATAAACAAGAGCGGTGAAACGCGGTAAACCCGAGCCGTCCCGCTGGTGGCCGCGTGCACGTTATCAGGTGCAAAACGCCCGCACCGTGTCGACGGCGTTTGGCAGATGAGGTGTGCCGCGGTGGCGCACGCTCACGGAGGCCCGTTCCCGCCTCGTCACGGGCATGGCACCGCGGGACGTCTCCGAGGGATCGGCCCGAGAAGGAGCCTCCCTAATGAAACGGCGTCCTGACATAATAAACAGAGACAGGTGCGATGGCCCTCGCAGCAGCTGCGTCCCGGCCGCCTCCGAAAGGTGACCTTTCACGCATTCCGTCGACGCCGCCCCGGCTCCGTCTGGGCCCGCAGCGGCCGTCATGACAGAAATATGAAAAGGTACAAATTAGAAGGTGATAATTGTCATCCCGACAGAGCGGTCGCGTCAAATTTCTCGGCCGATACCGAGCGATTCGTAACTCGTGTCCCGAATTCATTTTGACGAATGTCAACCCCCCCCATAAATGTAGGAGTGAGCCGCGCAGGTCGCTGACTGGGTTATTTCCACGGGGCTCACTCATACCGCTGGGTCTTTACCACAGCCGGCTATGGTAAATTCCCGAACGTGAGAGTAAGACAGCTTTGCCCCCAGTGAAGGTATGGAACATTCCGGAAAGCACATAAATCCTGCTGCTAAACCAGCGTGTTGCTTCACATCTCATATCGGTTCGTGGGACCAGGATTAAGACAGCAGCAGAGATCTTATTTACAGCGGCTTAAACAAATAAAGGCGTTTGTCTGAACTCATTTCGACGAACATGAGCTTTTTGCAAACGATTTTAATGGCAATAAACTGTGCTGCCGAAAGAAAAAGCGACAATACACTCGAGCCATGATAGCAATCACCACAAATTACTGCAAGAACACAGATGTTGGCGGATGCCTCGGAACGGCTGGTGGTGTAGTGGTTGGAGCTGCTGATTTTGGACCCGATGGTCATGGGTTCAAATCCCAGCTCCAGCTGCAATACCCTGGAGCAAGGTACTTACCCTAAATTACTGCAGTAAATTAGCCAGCTGCATAAAAAGGTAAATAATTGTGTAAGTCACTCAGCAATATAAGTTGCTTTGGGCAGAAATACCAGAGAAATGTAGGTAAGAAAGACCGACATGACCAAAGGAAGATCACGGAGTTGCGGTGCTACATTTTTTTAATTAAAAAATTTTTTTTTAAAAAGTACACACCTGATTTATGTGAATTCAGCAGCTACGTCTCCTGTGTTCTGTGAGCTACGATCACACCTGTTCTACCTGTCTCACGGTACAATATAAACAGTCTATTATGACCGTAACACGTCTCTCTCGCAGAAGGAAAACAACACAGCGAGTAGCACTGCTGTCTCGCAGCGCCTGGATCGTGCGAGAGGACGTGGGTTCGATACCCACTTAGTCTGTGTGGAGTTTGCCTGTTCTTCTCATGTCTGTGTGGATTTCCTCCGGGTGCTCTGGTTTCCTCTCACACTCCAAAGACATGCTGTTCAGGTTCCCCCATAGTGTGTGAGTGACAGAGAGTGTGTGTTCCACTGACGTATGGATGAGTGACCCATTGTAAGTAGTGTATCTAGCAGTGTAAGTCACCGTGGTGAATAAAGTGTGTGGGCTGATAACACTACATAGAGTTCATTGGAAGTCACTTTACTGAAAAGCATCTGCTAATCAATGTAAACAGGAAAAAGGTTGGAATATAAACTTTATGAAAATGTTCACCAAAACAAAACAAGCAATTTAATCCGAACCCTGCACACACACACACACGCACAACTCTGAGTACGCCAGGCCATGTGACCCGTTTGGGACCAAGTGGAGGAACATATGGGGCTCCTTCCTGGAATGTAGGCGGTCGGCAGAACACGGTTGGTGACCCCTAAACGGTCCAGAGTTGGTGACCTCCTCTCTCTCTCGCTGATGGGGGTGAGCGAGAAAGAAAGAGGGAGAAAAGCCTTCTGACCGCTGCGGCTCCATGGGCAGCCTGATGTATGAAAACTAATATTGTGTATTAGAAAATTAAAAAAAGAAAAAGTCAGGCAAAAAACAGGGTAAAAGCTCAGGGCTCCCTGGTGGGCTGCTGGGGTCCCTCGGCGTTCGCGAGGACACCGTCGGCGGTCAGCGGTGGGAACCGGCCGATTATCGCTCTCCCCCCGGCGTGTAACACATCCTGATGGAACCTGCGGGGCGGCTCACACTGTGCACGTCGAAGGAGATGTGCGTGTGCGTGTGTGTGCGTGCGTGCGTGAGTGCGTGTCCCACCCTCTCGATTCGACATGGACGTCCTGCTTCAAAGGGGGACCAATTTGGAAGAAAAAGGGGTTTTTCTTTTTTTCTTCCAATAAACTGAAACCTTAGCAACATGCTACGCAAAACCGAGCGCGGGGTCACGCGCCTGCGCAGTCCCCTCCAGCTCGTCGTCACGCGGCACAACCTGCTCACATACACCCCCTGCGTGCGCGCGTGCTCCTCCAGCAGTCTCGGCATCGCCCGTCTGCCGGCGGTCTGCTCGGAAAACGACGCGGGGGCCATCGCCCCGAAAATCTCTCTCTCACACAAGGAGGCAGGAAAAAAGCAAAATGTTAAAAAAAGGCGAGAGCCAATGAGTCGGGGCTCCGCAGACACACACACACACACACACACACAGAGTTATGAGAGCTGCTATTAGTGCTCCTGATTGCATTATTATGGACTATTATTAGGAGCCGGTTATGCGGCCGAACGGACCGGGTTTGCCGTATTCCTTCACCCGCCAATCTACACGCCCTCGAATGCCATATAAGAGCCCTGAAATGCAAAGCTGTGTAGGGGGAGCGCAGTACGGCACGGGTTCAAACCCCCCTCGCGTAGCACGGTGGCTTCCCTACGGCCTTTGGCGCGCCCCGGCACGCCGAACCGTGACCGGCCGATCAGCCTGTTGTCGCTCCTCGCAAACTCGCCCAAGAAGGTCAAGGAAAGAGACGGGCGACCGTGGGTTCGGCTCCCCTACGCCAGCTGCGGAGCGGAACCTTCCTACAGCAACGGTAATGGTTCGAGCTTCGCCCGATGACGATAACTCTCGGCGGCTTTAACGGACAGAACCGAACAGAGCCTGTGAAAGTTCTCGCCTTTGTCTCTTAAGTTTGAAAGTTGAACGTTCCTACGTTGATCTGCTTTACGTCGCTTTTCCAACCCCCACCCCCCTTTGCTGAGTTTGCTTTACATAAAAGTCGGAATTAATAATGGGGGGGTGAAATAAAACACATATGTAATAGTCTTTCATGGTCTTTAAACGAGCCTCTTTATGGGATTGGAGCGGGGGGGTTGGTAATTATGAAAATGGCAGCCAACTAATCCCACCACGAAATTGCGGCGCCTCCTCATTGGAGCACGGAGCCGGGGGGGTGGGGGTGGCGGCAGACAAAGCCCTCGCGGATCAGAAACGGCGGCCGCGGCGCGCGGCCCCGGGCCCGGCAGGTGGTCCCGAACCTTGCTCCGGTTGTGCCGTTTTTTTTTTAATCCCCTTCCCAAACGATCCCGGGCTGGCGGCCTCACGCTGCGATGAAGTTATCACGGAGCGCAGCGCCGCTCTCCCCATTATTCCGGCCGCATCAAGAACTGTGCTTTCATCGACCGGTGCCATCTGCATAAAAGGCAACGGCGTTGCCCGATAATTTCTAGCCCCGAAAGTCTTGCCGTCATTCACGGGAAGCCATAATTCCCCACACCCCCCGCCCCGGCCGCCCCTTTTCTCGGGGAGGAAAACTGCCGCCCAACAATACGTGTCATTTTTGGTGAAAGGAGGCGGCCGGAGGGAAGGCCTTTCAGCGCTTTTCACCTCCTGCTCCGAGTTTGGGGAAAACGATTTCCACACGGTGTCCGCACAATGTCTCCCTCCCTCTGTGGCTCTCACACACCCACACACACGCACACGCACTCTCACACACACACGATCGAGCTTTTCGATGGGTGGAAAGGAATGTAAACTCCAGCTGCAGATCCGACGCCGGAACTCACTGTAACGTGGTCAAAGGTAACCGATGACGATATAAGCGTTGTGATCAAACTGCAGACGGATCGAAAAATGCCGAAGTATTAAAAAATTAAAATGTATGAGTTAAAAGCAAAAATCAGTGGACCATCTCGGGTGTGTGCGCGAGAAACGCTAAGTCTCACGCTGGCCGTCGCTGCAGCCAGTCGTCACACCAAGGTCATCCACGCTTTCAAAAGCTCGACGCACTGACTGGTATGGTGTGTGTGTGTGTGTGTGTGTGTGTGTGTGTGTGTGCGTGTGTGTGTGTGTGTGTGTGTGCGTGTGCGTGTGCGCGCGCATAGGGGGGACTCTCATACGCGGGACAGCATCGTCTTGAGCTTGCCTGTGGCGAGAGTGGAGCCGGGATGCCAGAGTGCATTTTAATAACGTCAGGATGTCATGCCTTTGATTTCGGACACCTGCTGTTCGGTCATTCTGATTGGCCGCCTCGGATTAGGTCCGTCTCTTAGGGTTTCATGGCTGGGCGACCGAGGCGTGATACATTGAGCACATTCCCTCTTTTCTCATGCAGCAGCACAATGATGCAACACACCTCCAATGCAAATATTAGGGTGCAGAAGGACAAAGCTGCTCAGTAAGTAGCGACATTCACGTTTTTTACGCTATCGAAAGGGCTCTTACCGTGTCTGCGGACGCCGTTATGATGAAGCGCTATGATTAAAGGCACTTGCGTAGGAATGAATGTGGTGAAATTAATAACTGTACAGCAGAGTGTGACTTCTTCAGTGTTTGGGGGAACCTCCCTCAGCAGGTACATGTCCAAACACAAGGAAATCTGAGACATTATAGATGTTATACAGTTTTTTCTCTCATGATGTGGTACTTCTTACATTTATTTATTTATCAGACACCTTATTCACTGTGGTGACTTACACTGCTAGATACACTACTTACACATTCATCCATACTTGAGTGGAACACACACTCTCTCTGTCACTCACACACTATAGGGGAAGCTGAACAGCAATGTCTTTGGACTGCGGGAGGAAACCAGAGCACCCGGAGGAAACCCATGCAGACATGGGTAGAACATGCAACTCCACACGGACCGAGCCCGGGTCGAACCCACATCCTTTCGCACCACCTGGGCACTGTGAGACAGCAGTGCTACTCGCTCTGCCACCGTGCCACTCTTCTGTTGCTAGAAACATATCCATAAAACCCACAAAAATTCTTCAGCTACTAGGCCCTTCCTGCAGTTCGCGGCTAAATTCGGCCATCGTGCCAGTGGCGTAACATTGGCTGCCATGTACAACAGACGAGCCCAGAAGCAAAGTAATTTCCAACGCTCACCTGAACGCGTGGACGGAGTCGGCGATGATGTCATGTGACCAAAGATCTTCTCTGTCTTCATAAAGCTGGATGTAGCCAACTGGTGGAGCGGCAGGAGAAACGAGGCTAATCCACTGGCCCCGCCCCCTTCCACAACCGTCGCTTCTCGGCCAGACCTGTCGTCCGTTGGGGGGGTGGAGTCAAACCCTGTGAAAAGAGACGAGCAGAAATGAAGCAACACTGACGGGACCGAATCCACATGTACACCACTTCCGTGGCCCATGTATTGGGTGTTGTTTTCACCTCCTTCTTCTGCTCCGAGACCAGAGAACGGTGCAATCAGGAAAACAAGACCTGTCATTACTCAACCCCCACTTCCTGCCAGGAGCCACTCATTAACAAGGGCGCATGCGGCTTTTATACGCTATAATTAACAAAGACAAAATTCTCGTCCTGAGGAAAACAGACCCTCCGTACTTTAATCAATGTCACCGGCACGGCATCCCTCTTTAAAACCTCATCCCTCGCTCTCAGGATGCTCTCTGTCTTCTTAATAACGTTCATCTTGTCTTGCGAATTTCCACCAACAATGTTTTTAAAAAATATTTATATTGTAGCTCAAACTCGCTCACTATTCAACTTTTGTTAAACATTTATCCTTGGCAGGGTCACGGCGTATATTAAAGCTATGAAATTATCTTAAAAATACCATAAATACAGATACACGTTAAATGTATAAGCAGGATTGGACACGAACGCAGCGAGAGGTTTTGATGTGTTTTCTTGAAGCTGCCATGGGAAGTTACTTTCCTGTGCTGCAAATGGACAGCTCGAGCAGATCCCATTTAGCGCGTAATGAATCATGCCCTAAAAGCACATTTGTAAGTTCACCTTAGTGCATTTTTCGAGGAGACTCGAGTGGGTCGGCCGGGAGCTTGGAATAGCAGTTGCCCGTGGCGACGGAATTAAGACGGCTGACGAGAGCAGGTGGGGGATTTTGGGCTGCGAAGGGGGTTGGGTGGGAGAGCGGGCCATGTTTAGGGGTCGGTACCAAAAGAGGGAGCCCTGCTGCAGAGTGACCAACTCTCCAAATGCTTGGGGAAACTCCCAACGCCAAGGTCCAGGAAGAGTCATCAGGCGAAGGCCCAAAATACGGGGCGTTTACAAACCCGAATGGCACCGACTTGAAATGGTAAACAGAGCGGTGTACATACATCCGTGGACGGGGGTGCTGCGGCTGTTCGCATGAATACAATGAACACCTCAAGACCCCACAGTCCTCAAAGTAACGAATGCAATGAACTGACTTTAACCCATATCAAGGTCTTCGATTTAAGGAAGACCTTACTTAGAAACTGAGAAAAACAGAACTGAGACAGCTGGTCTGGGATCAATGAAGGATCAACTTTTGTTTGCCCCAAGTTTCCCCTCAGCATGATGGCAGAAAAATTCACGTCCATCTTCATTCTCTCTGCAGATGAGTAATGCCTGATGATTTTTTCTCCCCCAGTCAAATGAAGGCCGGCTGTTGCCCATTTCACGTAAGTTCCTCTCATTCCACGAATTTTTCCAAGATTGGGTTTTTCAAGGCACAATAGACCCTTCGCTATTCATGTGGCCTTGGTGTCCCACCACTGTCAACATGAGTTTGTCAGGCTAGATATGAACCTAGTAAAAATAATGGGAAAAAGCTCTGTTTCAACCACATATTTGCAGAAGGAGTGTCTTCATGCACATTTTTACCACGTTGCTTGCGCCCAGCAGGTTGGTGACTCAGGTGTTTGCCTACACGAGTGCACCCCAAAACAAACACGGACATCGCCAGCATTCCTGCTCGACAACGCAATTCACTTGGTCTTTACGTCTCCCCACATTGCTCCCTTAGCAGATCAAGATCTCCAGCTGCCTTGAGGAAGCTTGGTGCCTAACAGTTGCGATTCACACATCGATGAGCTTGGTTGGATTCACCGAGGTTCAGAGAGTTGTGTGTTTAGTGCAAAGCCCACATCACGCCCTTGAAAACGTGATACCTGAGGAAGAAAAGTGAAGTAACGATGACTCAACAACTGAGCGCAACTCCTTGATGATCCCAGAGAATGGCTGGAGCTGCTCTACACGGCCAAACCACCATTTTCGATGTGCCTGGTGCCACGGTTCCATGCTCCACGTCGGCTTCGCCAGTTGTCGAAGCTGCGGATGGGTGAACAAGCCTAATGAGAGCACACGAGGGTGCTCTCCCGGTACCTTCAACGCTGTAATCAATGAGTCGGGTTCTGGGCCGCTTGCTGACGGAGCTCTATGTCCGTTAGATGCCGTGCACCATGTGGTCGAGACTGCGCGCGATGCTGCCAATGGAACAGACATGGAACGACGCCGAAACACCGCCCTGGGCCAACGCTGGCAAAGCGCGGGCAGAACGGGCTCAGCCAGACGCTTTGAAAGCCACCGCGCCCCAACGCCTGGAACGTTATACTTCCTTTAGGACCAGGTGATTGAAGCGGTGCCACAGAGCACATTTTGCAAACACACACCCTCGTTCCGGACTTCTGTTTGCACGGCAAAATTTCACAGGAGGTAAAAGGCAATTCCTCTCGTCGGTGTTCCTCCCAATTAGGGTTGCAAAACAGAAGCATAAAATAACATAAAACATAGAACTGTGAAAATCTTCACAGCTACAATTTGTTAAAACCCCAATTAGCGATACTGGTATTAATCATAACAAATATAATACCTATACTTAGACTTGCCATTAGTGGTGTCTTAAGACTTTTTAGATATTAATTTTCCCTAACTGCCACAATTAAAAAAAGTAATATTTACATTAATAAATTGTTTAAATTAAAGCAAGTAAAAATGCCTTACCAGGAAATACTGTTTACTCATACAGTTCATACGTAAATAACTGCCATTCCTTGAAAGGCTTCTTCTTCAGGAAGTTTCTCTCAGAAATTAAAGCTCTGCTAATTATTAACCATTTAATAATTATAATATATTATTAATCATAGTTTATCTGACACCTTTCGCCAAGTGACTAATGTTTGTACCCGAAGTGCCTTACATTAATTTACACAGCTGGGTAACGTTGACTGTGTCAGCTGAGGGTCGATCCTTCGATCAAGGTAATTGTAGCAGGGGTGAGGATTCGAACCTGGGTCTTTTGACTGTGAGGTGATGGGCGTGACTCACCGTGCCGCCTGCTGTGGGTTTGTTATTAAAAAACACAAAAGGAAAAGCCAGTTTCGGGGTCTTACACTGACATGTTGACAAGGTAACGAAATGCAGTCGTTAATGCGTCGTTTTCCCAAGGGACCACCCCCCCAAACCCCCCCAACAACCCCCCAAACCCCCCCATCCCACAATACCTCTTCCAGGTCCTGTTTAACACAGAGCTCAGGAGGTCAGTATTACCTCCCGGCCTCAACGTCTCACTTCATTTTCTCCGAGCACCCCGGCTGCGGGACCTCAATTCACCAACCGAAAATTAATATCAGCGAGTGTAAAACCAGTAATGCAATAATTAATACCAATGTTAATGCTGGTATGACTACGGCCTGTTTCGGCATACAAATGTGGGCTGTGTGGGGGGCGGAGGGGCGGAGGGGCGGAGGGGCTGTAATGACTAAGGGCTGTAATTGTGGGTCAGTTCAAACTCCGCGACAAATGTGTGTTCGCTCACATATCTAATTATGGGGAAAAAACCCGAAATAACAATAAAGCGTTAGTGGCGCTTTCCCCGCTCTGCAGCGCCGCCTGGGTTACAGAGTCAATACCTAATACACCCCCCTCCCCAAAAACTGCAATTAATGACTCCTTTAACACCCTCTGTCTTGTATAAAATTCCCATTAAACACAAGCAATCTTTTTTCATACATAATGTCATAAAAATGGTTTTATAATGTCTATTCCATAACTTTTAAGAAAATTTTAATTACATATGTGATTATCCTGCCATTTAATTACTGTCTACTAGCAGCTCACATTCTCCACAGCAGTATAAATATTCTGAAATGAGCTTTCTACACTTCTCGTGGATTTATCTAGCGGTACCTTTAGGACTGTCGAAAAGATCAATGCCTCAAATAAATGGACTTAACAATGAACTCATTATCCTTTCCTGAGAAATGCATTTTCATTTAAATAAAATAAAATAAAATAAATCTGCTGTCACCGTGCTCCTGCGCCACCTCTCCCGGAGCGCGGCGCCGAGGACAACACGCTGCTTTGTTAACTCGTGTTTCGGGAAGCGTGGATTATGTCGCGGAGGGCTGCCGTGCCCAAAGAGATTTGTTTCGATTTGCTCGTTTTTAGGGCACGTCGGGGACACTTGGCCGAGCGACGGAACGAAACGAAGGAAGTGACAGGAAGGGGCTCCTGGAGGGATGTGGTGCTCAGGTACTCTTTGTTTGCTGGAAGACGCCAAAAGAGTGTTGAAACAGGCCAGCGACCCCAGTAACCTCACAGCTTTCACAAAGTTGTTATTTTTATAATTTTTATTTATTATTATAATTATTATTATTTCTTCTTATTATTAGTAGTAATAGTATTAATTTATAATCAACGTTACATTATTATTAATATTTAATTAATTATTATTGTTATTATTATTATTCTTATTATTATTATATAATAATCTTCACTGATTCCTTTGCCCAAAGTCATTTACAATGTCAGATATTCAGATTTACAGTGACTGACCCATTGATACAGCAGGGTAATTTTTATTTGATGAATTCAGGGTAGGTACCTTTATCAAAAATATTATAGCAGGAGGTGGGATTCAAACCAAGCACCTTCAGACTTAACCCCAGGCCCTTAACCATTAAGAGATGCACAGTATTAACTTGTAAAGTATAACTTGTAATACTCTGACATAGACTCTTCATAAACTCGGAACCCCTTCTGTGTGATTACTTGTTTAATTTGGTCATTTTAATTAATTTTAATTTAATTTTGACTTGGATTATTTGTACGGGATCCGACGATTTTCATTATAATCTGTTCACGGTCACTTAATATTGTCACTCATTCATCTACGTGACACTTTTCCCCAAAGCGACTTACAATGCGAGGCGTGGGCACTGAGCTACTTACACTGATTTACCCAGTTATACAGCAGGGAAATTTGTACTGTATCAGTTAAAGGGAAGTACCTTGATCAAGCAATGGGGACTCAAACCCAAGTTTTTCAGACTGCAAAGTGACGGATAACCACTGCGCCATCTGCTGGTATACAACTGATTTGTATTCACTCCATTTCCTACCCTCGACATTTTTTTTAAACGAGCCGCAATCAGGGCTCCCATGTTCGAAACAATGAAAATCATGACAATGTTCCTCGAATCAATGACTGTTTACTTGTTTCCATGGAGATGAACCCCACACAGGGAGAGTCGAGGGAGGGGAAGGGAGGGTCTCGCACTTACAGAGACGCCCCATACAGGGGCTATTGATTCGAGGGGTGTTCGGCGCTTCCAGTGGCCAACTTCCCTCTGCCTCCAGGGGGCTCAGAGTGGCCAGAACGCTTTTTCACCAACAAAACCAGCCCTGTGGTGCTTCTCTTAAAAAGTCTCTTAAAAATTGACTGACTGAAACAACCCCCCCCCTTCCCCAGCCCCACCTCTAGGGGCAGAGGGGCCGGGGGTAACGAGGCAGCCATTGGGGACCTGGCTGCAGGCGACCAAGCCCTGCACACAATCACTGGGCATTGTGTGTGTGTGTCCGACCAACTGTGGCACCACAGTCGGCCCCTCTCCGAAGGCGGGGGGGGGGGGGCACATGGCCCAGCGTGCCGTTCTGCTGAAACGTGAGCAGGGCACATACAAAGTGGTAACTGTTAACAGGAGATCCTATCTGTGGAACGGCTCCTTTATCCGCCCATCTTCCCCGTCTTTCCACACGCAGGAGAGGAGGCATGCACGCCGCATAGACACACACACACACACACACACACACACACACGCACAGAAAAACACACAGCACTGCACGCACTTGTACAAAAGGAGTCTCACAGCCAATAAACCAACTGTGCCCTCTAATGGCAGCTTCCCCTCTCTCCACTCAGATGCTCGGATATGAACACACACTTTGCTGCAGGCCTGCGTTGTGACCGTACCGCGCGCACACACGCACACGCGGCGCTGGGTCTCGGACCGCGTTCCACAAGCCGACCCGTCGCAATTTTTGCACGATCCCCGGGTACCCGTATCCTCTCGAACCCGTGCTGGCCACCCCATGTTACCGCACGCGGTCGTGCTTGACCGCTGCCCCAGCGGTCGTCACACGTGCCAACGATTGGTTGCTCACGGCGCCACTACACCTGCAGCCACTTTTCACTTCTTTGGGAGAAATAATTAATTCTACTGTCCTCAGAAGTAGTGAAACAGAGGGTGTGAGCAGAGGGCAGGGAGACACAGGGGATACTGTACATCTAAAAACGTATGAACGATACAAATATTAAGTCTTTTTGTCAATACTTATTAATTTCACTCATTTTATAATAGTGTAGAATATACTGAATATTCATCATATAAATATTCCGGCTGTAACAAAGTAACAGTTGCTGTATCCTTCGGAAAATACGGTTTATTTAAAAAGAAGTTTGCTGATTTTTGCTGAAAGCTTTGTTAAGGTAATGGGACATGTAAGTGGAAGCGACTCTGTGTGTGTGTGTGTGTGTGTGTGTGTGTGTGTGTGTTGACTATTGACAGCTTTTAAGAGCAGCTATGCTATGAAAGGCCTTTTCTGCCCCGTACACCTGCCCTCCATTATGGTGCTGCCACTGCTGCCCCCTGCTGGTCAACACCCCAACACCCCCCCCCCCATATTCAGTCCAATGGCCACTGCAGGTTCTGACCCAAGACCCTACCGGCAGCCGTCTTGTGAGCTGGGTCCCATGCTTTAATGTCCTTGCACTCTGCCGCACATCGTCCGCCTCCGTGTTTATCTCCACTCCAGCCGCTTCCCTCCCCCCTTTTCCTCCCTGCAGTGGATTTGGAGCAGCGGGGAGCCACTGAGTCACCAAACACATCCACCAGAACCACAGATCCAAAAAAAAGACTGTTTATCCCAGAAACCAAAATGCTGAACAAGAAGGTCCCATTTTTGCTCCCCCCATTTTCACACCTGTTTCGGTCTCAACAAAGGGCCCATCTTCAATGGGGGGCGGGGGGGGGTTGGGACACAGGGGCACCAGGAGGGATGAAGGTCCGCAGCTCTGGTCGGCGCCACAAGAGCACAGCAATTAGCCTAATGAACAGAACTGGGTGAATAAGACGGGAGGTGTACTGTGGTACCCCTCTCCTTAGCAAAATTACCTGCACTACCACACCCCAGGTGGGATTCACTACATCTGAAGTCATAAGAAAACTAGAAGCAAACTTAAGATTAATAGAGGAATTAAACCAGTCGGGAAAGGCCAAAATATAATGAATGCAAAATATTTCACTGCACAGGTCTGCTTTTCTCCCAAAAACATGAGAAGGTGCACTGATTTCACAGGTGTTGGAGACTCTTTGTAGAAGACCTTGTGTCTATAGTGGCGATGAATGAAGCTATACTCCTCCGAGAGTTTTAAAGACCACAGTGACAAAACCTTCATCTAATATAATCAGTGGTCTAAATGGCGATTCAAATATTTAGATCTTATTAGCTCTGTTTGCATGCAAAACAATCTGTAGAACATGGAGCGGCATTAAACATTAATGGAGTAACAAATGAACTTGCGTGGAATTGTGGAGCTCATCGGGACGTCGCAACGTAGCGTGGAACCATTTATTATTCTCAAATTAGCATCTTTTTTTTTTCCATTATGTGAGTCGCAAAGCTGCTCGGAAGTAAGACTAATTAGTTTATCTTGACGAGAGTGAGATTGAATGCGCCGGGGCTTGGGCTACACCGGGAAGAGCGATGCTGCGAGATGCTACATCTCACGGCTGCTGCTGCAAGGACACCCAGGTAAGCCTGGGGAAGGTGGAAACATGAGTATCTATGGGTAACTACACCCAGCAAAACTGAGTGAATCTGAACATTTTTTTTTCTCAGGGATCAGAACAGGTTACCAAGCATCTGGTACTTGAAACTATCAAGCATTCCAGTCAACATCTTCAACCATCACCTCTACTCTATTAAAATATTTAGTCAGTAAATAAGGTCATAAAATCTGTCACTCATACTCCAAAATAAAACCAGTAACAACTCAGAAACACATCCCAAAAGAAAAAAAGCAAAAAAAAATAACCAAAGCGAAAAACAAGCTACCCATGGCTGTAAAGGTCATCAGGGAAGAGCGAGTTCCAACTTAGGGTGGGGGGGTGTCCCGCCTGCAGGACTTGAGAAGGGAAAGTAGAATAAAGAAGCCTGATGTCGAGTCTTGAGACCTTCAGATTCATCCAGTAAAACAGACTTGCTATCGAAGACATGACAAGGACAACAATCACAAAAAAAAAAAAAAACATTATTTGCATAAATGGGTGGGGCTTCCACTTTTGTGCACCAATCAGAGCATGCTTTGGCTTTGCATGCAGTAACTCACAGGAAGTGACACGTTTCCCCCTTCGATCAAAAATGAAATCAAAAACGCCCGATTTAGCAGAGAGCCCCCAAAGCACGGAGAAAAAGATCAGTTTTGTTTGATGTCACGTGAACAAGAGAAGGCGTATCACCCCCCATCCCCCACCCCAGCCCACCACGCTCCTCTCTTCTTCTTTATTATCATTGTTATTTATTGATGTTGTTCTCCTTCCATAGTTATGTTGGTGCACTAAGCTCCTTACGATTATTCTCCTATTTATAACTTTTTTTTGAAAAAAACTAATTTCTCAGATTAAAAGCAAAAAAGAAAAACATTTATTGTGTTTCAGAAGCTGCCGAGTTCCGCCGTAGCAAAACGTTTGAAATGAGCTAATTAAGGTGAAAAAGCTTTCTCTCTTGCTTAAAAGAGCCTTTT
This sequence comes from Scleropages formosus, assembly GCF_900964775.1. NCBI lineage: Eukaryota > Metazoa > Chordata > Actinopteri > Osteoglossiformes > Osteoglossidae > Scleropages > Scleropages formosus. The sequence goes on from NC_041821.1 coordinate 3,050,589, forward strand.
TTAATCAAACAGCCATTGGCCATCACTCCCTTCATTACTTACTGTACGCCGAGCAGAAAGTGTTGGACGTATGGATTGGCCGTGACGAATGCCACGGACGGCACATTATTAGCGACTTTACGGTAAACGGTATTTTCTTTATGATCGTCTCGCAGCACTCATAATAAAAATAGCAGAAGCAGTAGTACTAATAATAAATAACGGCGGCAATAACGATAATTCATGCGGGCGGACGAAAGGCGAGCGCGCCGAGCACCGGCCCGGTGCAGTACGGCTTAATTGCCGAGCTGCTGAGTGTTTCCTTTCCACATCAGTCCGGGCCTTTTTTTTTCGGAAACCGCGCAGTAATAGGGCGAGTAAACCGCCATAAATCCTGCTGAAGTATATAAAGCATGACTATGACATCAGCGATTCATAAATATTAATGTGCGTTAATACAATGCGGGGTCTTACAAGCACTCAAGGCCCGCCGGACTGCCCAGGACAGGCGCCTACTGTAATAAGAGCCATTATCTCGCCGAGGTACCAGTTAATATTGCTGTATGTCACTGACATGGATAATTAATCTTGCTGCCAGCCGTTTGTTTTTAAGGCGAGCGCCAGGAGCCGGGTGGCCGAAGGGGGGCCCCGCTGCGCGCCTCGGTCCCGGCCCGCTTTCAAAGAGGCCCTCTCGCTTTGTTGCGGGAGGGGTGCCGGGCGAACTTGGCACTTTGAGTTTGGGACCGAGTCCTCGGCCCCCAACGCCGCCGTCGCCCCCTCTCATCCGTAAGAGCGACCGAGCGCCGCCCGCGGCCTCGCCGCCTGACCTCTCCTTCCTCAAAGACGCCCTCATCCACTCGCGGGAGAACCCGCCGGAAAGATTCCTCTCCGACTCGAGTGCCTTTATTCCGCCGGCGTCGGCGCTTTCCGCAAAAGCCAAATTCAAGTGGCGCGTTCGAGAGGCCGGGAGAGAAATAGACGCGGTTCTCGCGCGCGCCGTGCGGAAGTCCTGCCTCTCACTGACTTTACGGTCTCTGCCGAGCTCTGGATCTCCGGCGCGAGGTGCGGTAATGAGGTCTGTGGGGGGCGGCTCGGGGGAAGGGCGCGGCAGAGTCGCCCCCTCTTCGTTAACGTGAGGGACAGCGGCGGAGGAGGAGGTCGGCATGTGGCATCGACCCCAAACCCACGTGTGCAGAAACACACCTGGACCCGGTCCAAGAGGTCATTACCGTAGTCCCAGGGTGTCAGCAAAGTGTCGGCGCAGTATTAGAGGGGAGGTGGAGGTTAAGATAAGGCTAAAGCGAGAGGATTAAACAGTGAAGGATGGCGGAGGTCGTTACGTCGAGGAAGGGTTCGAGTTGGAGGGAAAGAGGGATGGGAGCACCGAGGATCCGACGGAGATTTATCACCTTCCTGAAAGTCAGAGTGGGCGGGTTCTCGCGGGGCAGCAGGTGGCGTAGCGGTTAGAGCGGTCACATTGCGCTCGAAGTGTCCAGGTTCGTAGTCCTGAGCAAGGTACCTACCCCAGCCTATTATAGTACAAAATGACCCCCTTTACATTTAAATGGGTAAATCGGTGTTAAAATGCGTCAGAGAAGGGAATAAACAATAATAATTTATGTTATTCACACCATTAAAGAAGCGCTAGTATTAGAGAGACGTCATTTCTGACACAGTGAAGTAAAATTTGGTGAAATACCACAGTGGATTGTGCCATGTTACTGCGGTCTGCTGGACATGGTAAACTATTTTAAAGAAGAGCATTTGATGAATGACAGTTAACAACAACAACAACAACAACAACAACAATAATAATGATAATAACAATATAGGTTGTGTTCGTTCCTTCAAACGAAACCCTGACATGCATCTGCCAAACAGATGTCTATTTTCCACACTGATGTGTTTTCCTTGTGTGTGTGTGTGTGTGAGAGAGAGAGAGGGAGAGAGAGAGAGAGAGAGAGAGAGAGAGAGAGAGAGAGAGTGTGTAATTGCCCTGTTAGTTAGGTGGACTCTAACTACCCTTGAGCCCTGCGCCTCCAGAATAGGCTCTTGACCACCTTGACCCTGACTTGGACAAGCAGTTGATGAACCCCAGTAATATTTCTACACACAGACTATTTACATTTATGTTTCATCACATTCTTCTCTCCAAAGCATCCGATAACGCTAAGCTACACTAGTACCATATATCAAGGTACTGACCCTGAACTGGTGGAGTAAAAATGACCAAAAACTGTTTCAGTGGGTAAATCAGGGTATGAAGCTCAGTGTAGAAATGCTTTAGAGAAAAGTGTGAGATAAGCTAAATAAAGTAAAAACTGAGTAACGTGTACTTCATACATCAGGAAGAATTAAGTCCAGATCTATACTTAGAAGCGCACGTGTCTTAGAAAAGCCATTTGAGGCAGAGTGAAGTAAAATGTGGTGATGTACCACAGCGGAGGGCGGATATCGACCGCTCTGTGTCTCTGCCCTGCTGCGTTCGCCGAAAAGCGGCTGATGGGGATCAGAGGAGCCGAGCGCTTCGATAAAGGCCTCGTTAGCCGCCACGAGCGGACGCAGATGTTCCGGAACAATCCGTGGAGCGGAACTCAGAGTCGGAAGGCCGTCCTTGTGTGTATTCGAGTCGTGCGGATAGGAAGAGAGAAGGTCGTGGGCCTGAACAGAGAGCAACGCCACTCGCAGTCTCCTGGGTGTCTTTACAAGGAACATTCTAGCACATTCCAGGACCTGCCGCGCCACCATAAGAGATAAAAATCACTTGTCGGATAATTGGACGTCAAGAAGTCGGTAAACATTCAGGAATATAACAGCAAACGAAAATCTCTGCCCTGCACTCCGATTACAGACACAGGAATTTCTTTGATTCTTGTTAAAAAATTTTCATCTGTTCATCACTGGACCCCATGTGACCCGATAACTGAACGACCGGACAGTCCAGTGAGTCACAATGTTGTTTTAAACATATCATTTCCAGGATTTTCAAGAAGATGAAAATTAAAAAAAAGCAAAGTAGAACAAGGTTTGTCAAAAAAAAAAAAAAAAAAATCATTATGTTTCAGTATTTGAAATAATTTTTAACATTAACAGTTTGTATTGGTTACAACTACAGGCAATTTCTTTGATTTATCTAACTGAATTTATTTTTGTTAATAAATTGAATCTGTGCATGACCCGACCCTGGGTGACCTGTGCGGACAGTCCGGTGCGTCGCAATACAGTATTATTTCCAAATATATTCTCCAGAATTTTGAGAAAATAAAAATAAACCAGCAAAGTGGAACCCAGTTTGAAAAATCAGTTTATATCAATATTTGAAGTGATTTACTTGCGTCAAACGTTGAACAATAATATGAAAGGAGATGTTTTAGTGTAAATGCAGACTTGGAGAGGCAGCGCAGTAAATCCTCCACTGCGGCATCGTCATCAAGGTCGGTTAATAAACGAAACAAAGCCCAAAGTGTCAAAGAATCACAGTGAAGCTGTCGAAATGGTTCGAAATGTCACGTATTTGACACATTGGAATGAGCGGTCAGTCATATGACCGGACCCCCCCCCAACCCCCCCATTAGTCTGGTCACGTGAGGATGACCTGCAATGGCTGTAAAGTCATATTTAACAGTACGGCTGTTTTCCAAAAAACAAGCAGCGCGGCTATGGACTAGTAAACGGCGTCCCTGGTGTGTGACCGTCCAGTGTAACAGCTTCGGTAAATAACAGAAGACTTTTACCATCTCAGATACCTATATTTACACCAAATTACATGCTCTGAGCGCGGTAAATGAGGGAACTTTTAAGAGAAGAACGAAGGGAGGGATGAGATACCGTTACCTGTGCGTGTCAAAAACACAACCGCTGGTATGAGAGAGCGACACGCACACACACACACACACACACACACACACACACACACACAGAGTCATAAGGAAAGCATCAGGCAGTGTGTCATCATATCACCACAGCGCTTTATCCGCTCGAGGTGGAAAGGTGACGCAACAGGTTGCTTGGAGGAGATTTGGGATTTTTCTCTCTCATATTACAGTCTCTCCTTACTTTGTCACATCTATCAATTTTTCATCAATTTATAACTTAATAATAAACTGGACCCAAAGATATATGCATTTTAAATTCAGAGAAAAAAGAGAAAAACAAAATACAACAGGATAATACCTTATGGTGTATGAAATGCCTGAACGACTGATATATACAAAACAAGAAATAATTTATATATAATTGTAGTATCAGTTCAGCTCAGACAGCGAATCGCCGGGGAGAGTCGGGAAACGCGAGGATGGCCGATGGTCACTCAGAGATAGTGGTCAGACGGTCAGTGTGTCTCATTCACACGACTTGGTCACTCTGGTATCAGGACAAATAATCCGAGCATCTTATTAATATCATATTAATATTGACGTAACTGGAGACATTTGAGGCAAAAGGGAACATTACGGTGTGAATCGGTTATTTTTGTCTTAAAATTCCACTGTCACTCATTATCAGAAGCCGTTTGTCCAACGCAGAGTTGTGGTGATCCAGAGTCTATCACGGAAACATCAGGTGTGAGGCAGGGGACACCCTGGACGGGACGCCAGTCCATGGCAAGGCAATGACGCACTCATTCACTCCCACACACACACAAACACACACACACACCAAGGGCAATTTTGAGTCACCAGTCCACCTGTTTTTGGACTGTGGGAGGAAACCAGAGCACCTGAAGGAAACCCACACAAACATGGGGAGAACACGCACACTGCACTGAACCAGGATGTGAACCAGATGCATCACTTTGCCCACCATTCCCAGTCCCCCCCTCCAACAAATTCATATTCTAAATAAATAAAAGTAAGACATATGTCAAAAAGGTGACTTCCAATAGTAACTATTGTTAATTATTATATATTATTATGGTTCAAAAGTCATCAAACAAATAAGAAAGTAGTATGTTAACGAAATACAGGACTGTTGTTCATTTATGATTTGATATGATTTGCAGTCAGGTGGCACAGTGGCACAGTGAGTAGTGCTGCCGTCTCACAGCACCTGGGTGGAGCAGGAGAATGTGGGTTTGATCCCCACTCAGCCTGTGTGGAGTTTGCATGTTCTCTCTGTATCTGTGGGGGTTTCCTCTGGCTGCTCTGGTTTCCTCCCACAATCCAAAGACTTGCTGGTCAGGTTCCCCATAGTGTGTGAGTGACAGAGAGAGTGTGTGTGTTCCACTGATGTATGGATGAGTGACCCAGTGTAAGTAGTGTATCTAGCAGTGTAAGTCACCATGGTGAATAGGGTGTGTGAGCTCATTGGAAGTTGCTTTGGAGAAAAGTGTCTGCTAAATAAATGATACATAAAATAACAATTGGCTACTGTACTCTGAGCTTCTAAAACCGTGCAGCGACGGCCGTGTGTGTGATGCGGGAACACGAATGGACTCGGCCGTGAGAACGGTGTTCATCGGAACGCTTTTGAGGGACCCCGGCTACCGTTTTCCTCCCTTCCATCTGTCACGCGGTGATTAGATTGTCCGCTGGGTGACTTTTCCTTCAGCAAATATGGACGGCGCACTTGGGTCCACATTGATTACCTGTCTCGATGTGGTCAATACGTAACTAAAATATATCCATTTACAATCGCGCTTCGTCTTTCCCTTCTTCACAGATCGTTATTACTCTCCGTCTTTCCTTCCCTTTTAATGTTTCCCGACACGGTTTCCCCCTTTTCCCTTAATATTTCATCTAAATAAAGAACCATTTAACATGTAGCACAATTATGAATTATGGCACAAAATGTATTTAGACATGAGGATCCAACATACCCCCGGTGTACGAACCCCAAATGCTACATTAATATTTATCCTTATAGCTGACGCTTTTTTCCAAAGCGACATAATTATTTACCCATTTATACTGCAATAACTTACGGTAAGTACCTTACTCAAGGGTACTAGAGCTGGAGGTGGGATTTGAACCTGTGACTTTTAAGCACAAAAGTAATAGCACTAACCTCTACACTACCCGATGTCCCCATCTCTTTCTTGGCACTCAAAGCTCAGTGATCACTCAGAGACCAGAGACCAGAGACCCCCCCCCCAACCCAGCTGGGCCCCTCTGGGCTCAGCATCGTTTTCACTCATAACGTACAATTCGACATCAATTTCTATTTTACTCAGCGAAGTTCAGGGTGCGTTTCCGCCCACGGGTACAACGGCAGGACACCACGCTGGGATTTGATCAGGTTCCTCAACCACGATGGCCCCACTCTTAGTCAATATGATTCGAGGATGCTGCTGGGGATGCACCGCTATCCAACCCCACCCCCAATCCCCCAGCCCCCAGCCCTTTATTCCCTGTGTTTCAGTCCCCCCCCCCCCCCCCGGGATCCTGTGTGTCGTGCCCCCATCTCCCCACTCAATCTCCCTGCCCCTCTTCTCATATTCCGTCTCACTTTCTGTGCCCATAAAAGGCCCGAAACGTCCGCAGGAAGAGTCTCTCGGCTGAATGATGAAAGAGATGCGAACAGACATGCAACCGCAGAGGCCGGCAGATGGCACGGCGGCGAAACCGGACATGGAACCGGGAGGTTATGAGGTCAAATCCCAGGAGGAGAGCTTCTGTTTCGGCTCTAAGCGGGGCATTTAACCCAGTACACGCAGAGCTAATTAAGTGCATAAGAGAATAGAGACACTAATTAGCATATGGTAAGCAAATGAATAAATAACACGGCCAAGCGAGAGAGGGAACAGATTGAGGAGTGAAGAAAGAGAGGGTCGTACAAACGGGACGGAACTAGTCTCATGCTGGCGGAGTGAGGTGGACCACAAAGACGTTCCCTGTGGGTACCGCTGCAGGCTCGTCTCTATTCTGCCGGAGGCCCGAATGTCTCACCAGCCTCCTCTTTGCTCCTAGTGGGTGGTGCCTCGGTGACACATGCCGAGGATGCGATGCTTGCTCGTGGACCCCATCTCCTTTCTGGAGGAACCCCTTACTTCTCGCTCACATCTCCTTGTTCATGGAACTCCATTCTTCTCACTCATGGGACCACCTTCTTCCTGCTCAGGAAACACATTTCCTTCTGATCGTGGAATCCCTTTCCTCCAGATCATGGAACACTCTTCTTCTCAATTATGAAACCACCTTCTCCTCATTCATGGAACGCACTTCTCACTAGTGGAGGCCCATTCTTCATATTCCTGAAACCTTCTTCTTCTTACTTATTGAACATCCTTCTTCTTGCTTATGGAAACCCCTTTCTCATATTCATGGAACCCTCTTCTTCTTGCTTATTGAACCCCCTACTCCTCATTCTTGGAACCTCCTTCTTGCTTATGGAGCCCATTCTTCACGTTCAAGGAACTGTCTTCTCGCTCATGCAACTGTCTTCTTCTCTTTCATGGAATCCCCCCTTTACCTGCTCGCGGAAGCCCCTTTCTCCTTGCGCTGCAACCCTGGAACATCTCGAGAGGAGAACCGCACCTTGCCCAAATTCATCAGGTCGACATTATCCCTTCAAAACGGCTCTGTGTGGTCCAGCACAGCGTCAAACAACTTTCCCAGATGCCCTCGTTGCCGAGGACCGACCTCAAAATCCCGACGCCATCGAACGCAGTGAACACGGAGAGCGAGGGGGAAGTTACTCGTGCCAAACAACGGCAAACGACGCCTCCTCTGCCCAACGAACCAAGAAAGGAGAAAAGTCACCCGGAGAAAACTTGAGGGTAAAATGAGCAAAGCGCTAAGCGTCTCGCCCTCAAACAGATTCATTTTGGTCTGGCCCCTTTCCGCCGCGAGACTCGTTCCTTAATAAATTTCCCCGGGGCGTGCTTGATGTATGCGTTTAATATTACAGACCTCTTATCAGTGTGTCACCGGGCAGACAAAGAAACAGGGCTCAGCGAGAGATTATTTTACAGCGCTTTTCAGTCATTTACATAGCCCAGTGAATCAGTCCCACGGAGGAACTTGCGGGAGGATTAAAACGGCGCGACACCGGGAGGATCGATGCCCGCGCCGTCCCTCGGCTGCACGGCTTCCGCGCTCACAGCTGAGGGGAGAAGCGTGGATGTGGACGCTCGGGGGCTCCCGCCACCTCTCCGTGAATGAGTCGGCTGAGAAGAGAGGGGGACCGGTGGGAGGAGCAGCTCCGCACTGGCGACTCGAACCCTGGACCGGAATGCGCTCCACGTGTAGAGTGAGGTGAACCAAATCCATTGTAGGGTGGGGAGAAGGCCTTCCGGGTGTACCTCATTCACTGCAATCTCATCTCTTTGCACAATAATGACAACAAAAATAATAATAATAATAATAATAATAATAATAATAATAATACGCTTTCCCCTTTGAAAATGTAGCATCCAAAGCCCTCGTTCTCGCAGGATTAATTCAGCACAAGCGAAAATCCTCTTCTGAAACATTAACGCAGCCCATCAGATTGGCTCAAATCTAATCACTCAAGAAGCATAATAAGGCCTCTTGTATGAAATTAATCTTTCCTATTTTGTCAGATTTCCCAGTTCGGGGGGAAGAGCACGTTTGCGTTTGCCCTCTTTTTGCTCGTCGCGGTCGAGATGTACCGAGATTTGCATGTTGAAGCTCGTTTCTGGAGCCCGCGCCACACGTCCCTGCCCTCAATACCTGAACGCCATCCATCTTACATGTTTACTCCACCTTCGGCTGGGGGGTCCCAGGTGACGCGGGGGCCTAGTTAGAGAGGCATCGTAATCCCGACAAACTAACGATTAAAACGCTACTCTTCGTTCATTTCAGCAAATTGTTGACGTCTAAATTAAAACACGCAGCTGTCTTTGCGGGTGACGTCGGAGAGCTCCGGAGCACCGCTCTCGGCTTCATCCGCAGCGCGTTCCCGCTCTTGTTTCCGCGTATCTCGGCGCCGTGACATTCCCGGAGGAAAGGGATGCCGGGAAGATAAGGAAGGTAACGGAATAATCGTCTGACATCGAGAAGATGCATGGGGCCTCGTGTCAAGAGGGAAAAAGCGCGCGCGGTTCTGGGCTGATCCGTGCGGCCTGATGGTGCACCATCACAGTGTCGTCTCCAGAAAAGTGGCAGGTTATTCTGTCCTATTTACTAGTTATTTTTCCATTACCTCCTATTTACTTTCTTCCTCTTTTTCGTCTTCTTATTGTTATTATAATTACTGCTCTTACTCATTCAAGGGTTTAATTAATACAAAGCAAACCATTTTTTTTTTCCATTTTCTTCAAGGGATGATCCCATAGGTGAATAATAATAATAATAATAATAATAATAATAATAGAACAAGTCAAAGAAATCAGCAAAACACCAAAATAGTGTGCAATACAACGTCACAAATTATAACTAAATAAGTTTCTTCTGAATTATACTTATAGTTAACAGTTATACACCACTTGTGCGCTGTAACAGAAAAACTAATATTAACAACACATTACTGTTATTACTGATATCTATGCAAAAACGTGATTGAACCCGATTAAAAAATCTTTAGAAGTTAGAGAGGAAATTAAGACACATAAGCGTCAAAAGTAAAATTTCTATTATACATATAAAATACCAAATAAATCAATGATCATGTACCCTAATTTTACAACATGCAAGTGTTTTCTTTTTTACACAGTTCCGTGTATTGTAAAAACATAATAATTTTGAAAAAAAAATCATATTTTGCAACTGTACTGCTGGAATACTTATTTAAATATGTTTCTCGCCGGGATCTGGGTGCTCTGCACTCTGTTACGGAGTGTGTGCTATGGGTGTGTGTGTGTGCATTTTGGGAAAAAAATTTTGTGTTTAAGGACAACTGATTACGACTCCTCCACTGCTATACAATAGAAACCCCTGGAACTCCAGAAAAAACGAGTGAATATTTAAGAGCACTTCGCTCACATATTAGTACCGTTGGCAGTGATGTTCGGGGGGATCGAGCGGCGGGACCAACAAGAAGGTGAGAGAGACGGCGTCGCGCTGCCGTTCCCTGGGCCTCGGCGACACTTTTCAAATGCCACCTCATTTGTTACCGTGCTAAATATAAACGCTTTGCTGACAACTGCGGTTTCCTGCGCTTTATTAGCAAAACATGGAAAAAATAAATGTTACGCAATATCGAGGGGTAACCGGGAAGTCACGGCTCCGGTTCACGCGTCGGTCGGTTCTCCTCCGGTGAGCTGCTCGGTGTGTGTGGGTGTTCAGGGAGGCTACGCGCACCGCGCGCAGGAGGATCTGCGGTGAAACACAGCGACGCTGCAAAGATCCAGGTTTAAAACGATGCTTCTACAATGGATTGGCCTGTCGCGTGTTAACATATGGAAACGTAATATTTAATAAACTCATACTTTCGTTTTAATACAAAGCCAAACTTCCACTTGATTTTAGTCTGCAAATCTTCACAATTTAAAGAGCATGAAGTGTAAATTTTGATCTAGAACGCAGTTTAGAATTGCAAGAGATGGAGAGCAGTCATGGGTTAGGGTTGGGGTTGGGGTCGGGGTCAGGATTAGGTTCAGTGTTCGGGTTAGGGTCAATGTTAGAGTCAAGGTCAGGGTTAGTTTCCACAGCCCATCCTTGAGAAAGAGGTCAAACTTTGACCTTTGGGTCAATGCAACCACTGTCCAGCTTTGCTCTGAAACACTTCATGACGTCCAGCAAGATTAACATGTAACCCTTGCCTGAGACCCACCAGGTCGATTCGATTGTGGTTCGATTTAATATGCTGCGTTTTCATGGTCCCGGGTTCGAATGACCTTCCTACTGCAGTACCCTCGATCAAGGTACTTTCCCTGATCCGACACAGTAAAAATGACCCGGCTGCATAAATAGGTAAGTTATTGTACAGTCGATTACCTAACTAAACTGATGAAAGGGTTTAGCTAAAATTAACCTTGAACAAATAAAACAACCAATTTAAGAACAAGTTCAAGAACGAACTTGTCCAACAACAGCACTTTAACATTCACACTCGGAAATGATAAAATCCACAAACTGCACCGGTGTTGCTCTGCACGTTAATATCGGCACATATTTCAGTCATCATTTTTACCCAGCAGTTTGTCTTTTAAGTACTTAATCTTTTATTATTATCTATTATTTATCACGCATTTATTCACTTGTTCACTGGCTCATTCATTCACAGCCATCGCTGGGGACTCGTGGACATCTGCAGCTCTCGAAGTCCTATCTGTGCAGGCGAACGGCACCGGCGAACAGGGGAAAGTCGGTGCAACACGATTTCCCTTCCTGCTCGCGTCGAAGGCGAAGGGCCTCGTGGACTATGAACCGACACCGACGCGTCGCGGTGATGACTCTTCGTCCCCGTGACCCTGATCGGGTGACAGCGGTCATCGCCTCCCGAAGCCGAACAGTAACCGGCGGCGCACGCAACCACACGTTGCGCAGGTAACGCACATTTCGTGGCCGGCGACTCGGCCCAGTCCTTCTCATTACGTCGTAATGACTCGAACCCAGCTGTCCCGTGTCATTAGCGTCGCCCCACCGCAACCGATGACTTTGCCGCACCTTCCTCCTCCGTCCCACAGCCGCGCTGACGGATGCCTTTAATTTGACATCACGCGGTGAAAAAATTACCTCCCTCTGTCACCATCTGAGCTGTAATCTTAACCAAACCTGCATGGGTTCGGCGCCTCGATTTAAATATCCCCACATTAAATTTATGGAGCCCTAAGTTGATTGCTTAAACGCCGCCGGAGCAGCAACATCCGGAGCGGCGACGTTATCAAATAGCTGTCGGGTCCGGGACGTGCCCGTCTGCACGGTCAGGTGGAAATATGCGGATTTAGGGAAACACGCGGCTGCTGGACTAAAGGCGGCGATTAAAGAAGATGATGGGATGATGAGATGAGCGATGAGGTGAGCCGTCACTCACGAGCGGCCGGGGAAAGCGATGCTCGGCTGCCGCGCTTTGCGATTGCCCCTGTCAACCTTGAGCGCCTGGACACTTCATTGCCGCAATAAAAAATCAATACGACGTCCCGTGAGCCGCCGTCAGGCTGCGGGACCGCGACCAAGACCACTTCGTTGCGTGGTTCCTCCTACCTCCACAAACTTTTACAGCCTAGTTTGCCTATTCCTGTGTAGTTAAGGTGGCCATCAGGTGGTCGTCGCTCCTTGCTGTGATTGGCCAGTGGGCAGTAGTGCTGTTAACTGCTCTTCGGGGGGTGGTGGGGGTGGTGCACCCCCTGGGCGGGTGGTGCCGGAAGGCTGGACTCATGCCGGGTCATTCATTTATGGCTGGAACAGGGACTTGTGACAGTACATCCATCGGTGGGACCGATAAAGACCGATAAGACATACGCCGCTCTGGAGGAGCAGACCACCGATACTGAGGTCAAGGGCTCTCCTTAACCACCTTTTCCGCCCTCACCCGCTCTCCCGTGATCTTCCTCCCTTGGCAACGCGTTAACTGCCGTGCCACCTGTTGGAGATTCCTCCGCGCTGCCTTCCCTGAGCCGCACGATCACGCAAAGGCGCTGCTCGCACCCACGGCGTTCCTTCACAAAAGGCCGTGAAGCTTCAGGAGCGCCGGAGCGTGACGCCACGCGGTTCTATTTAATTGACCGCAGCTTGAGGGAGAACTCGACGTGTTTGCCCAGCTACTCATACAGGAAGCACAACAACCAGGGACGTTCCTCACGGACGATTCGTCTTTTGCGAGAAACCTTGGCGCCTCTCGTCTACTCGGCTCAATGGAAAGTGGAAAAAAGTTAAAAGGTGAAACGGCTCCCGCATTTCAGGGTTAAATACGGCACATCTAGAGAAGGATAACAGACGCCATTGAAGAAGTTCATCGGGCGCTTTGTTGATTCGCACAAATATCGGTTACTTCTACAGAGGAGACTGCAGAAATCAAGCTGGTTGGTTGCCGTGTAGTGATGATGCTGGTTAGCTACATACTCACAATGCTGGTTACCTGCATAGTAACGATGCTGGCGATGATGCTGGTGACCTGCACGGGAACGACGTTGGGTCGTTGGATACTGACAGTACCGGTTAGTTTCTTACTCACCATTGCGAACACAGAGTTACTGTGCATCGCAGTGAGCGAGGCGACGAGCGGGTGCAGCGGGATAATTTTGTTCAGGACACACCGTTGAAATAATCTCGCTATTCCGGACACCTGTGTCGTTCACATGCCGTTGTTGTTTATGCCAAGCCTGGCGGACGGGCGAGTTTGGCAGGGCGGGGGGGAGCGGGGCGGGAGGAGTGGGCGGTCCGGCTGCTTTATCTGGCTCTCCTCAGGTAGCGATGAGGGGTTCCTGCGAGCCACGCAGATGGAGAAAGGCTGCCGTCCAGCTGGGAAAATTCTCCACCAGGTGGCCATTGTTTTAAATGATATTACCTTTCGTCGGGACTCGAGCGGGAGGGCGGTGTTGAGGAGCTGCTTCAGACTACACCCAACCTGCCCCTATCTAGTGAGGAGAAGGAGTGAGGTAGACAGGGGGTGAAGATTGCCGTTGCCATGGCCACGCATCCTCTGGAAAGCCCCGCCCCCAAAACCATATATGCACCCGAAGCCCCTCCTCCTTTCAGAAGTCTGTCCTTTAGCCCTTTCAGCCTTTTAGCAGGAGAGAGCGGTGAGACACCAGTGAAAACGAGGCAACCGGACAAAAATATCCCAGCTGTTATCATGCATTAAGGGTTTGAGAGGAGCGTCACGAGGGCAGTGAAAAGCTTAACCGCAAACACAGGAAAGCACGGCCTCTCCATCCCAGCTCGACCGCTTAGGGTACGACAGCAGTTCCCCTTCCACTTTGAACCAGCCGCACTTTAATAAAGTCCAGTAATCATCTTTAAGCACCAAATAACATGGTGATCACAATTTTTTTTTTAATTACCACCCTCACTGGTGGTGTCCCATTACAGAGTTCCCTCAACAATGAACGAATAAATAAATGCGGGCAAAGTCGATGAGAACCAAACTCGGCGGGACGACTGATGAACCCTTCGGACCGCTGCGCTGACCGCCAGGTGGAATAAAAGCGAGAGAGGAGCAAGGTGGGGATAATCCCAGCTCACGTTAGCAGAAACGCTTCCTTTTCTCCCGGAGAGAAGGCGAGATAAGGCAAAAATCGCAGCGAAACGGTTGATACGCACTGCTGCCATAATGCGGGAGCCCAAGAACTGAGACGTTTGCCTTGTGACCATCCATTGTGATTAATCGATTAGAGTAATGTTCTTTGCTCGGTGTAAAACATGTTTCTGGGCCTACCTCAAAACTACTCGGCGGCCATAAAAGACAGCAAGAGACTTAAAAGCCGTAAAAGCAATTACTTCTTTGTAATGCCAGCTCCAGACATTGTAAAAGTATAACTTTAATTGCCATTAATTGCACTAGGGTGACTGGTTCTGAATGTCTAATGCTACTTCTGTCAGAGATCGAGATTTATACCGAGCTATTAACCCCCAAAGTGGAAAATGGGGAACGTATGGACATCTTACGGGCTCCGGGAGGCCCTGCTGACTGTATATACACGAAGCTGCAGATGATGATGCTATTTATTCTGAGGTGTAAGTCCGCCATGTAGGAACTGGTGTCTGCTTTGCTTCAGGAATGCATTATACATCACTTGACAAATTGTCCGCTCACACAGGACTTTTTTATGGGAGATTCCCGGGATGTGTGGTTGTGTAGTTTATTACTCCAGCATTTTTAGATTTTTTTTTAATTCTTCAGCGAAGCTTAGCCTCTCGAAGATGGATTCTGAGTAAAATGTGTTGCCCCTGAGGGAAAACATGAAAAAACGGGGCAGACGACTATCCGTGTCCTTCTGACTAGGGCCAATGTTTGAGACTGAGTCGTGAGGATGTTTTTGGGAGTCTGTTCCCGAGGTGGATGGGTGCGAGGCGGGGAACGGTGCAGCATGCATAATTCAGGTCCAGGATGCGTCGGCAAGGAAGGCCGATCGGAGCTGCGCACCCAGGGTCGACTCCTTCCGACAAGGAAGCCGGAGGCACGCTCGGCCACCGCGTTCTTTTTCCTCCTGTTTCTGCAAGATGTGGAAAACTGTGTGCTGATGTGCCGGGAGAAGCAGAATGTGCTGACTGCATTCTTGGCCTTTGATGAGTGGTGAGAATGAGCGAGAGAGCATTAAAACAAACAACCCGAGACGCCGAAGCGCACGGGCGGGGCTTACCGAGGCTTTTCTCTCGAGCCGACACAGCCCAAGAGTCACCCCATAAGCAACGCCTGTATGCAGACACATACCTCCCGGCGCTCGGCCTCAGCCACAAGAACTGCACGTTAGCTGATGTTTATTTATCAGAAATCGTTCAGCCTACATTTATTTATTTATCTGATGCGTTTCTACAAAGGTGACTTACACTTACATTCACTTAGCTGACTTACCCGTTTCTACAGATGGGTAATTTTTCCGTACCAATTCAGCGTAAGTACCTTGCTCAAGGGCACTACAGCAGGTGGCGGGATTCAAACCCAAGGCTCCTGACTGTAAGGCGGCAACTCCAACCGTTGCGCCACCTGCTGCTTCAGGATGATATGCTTCTTAAACAGGATAAAAGAACTCCACGATGCAGCAAGGCAGGGATTTGCTCCATAATGCAATTATTATACCTTCATTTGACGGTTATAATTTATCTATTTGTTTAACTTCTAACATACGTGTTCCACTTGAGAAAAATACAGATGTTGATATTCAAGTACATGCAAAGACTGCAGAAAAGGTATTAGGACCATTCTAGATGAAGTCGGTGAAGGACAGTAAACGATTAAACGTGTCGGCAGGACAGCAGGGTGAAAATACAGGACAACGCTGGAAAACTAACCGGTAGACTGCCTAACTTGATGGTTTTAGAGTCGTCTGAGTGTTTCTCACTTCCATACCTGGAGTAGCTCCTCCTCAGTGCTCCGTCCATCCAGCGCTGTCCCCCCGTGGTTCTGCACTGGAGAGGCCTACGAGTCGGCCTTGTCGGGATCACTTCCTACAAGCACAGTGGGAAACGAGGTGTTAGAGAGAGCGACCATTGAAAGACCACTTCCGTGAACATGATGCATACACACACACACACACACAAAGCTGTGCAGTCGCAAGGCACGGCATACAGAGTAGAACAACCACTGAAACATAGCACTCCGCTGAGGTGTGTTTCTCTGGGATGTAGTTTTACAGTTCTGGAAACCGGGACAAGCCTCTGGGAGTCTCGCCGACCTAGAGAGGGCATCACACAACCCCCCCCCCCCCCCCCCCCAACACACACACAGACGCACACACGCACGGCTGGCAGAAATAACAGATGTTTTCAATTTATGAAGGTCTGCTCTCCTCCATCAGTAATCTGCTCGCCTGCTTTCACAGCAGCCGAACACAGAACCGTGCCGAGAAGCACCGATCCCCGGGATGACCTCGGACGGATTTCACCGGGTTTGCTTTAAGGACCATCCCCTTTATTTGTCACATATCGAGCGGCGTGCGTTTCGAACCATCACACATGTCCGGTCCCCATTCAGGGCCGACATCAAGGCAAGAATCAGTCCGGCAGCCCTTACACATCTACCTTTAACTTAATAAAGGTACACGAACATAAACATGTCAAAAATTATTTATTGTAGATACAGTTACATACAGAGGATGAAGAAGGGAGAATAAAATTTGAATAAATGATATTATTATCTATAATTTGTAGGTGAACATTACATATGCCGAGAACACAAATTTATACTATTATCGACTGAAAACCGAAGTTTGTTGAGTGAACAGATACAAACTATTTATTACGTAAATCATCAGGTCACTTCATAGAAAATGTCACCTTTGGAGCTTTTCAACTTTTCAAAGACTCAAGGCAACGGTGCGTCATACCATGTTTACATAACATATACTGTAAGGTCTTAAATTTTATAAGAAAACTGTTTAATTATTAAGCTTTTACATAATAAATAAGGAACGCTGATCGTAGTGGGTTTTCTCGTGAAACTCTGTTGTTATGCAAGGATTTTTATGATTTTTTCAAAGATTACATTTACATTTTGATCTGAGGAGCAGAAAGAACAATTTTAATAGCTCAATTTTGGAGTCTCCTTTTGCCTTGGCTGGACAAAAGAGAGACAGACGTAAGTTTTTTGGAAAAAAAAAACACATGGGGGAACATGATTGTTAGTCAGCATTTCCAAACTTTATGTATGACTGACAGCTGGGCGTGGCAGGAGTGTGGTCTTACGGTTCACTGCTGAAATTTTGTCTTTTACCAGCTCCAAAACAAGTACGATCCATCCAAATTCAAGCCGTGGAAGTTCCGTTTGATAAAGACATCTGCTTAAAGTGCTGAATAATGCAGTAGCACGCCTGCTTCGGATAATGACCCTTTGACAGGACACACATGGCACATTAGAACGGCGTGCTGCTTACGGAGCACGGCGAAGCCCACCCACCCACACACGCACACCCACCCACACCCACCCACACACACACACACACACACACACACACACACACACACACACACACACACACACGCCCACACACACAATGGACAGCCGCTCAGAGGTGCAGCGCCCGAGGCTATGAACAAGGCAAGCCCATATTGTCTGGAAATCCATGTCTAATCGCTGCCTTAAAGGCTCCTGGTTTATTGTTGATTCAAGTTTAAGATCAGATCTGACGCGGCTACAGGGGATTGGGAGCGAGCGAGAGGCGCTGGGACAATGGATCGCGACACACTGTCACACCAAAGCACCTCGAAATAGGTTAGGCACGGACACGGAACCACGACGGGGCCCATTGTGCGCGCCGCCTGACGCCTTCGCCGCCAACAATGAACTGCACCGTTCAGGTGGTGTCTTCAGCAGGAACACCAACATAGAGTAGAACGTCCGTAGAACGGTCCTCAACGGTCCGGAGTTCAGTCACTAACAGACGATGGATGGATGGATGGATGGATGGATAGATAGATAGATCCTCATCAAGGTTGGACGAGGATAAAGCGGTAAACTTAAAACAACTTTAATTAATAAAAGATGCTAGAATGAACGAATAAACTCAAAAATCAATAAACAAAGCAAAAGTAAAACAGTACGTTTATATTTCACTTATACGGTAAATAATGCGAAAACGGACAATGGGCGGATGGGAAGAAGTAAAAAAGAGCAATCGGGAACATTCGATGCCCACGAAGCCCCGAAGCCGGAACGTCGCTTATTAAAGTCGACGAGTGGGAATGACGCGCGTGCGCACGTGGCGGGCGCGCGCGCCGCAGCCCGACAGGCTGAAATTTTAACTATCCCAGGGCAAAGTGGAGCGGCGGCGCGCGACGAGTAACTAAATAAATCCCCGGCTAACGCGGGTCTTTCATAGACAGCGGCTGAAATATTTATGAACGTATTCAAGTGGTGCTTTTTAACCTCCCCCCGACCCCATTTAAGCATTAGATGCCTTTTAGAATGTTCTCGAGGTTAGGATGAAGAAAACAGACTTAAACGATGATGACAGTCACTCACCCCCCCAGCCCCCCCCAACAACGCCACCACCTCCTCCGGTGCAGGTCAAGTTGTTGCAAGACCTCCACATGGGCGGCACGCGCGGGCGCGCGGTAACTTATTGTTATTATTAAAACTACTGACGGAGCCGCCCCGGCGTTGCATGAACTTACCACACGAAAAATGGAGTTGACGCGAGATGAGATTTTTTAATCATACAGCGAGTGGAACATTACACACGCGCACGCGCACACACACACACAATGGAACCCCTGACAATTCCACCGTTTGAGTCCACACAGCTAATACTTTTCAGTCATAAAAACATACTGTACACCTGGGGCTCGAAACATGATTAAATTACTAAAAAATGGAATAAACAAATTAGTTTCCAACATGATGCTGTGTTTCGTCTGTAGGCCGAACGGGCGTCGATCGCCTCACAACTACTAAATCCCTTCATTCAGCATTAAAGTGATTTAATAGAAGTGGCGCGCCAGCCTTTCATTCATTCATTCATTCATTCATCCATTACTGTGTTTTTGGTGACGCCACCGTAGTTAAGTGTTCGGTGTGCGCGCGCGCCGGGGCTGCGAGCGGACCGCACGCGCCGAGGTGACCCGTCCCGTCGCCGCGCGTTCCCGAGAAGCGCCGCTGGGACGCGAACCGGGTCCGCGCCGTCGCTCGCGCTTCACAAGTTGCGCGGAACTGTGGGCGTCCGAGCTGTCAGTCAGGGAGGTGGTCCGCTGGTCCGCTGAGGGCCCGGGAGGCGGGCGGGGGGGGGGGACGCGGCGCGCGTTAACCCTTTCAAACTTTCGTTTCGGGCGGTTCAGCCGCGGGTTCGCCTTAATACATGGAGAAATATGCGCGACTGGGGATGGGTGGGTGGCGGGAGCCTGTGCCGTCGCGCACCACCGCCCACGGAGCGCGGCCGTCTCGCCGGGGAGCGCTACCGCTCAGCCTCCAGACACGGAGTTGGGTGGCTGTGGGGTGTGGGGGGTGCAGGGGGCGTCAGCGCCATGGCAACATAACAACCCCGCGCGCACGAGCCACCGGGACGAGACTCACCAGGGTCGAGGTTCGGGCCCCTCTCAATAAAGTGGAGTAAAATAAAAATTTTAATAACGCCGCAATGGCTTCATTACGACAAGAGGAGCGCGAATCTATTACGGCGAACGCGCGAAATGGGCCCGTGACGGAAAGTCGTCAACCGATTACAGCAGGAAAATTATCAGCGCAGGAAAATTAACGCCTTTCTTATACGCGCTGAGCGTCGGGCCCGCGCGCCCGTGCGCGCGCATAGTGTCGCGCACATTTCCATACGTTTTGGGTCGCGATTTTGCCGCTTGGCGCGTCACGCTTGAGGGAGAGCGGAAAGAAGGTGTAGCGCGCTCCGCGAAGGGCCGTTTGGGACCCCCCGTGTGGCCGCAGCAATGAGGTCCCGCGTTCGCGCGCTCCGTGGAATCATCCATTGTGCGCTCCTCGCGGTGACGCGCGCGCCTGCAGTTCGCAGGGCTCTACCTGTGTCTATAGGTGTGATGAACATCGGTTCATGTGGTGGAAAGAAAGGAAGTGAACGCGCTCGAGAATCACGCGTCTGCAACTACGTCTCGCTTCCTGCTAATGTGACGAACACGTGATAGTATTTTCTCTGAGATGTGCATCGCTTTGGAGAAAAGTGTCTGTACATGTAATGCTCAGAAGCACGAGCAGGAACACGGTCGAGTTCAGGCTCCTCGCACTTGTTACGCCCGATGAACTTTGGAGGGCGACGCACGGAGAGCGCCGTGTCGACAAGTACTTTGCTGGAGAAGCTGTCCAGAAGAAGGGCCCGGAAGGCCGGCGCCGCGCAGCTCGGCCCCTCTCCCTGACGCACGCTTCGACCCGACGTCGAGAGCTACGCCGCGGCTGCCGTGTAAATAATGGATCGCGAACGCGCGGGCGGGCGCCGGGCCCCGGTCGGAGCCCACGGGTTACCGTGAGCCGAGGCCGAGTCCCCGGGGCGGAGGAGCTGTCGTTTTCTCGTTCTCGGAGATGGAACAAAGCTGTTTGCGTTCCATGCCGGAGTGCGAGTGCTGTAGCGTGGTGTCGTACCGCGGTGCCCAAAATGGACTCTTACCAAACATATTCACCTGTGTTCCGTTACACCGGTTTCTTCTACTCTGTCATCGGGTGCAATCGATTATTTTAAAATAATACAGCATGTCTTTGGACTGTGGGAAGAAACCAGAGCACCCAGAAAAAGCCCACGCAGACACAGGGAGAACATGCAAACTCCACACAGACTGAGCGGGGATCGAACCCACATCCTCTCGCACCACCCAGGCGCTGTAAAACAGCAGGGCTACTCACCGTTCCGCCCACATTTTTACTGTGTCATTCAGGTTAAGTACCTTAATTAAAGGTATTAAAAAGACTGCATTATACTGTTAGAAAAAAACATAGTTTTATATTATATATGGAAGTAAGTGAACAAGTGTCCTTAATAAGGTTTTAATTTTTATATATTGCATACACTTTTTGACTTACCCTGTTATTAACTGATTATCGGCAGGAATTATTATAACTATATAAATGATGTAGTGTTATAATGGTATCATTTATCATTTAGAAAAACCTTAAAGGCTTGAGTGAAACAACCCAAAGACCACGAAGGTCTCCTGCCAGTTTGTGTTTGCGCTCAGAATCCTCAGTTCTCACGCGTTCATACATTCAGGTGTTAATAAATCGACTTGACCGCAAACGCCGCCTGCTCCGGTCCTCGTTACGGTCGACCGCCGCTGCGGGACTCCCCGTCAGGAGCTTTTTCTTTCGGTGCCTTCGGGTCAGAGTATTAACCGGTGTTTACCGACACCTGTGTCCAAGGTGACTTAGAGTGTTAGACACAGTACAGTAAACTGCCTACAGACACTCACACATCCGTACAGCGGAGCGCTGTAACACACACACTGCTAAGGGAAATTCAGAGTCACCAGTTCACTTGAAAAGCAGGTCCTCGGAGCAACAACGTCCCATCGCTTCCTTCCATTGTTTCTCCGACTGCAATTTGAACTCTGCACCTGAGCGTTGTGTCAATTTAAAGTGATGCTTATGAATCTTACAAATAATTTTTGCAGACCCTTTCAGTCGCTTGGGCGGTCGGGGCATTTTTTAAGTGTATGTGGGATGTTATTTGCGAGGGGGGCTCGAGGAAAGCCGCCTTCGCCACTCACGCTCGTTCATTATTCAGGAGGAGAGAGCGAGTCGGCGCTGGAGCCCGGCCTGAATAATTGAACCTCCTCTCGACCGACGTGACATCCTCACCCGCGTGTAAGGTCGAGAAGAGGCGCCCTTGAGCGGGTGGAGGAGGGCAGCGCCTGTCAGGGCTGAGAGGCCTCCGTCGTGGTGGAGGGTGGGGTGGGGTGGGGGGGTTGGGGGGGGGGCTGGGCTGGGCTGCGATTCGACGCGTCCGCCGTTCCCTCCTCCGGCTTTCCACGAGGTTATCCTGCTTTTACCGAGAGCCCAACCCCCCCCCCCCCCCCCGGAGAGCAATGCGGGCTGGTGGGATTATCTGACATGCAGCAAACAATAAATTAAATTATAGATCGTCAGATAAGCGTCCCCCGATGCACGCAGACCCTTTAATGATCATCTACCCAACAATGCAATATTTCCCCCCCCCCACCAGCACCACCCCGCCCAGCGGTGCGCTGCACAGAAATTGCACGGCGGCCGGGACTGAGCGACGCCGACGGGAGCGGGTGGGGGGAGGCGGACGCACGCTCGAACCCGCGCCCGCCCCCGGAGACGTCCCGAGCAGTTTAATAGCCGCAAAGTGCCACCGCAGAGCCTTCCGAGCTGCTGCTTTTCAATTATGCAGCAGAGTTTTTGACCCGGTGCTGAGATCTCGGCGCTCGTGAATAATGAAGGAAGCCGCCTGATTGGGCCGAGGAGACGCAAAAACGGCGGCGCTTTGAAGCCGAGCGCTCCTTCCGCCACGTGTGTGTCATGCATAGCGCGCGCACAGCCTGACACGGACACGGGCGACACGTGAGCGGCGCCGAGAACGCAGGGCCCTTTTCGTAATGCGAGCGTTCGGCAACGGCACTAACTCCGAGGAGCGCGGCAGCACCTGTACGGGAGCCTGTATGGCGACAAATATGAAATATTGTGCAGCTCTGAGTTTATGGAATGGATTCCTAGGGCAGAAATATGGCAAGTGGCACCAGGAACTGATTCCATCAGAAGTGGAATCAAAATGTTGCGATACGAAACACAACAAGGCAGTTCCCATATGCATATTATTGTTATTATTATTATTATTATTATTACAATAATTAATGTAATAGATGCTTTCCTCCCAAGTGACATACATCCTCTGTTATTCTACAAGACCATAAGATTGTACTGTACTGTGTTTTACTTAGTTTTATGTAACTGGTTAAATTTTATAACTGTTATTTAATAATAATATAATAATAATTTTATATATATAAGTGTATAACAGATCTATTTATGATTTTATTCTCTTGAATGTGAGAGATTTTGGACCGAATTCAGCCAGTCTGCACCGTACATCAGTGCTGGACAAGAAAAGGCCTAAAATGGCACGTTTGTCCTGTAGGTTTCATTCCCTCATCAAATCACTGTCAGTCTTTACATATTTCACCCACTTCCTTTGTGACCCCCCCCCCAGTTTTTTAACATTGTATTTATTTGTTTGTTTGTTTGTTTGCAATATTAGCACTCACAGTGTGCCCGACATGGGTCCTCCTTGCATCCGGTGACCGCGGTGGACTCAGGATTACTGATGTATTATGGAGCCACCACGCCCCCCCCCATCAGGGAAGACCCAGAACCAGAATCTGACTTTGAACGTGAGCTTAATGACAGAAACATGGAACACATGCTGCACTTCCCTGGTGAACCAGGACCACAGACAAACACACACACACACACACACACACACACACACAGAGACAGACACACACAGATCAAGATTAATATGGTACGGAGGGGACGCTAAGGAAGTACTGACACTGATGAGAGCCCGGAGGAGGAAGGTGTCTGAGCGCGGATTTCCCAGGGACGTCTCCTGGGTCGACGATCTGATGTGACCTAGAGACTACCTTGTGTGTGTGTGAGAGGGAGACAGGGAGTGCAATTCTCTGTGTCTGCATATGACCGAGAGTGTGTGTGGAGTCATGTGGGTGTACATTTTTGTGTGTAAAGGTGTGTGTGTGTGTCTCGGTGAAGGACAGAACGCGTTAGTCTATGGTTCCATATATGACACGGCGAGTGTGTCTGCAGCGTGTGTGTTAATGTCACAGAGTGAGTGTACAAGTGTATAAACATGAAGGTGCGTCTGTGTATGAGTGTGTGTTAATGAAAGGCAGACAACCTGAGTCTATGCATCTGTAAAAGACAGAGAGAGTGTGTGTCAGAGGTAGTGTGCGTGTGTGTGTGTGTGTGTGTGTGTGTGTGTGTGTGTGTGTGTGTGTGTGTGTGTGTGTGTGTTCCTCCCGGCTGACCGTCCCGCTCAGTTCGCCCGCCGCAGGCCATCGATCAGGCTGTTCCCGAGTGCCGGGCGAGATGATGTATAACAGGCCCCCCGAATATCCCCCCGGCCCACCCCGGCCCGGCCCACCCCACCCCACCCCACCCCACCCCACCCCGCCCGGCGGGGGGCGCCGGCGGGAGATGCAATATACAGACGAGCCTCTGATAAAATTGTTGTTGGGGCTACGAACTCTCGACATTGATTGGAAATAAATTGAGACTGATGATCAGTCGATGACAATTCCCATGATCATTAAGCCTTCAGTGATTCATCAAGGTAACGATATCCGTGGCCCTCATGTCACATTTATCCCATTGGAGGGGGGCAGAGTGCATGCTGGGATTTTTAAAAGGATTGATTACACACCATCTGCATTTGCCTCCGCTCCTAAGTGTGGGATAATCAGGTATTTAGCCCAAAATAACAGTAAGCAGAAGGAAGAAAACAGCGGAGGAAATATGATTTCTGCGCTACGAAGAGGGCAGCGGCGCAGCAATAACAGCACGACGCCGTTTGTCAAAATTAGAACGGAGGCTCGATCTCAGACGCTACCGGTTTCCTGAGCCGGGAGGGGAGGACACCGCGGTTCGCTTCGGCATAACGCACGAGAGACGTGGATTATGAAGGAAACAAGGGGTGTGTGTGTGTGTGTGTGCGTGTGTGCATAGCGTGCGTGTTTGTGTGTGTATGTGTGTAACCAGCCAACAACTTTATCCAGGGTAACTTATAATGTCACGACATTACACCTACTTTTACAGCTGGGTAAATATTTACTGTATCAGTTCAGGGTAAGTACCTTAATCAAGGGTACTAAAGGAGGACTGGGATTCAAACCAACAACCTTTAGGTTACAGGCTAATTACTGTAACCAGTACAGGACCTGAGGCCTGTAATCCTTTAATTTTTTTATAAACGCAGATCTCTTTCTGCATAATTTTGGGTTATATGAAAATATGAAAACCAAGACAGCAGAGTTTCTTCTTCTTCTTCTTCTTCTTATTATTATTATTATTATTATTATTCAGTTGGCATCTTTACCTTAGGTGACTCATAGTGTTAAATGTCTTAATGTCTTACTTTATGATTATTTATCCACTATACAGCAATTGTTCATTTTTTACTGTATAAATTCAAGGCAATTACCTTGATCAAAGCTACTGAATCACGTGGTGGGAATCAAACAAATAACCTCCCTGCTAGAGGCCCATGTCCTTAACCACTGAGAGACCAGATACATGTAATCGTTAGATATCTTAAACACGGGACCCTCTCTGCGTGATTTTTGTGTTTTTTATGGAAGTGCACAGTTAGACTGTACTCTGTCCGTAGTCATTTTTTACTCTTTATTACATTATTTAGTGGGGACCTTTTCCCAACATTACTTACAGTGTAATGACCATCTTTACAGTGATTTATCCATTTATACAGCTGGGTAGTTTTTACTCTATCATTTCAGGGCAAGTACCTTGATGAGGGGCACTACAGCAGGAGGTGGGATTCGAACCAACAGCCTTCAGATTACAATCCGACACCTCTAGCCACGGAATCTCTTGATACATTTGATTGAAAACCAAACACTTCCAGTGTGCGTATATGAAATATACAGGTTCACGTACGTGAAGTCGGCACAATCTGCTTGTGCGGAAACAAAGACGGAAGGAGAGGGACACGGAGACGCGACGCGGGGGACACATGGGGACCGTTTCCCTCTTACTGGACACACGCATCCACCTCTCATACACGGTGTTTCCACACACATCACGAAGGGAGAGCAAGAAAGCAATTTAATCTAAAATCTAATTTATATGCTGATGAAATTTACTCACGAGTAGACACACAACCGCGGTGAAATCGCGGTCCTTGGAACATAATTAGCCAATTTACTTAAAATTATAATTATACATTGGCATAATGAAGAAATATCCCTGTCTGTTAATTGCCTCTAATTGGATTTATAAGGGGAGTATTTACAGTGGGCTAAAATGTCCTAAGGAAGGAGGGACAGCAAATTATTCTTGGGGTTTTCTGAAGGGGGGGCGTCGTTATGAGGGAAAGGGCGGCTCGCACAGCCCAGGCCTCGATGCATTCCTCTGTTTATTATTATTATTATTATTATTATTATTAAAATTTACTTTTTTACTCTACGCTTAATATTTATATTTTCCATTTTTAACTTATTTTTGCTGTATTTTTTACAGCTTGTCTTTTGTCTATTTTAAAGTGCTGCATGCATAACAAGGGGGGCGCAGTGGGTTGGACTGGGTCCTGCTCTTCGGTGGGTCTGGGGTTCGAGTCCCGCTTGGGGTGCTTTGCGATGGACTGGCGTCCCGTCCTGGGTGTGTCCCCTCCCCCTCCGGCCTTATGCCCTGTGTTGCCGGGTAGGCTCTGGTTTCCCACTACCCTGTAGGGGACAAGCGGTTCAGAAAATGTGTGTGTGTGTGTGTGTATGCATAACAGCGTGTGTCATATGAATGTACATCACGTAAACATAACAGCACGCAAATGAGCTCGGCCACAAACGCGCCACCCTCTGCCAGCCGCATTTCGCAGACAGCGACGACGCCCGTGGCGTAACGCTGCTCCGCCCTTACGTCACGCTCCCCATAAATGCCAAATGCTCGTCGTGATCCGACTCCCCGTGTCGCGAACGGTCGAGCTGCGAATTTTCAAAGATATCGGATTATTCTGAGCCGCATTTTTACAGCATTTTCTTCACCGATCGGTTTTCTAAAATTTGTGCGGCGGAGCAAACGTGACCCATGTTTGTTTGCTGAGAGTCGACTAGATTGTTTGCTTTTATTAAGTGCTCTTCTCAGCAGGGTGATGGACTCTTAGAGTAGTTTGTGATACAGAAGTGATGCCAGAAAACCAAGAGAAAGAGACGGGGGATGGGGATGGGGCGGTAAAGAGCACCCTACCGGAACTGGAGTGTGGGGCCGCCTTAGTTCAATTCCCTCCCACAGTGTTTACAGCTCCTGTCCGCCGTTCCTGTGTCGGTGATCAATGACAAGATGAGGAACGTAACGCGTTTATGGGATGAATCAGTCAATCAAAAGTTTGTGGAGACGGCATATTTCTGTCATTCCTTTCCACAGAGCTGAAAATTTACGAGAAAATGAAAAGCAAGATCTTGCAGAGGATTTGCAATTAATTACAGCTGTACTTTTCGAGCGCCGAACCAGCAAATCAATGGAAGGTACGGTTCGTCTGCACGATGAACCTCTAGTGGTTCAGAACTGCCAACAGTGACTTTCGAGTAGCGAACGAAACAGGTTATGAACACAGTTCTAGTCCTAATGGGATTCGGAGACTAGGAGTTGAGGTGTGTGTGTCTTGCCTGGGTTTGTGACCTTCAAGTTTTTGGTTCACATCCCAGAAACGGCGTTTTAAAGAGCGAGAAAAGCGAAGGTGCGTCGAGTCGCTCCGGTAGGAAAACAAACTCATAACGCTGGTAGATCTCACAGGGCTTCGTGTCACCAGGGACACATTTATGAAAAAAATATCAGGGCGGTTTTCTACTCCTTCTATCTCAGACACACACACACACACAGAGAGCCAAGCCACATCAGAGATGGGCGCGAAGGTGTGTGTCGAACCCGGAGCTCCCACAAGATCATGTGTTCATACGTCCCCTCCTAACAGATGCCTTTATAGACGTCCCGTCACACGAGTGTTGGCATGACGCACGGAACGCGGAGCGCGCGGGTCGGGTCTGCGGCCGACACACGTTATCATGACACACACACACACACACCAGCGTAAATTGGGCTAAAACTGTTGGCATAAGGAGTTTTTTTTGCATTTCCCTGCTTACAGGGTGATAATAGAATCCAGATTTATGCAGGGGTGCATGTTCACAAACCAGCCGCTCCCCTGCCATACGTCTCTTCGCACACGCACAGAAGGTTCCGGAAAGAAAAACCACAATGAACGAAAGTGTCTTTGTGAGCGGTCCGCCTACATAAAAGATGGACGAGGTGTGTCGGACGTGTCCGTAAACAGCCGGTCTTCACCCTTTACTCCGTGTCCTAATCCGTTTTCATACCTTCGTGTTTTAAGAATTGAAGGGGAGCCGTTTGGCGTCGCTGCCGGAGGACGAAACAAAGCTGCACGGTTCATGTTGGAAAAGGCAGAGGAAGAGGGAGAGAAAAGGGGAACGACTCGGGTGACCTTCACGCGAGAGTCACATCTCCGCCTCTGCTGCTCTCCTCACACGTGGCAAGGAGGAAGGTCTTCAGAAGAGCTTCTGTCCGTCTGCAACGTTGAGATGCGGTCACAGGGAGACCGTGGAATTTTTGACACCGTCCTGGTGTTCGGGAAACTGCTCTTGAATTTGCGTAGCAGTGCTTAGTCGATCTTATTTCATTATTTATTCATTTATCTGACACTCTTCTCCAAGGTGACTTACAGTGTAAGGTTTGTACATAAAGCTATTTACACCGATTTACCCATATTGCCAGCTGGGTATTTTTACCGTATCAGTTCAAGGTAAGTACCTTGATTATGGGGACTGGAACAGGAGGTGGGATATGAACCCAGGACCTCCTACCACTGCGCTCCCCACTGGCCGATTCTGTTGGTATGTTGTTAACAGCGGCAGTTTAGTATTTTTAATACGTCAATTAAGTCGTCGGACCAAGTAGAGACAAAGTGGTGTGGACTGTGATGATGTTCACCTTCCAGGATGTTTCTATGACTGCCAGGCGTCTCCAGGTGGCTGGTTCGAAGCCTACGACCAGTCGGGTCGCACCGCTAGCCGCGCTCCTGGTTATGAGCGCGTGGTCACGGACACGGGGACCGAAGGAGAGCTGCCGGGCAATGGGCCTGAGCGCGAGTCGAACCCGCACCGGAAAGCATCGCCTTGTTAGAGTAGCTAAAACCCGAAACCAGGCACCGGAGGCCCGTCGTAGTTATTCTGAGATCAAACGCAAAAGCGGTAAAACCAAAACGCTGCTTCTAAGATGCCGTATTATTTATACGTCGCCGCAAAAGTGGAGGGAAAAACAGGACAAGCTGTCGGGGATTGTGCAGCTACTTCTACGGACTCTTTCATTTACGTCGAGTAAATACTGAACGTTTTATTCCTCGCTTTCTCCGTTTGCAGCCCTCGAACCCTGGGGGCCGGACGCGGGGACTGCTGACCGAGCGCGAACGTGGATACGAAAAAGCGAAAGCGAACGAGACGAACGCAGAGGAGGCGTGCCCTGTAGGGGGCGCTGTGTTACCCTCACGCAACGATCATGCGGCACAACACGACCGGAAGTTTTATCGCACACGTTCAATGAGTCAGTTGTGTGCGAATGAAAAATTCTGTGCTTTCCTCTAAAATCAGGAACGTCTAGATTTTTATGTTGTTAATTTTTTTAGTAAACAAAGTTAATTTTAATTCCATCAATTTCCAAAGAAGTGTTATTATTTAACGAGGGGCGCGGTGGCGCAGTGGGTTGGACCGGGTCCTGCTCTCCGGTGGGTCTGGGGTTCGAGTCCCACTTGGGGTGCCTTGCGACGGACTGGCGTCCCGTCCTGGGTGTGTCCCCTCCCCCTCCGGCCTTACGCCCTGTGTTGCCGGGTTAGGCTCCGGTTCCCTGCGACCCCGTATGGGACAAGCAGTTCAGAAAGTGCGTGTGTGTTATTATTTATTTATATGTTATTACGATAATCTTATAAATACAGTTAATGACCGAAGACACATTTAAAGACCATAATAACCTGGAGTTTGGGCATCGAACCCCCCTCCAGTTGCAGTGTCTGGATGCTGATTGGTGGAGATCGCAGACTGCTCTTGACCTCTTTACCCCGACTTCATTACTATAGCAGTTCATTAGTCATGGCTCCCAAGCTGATGCGTTACCCAGAATGCACTGCCTCACCGGGGCGATGCTCACCTCCTCCCTTCCTCCGGTCTGCTTCCTTCAAAGGGGCTCATGGGTATTGAGTACCGTCAAACAAACGTGCGGCTCCGCCGGGGACCAACGGGTCCTCCTTTTGGCCGAGCTCCGCCCCTCCAGATGACACCGTGTGCCGAACTCCTGGCGCAGGGTTTGGGTCCGGACCCCCACGCTCTACAGAATATATAGCGAGCGGTCGGGGCTGAGGAACCTCCTTGCATGGGCTAGACCGGGTCGGCTCTACCAATGTATGAGTGCATGCTGAGATTTACTGTTAATGACCAGCAGCTGAAGAACTGCATGTGTCACCAGAAGGCTGCAAGTTCAGATCTCTAAAAATACTGCCGTTACTGGAATTTAACCTGAATTGTCTCCACAGCTGGTGGAAAAGCAGAATAATTTAACACTTATATTTGTATGATTCACTGTAAGAAAGTATTAAAATAATTTCTCATATATCACAATATTAATAATAACATCATATTTCACTTTCTGAATGACAGTGTACATGTACATAAAGAAATAATGTTACTTTTATCAGCATGCTATAATATTTTCTCCAATAAACCATTTATGAAGATTGACGTAGCCCATCTACTACAGATATAGCATCCGCTTAGTACTAATTAAGAAAAAATGATTATATCTGAAATATTGTCACACACTACGTATGTGCTGTCTTAGGCTAGCTTATAAATAGTATTTATTTTAACACAGCTCAAAGTTTGCACTAGAAAACTTTCTAAATTAATTTCACATCTATAAATCCGTTTAAAAAAAACATTCTCGAGTCGACTAAAGTATACATCGGTGCTCAAGATATTTCTCTGCATAAGATTCTGAAAGTTGAACGGGAGAAGAGATGAAATTTCTGAGTCGGCCTGCGGTCAGGGTGGGGGGGGGTATCAATCCCGAATGAGCAAACACTGTCTGTGTGCACAGCGCACAATACATTCCTTTTTCTGCCATTTTTTGAAAATAATTTAAAAATAAGAAGAGCACTAGACGTACATCACTGAGGCATCAAGGACATGGGGGGGCAGGGGTGGGGGGGGGGGTGCCCTCAGGAAGATGAAGAAGCCCACAGGTAGAGAGAATACAAGGGGAAAAGTCAGCCCTCCTCAGCCAGAAAATGGCCCGATGATGATGATGATTATTATTCTTCTTATAATCATTTATTAATAATAATAATAATAATAATAATAATAATAATAATAATAATAATAATAATAATAATAATGCTTATGGTGGGTGTGGGCACACTTGTCAGTGGAAATGCCTTAACCAACCCCGCAACAGGGCTGAGCACCACCCTGGAGGTGTGATCAGCACAGTGCACCTGCATATTAAATATCATACCCATATACGATATGAATACATGTGAGGAAACTCTTAAATGGAGCAGGGCAGGGAAAGAAGCGTCGACAGCATTCTCTAGGCATCCTGTACATGGAGGCCCAGAGGAGAGGCAGTTCCGAGAGGGGCTTCGGAGAAAAAGCGCACGGCACATAACCGCCTCCTATGAATAATTTTCAGTTTGACCGACGACAGAACATTGAGCTTCGCTGCAGTTTTTTCCCAGATTTATTTCCTGGAATTTTGCTCCAGTGGACGAGGAAGCTTTCATAAATCTGTACTGTAATTCAAAACTGGAATTTCACACAAGCCAAAGTCACACATGTGCTGCATTTTGTCTGTATAATAATAATAATAATAATAATAATAATAATAAAAAAAAACTTGGCTTATTCAAAACAAAACATTTTATCAGTAGGTCTAACTGTTGTGCCTTTAAAACTCTGGATAAACAGAGTGAATAAATTTTCGAAAAAAACATGTTTTGTGCAGCTTAACAAAAAATATTCAAAGAGAATGAAATGTCGTTCTTGGAAAAACGTCCAGTACTGATTGAACGGCACAGCTTCAGAATTTCAAACAAAAAAATGAGAAATGCCGTGATAATGAGAAGATGAGAAAAGGACGATGCGTTAGGAGATATTACTCACGTCTCTCCGACCTTCAAGCAGCATTTTCTGAACCCCGTTATTTTTTCCTAAATACAAGTAATTTCATTAAAATCGAACGGCCACCTTCATTAAAATTTCCCACCGCGTTGGAAATAAACAGAACAAAAACCCCGAGAGACTCATCTGAGTGAGTCGTTTATGTTTTCTGGCTGCCTCTCGATATTTCAGAAAAGACACCTTTCATATCGCTGTAAAACCAACTGAGAATGAGGGAAAGGTAGCGCCACCTGAGAATACCTGCCCGGCGTGGTACTTTAACACCTGTTTACACCACAGTTACACCAACCGGTTAACGGCTGTGACTCGTGAGCTGATCGACACCAGCTCGCAGTTTTAAAACTGCACTTTACGTTGAAATGAGGTAAAAGGGAAACACAATGTGGTGGGAAAGTGACAGTTGAAATGGTTTAATGAATATTT
The DNA here is from genome assembly GCF_900964775.1 of Scleropages formosus. Classification (NCBI taxonomy): domain Eukaryota; kingdom Metazoa; phylum Chordata; class Actinopteri; order Osteoglossiformes; family Osteoglossidae; genus Scleropages; species Scleropages formosus. Next base: position 3,082,880 of record NC_041821.1, read on the forward strand.
CTTATGGGGCAGCAGGGGGCGTAGTGGTTAGAGACTTATAATCCCAGGTTCGAATCCCACCTGCTTCTGCGGTGCCCCTGACCGCGGTACTTACCCTGAACTGATACAGTAAAAATTAGCTGCTCGATAATTTCCTGAATCATTGTCAGGAGCTTCATATCCAGACCTCACACTGCGAGTCACCTCGGAGGAAAGTTCCCGATAAATAAATCAATAATAATAATTAATTAATTGTCACGAGTCGCGCAAATTAATAGCGGAAACGATTTTTGATTTTGTTTATTAAATCAGTAAATCATCACTGGTTGCAGTCTTATTTCGAGCGCACAGACCGCTATGGGCTCCAGGTGTGTGCGGCGTCTCAGGTGCACCCCCACCCCCCACCCAGACGGGGCAGCAGACGGGCCTGTCGCTCACCTCGCTCATCCGGCGAGAAGGTGCCTTCATGTACGGCTGGAGATGTAGCGCGCGCACGCGCACGCACACACACACACACACACACACAGCGCGCAGGCCTGTGAGGCGAGCTTCTTGGATGTGTGTTTGGAGCCCAGCTGGTGCGCGAGGAGGCCGCATCCCCGCTGCGCCGCCCGCCCGTAATGAGCGCTTTTTACCGGCTCCGCGAGAGCACTCCGCGCCCATGTGTCTTAATTTGGCTCCGTTCTGGGAGGGATTTTTTTATACGATATATATTTATTTACCCCCCCCCCCACTGGAGACTGACGCACGGCTGTTCTGCAGCTGCACCACCCCACCCCCCACCCCCCCCAGCCCGCCTCCGAAGCCAACCCATCGTCGGCCTTGTTTAAAGAAATAAATCTAATAAAATAAAATTGAAATCAAAATCTCCTCCGACAGCAGCGATGGCGCCTTAATCAAACATCAATATGCATTTTAACGTGCGCAAAATGACACGGTTAACATATAAACGGCGGGAGGCTTCCGAGCAGAGTGTCCCGTACGCCGAGACGCTTTCAACGTGACGCGTGCCGCTCGAAAGCGGCGAAGAAATCCAACTGCTGAACTATGTCTCTTCAATTAACGCATTTTTTTGTGACTCGAAATCCACTGTGCGCAATGTCGATTTAAAAAAAAAAAAAAAAAAGCCCAAACAAAAAACATACATAATTTTTTTATATACCACAGTGAGGCCTTTCATTCACTGCACAGAGGAAAATACGCTGTTTTAACCTTGAATGTTGATGGCGTCGCACTTTAATTTCCAAAAAGAATGCTAAAACAACCTTTAGCGTCGCAACTCATATTTTCCATTCACTACATAAACAGTTTGATGAATGCGCCCGGTTTGTGATATTCAATTAAGGCGTTCGGCTTCGTTTCAAAAGAAAGCCCGAGCGCGGTAAACACTGAAGGAATCCGCCACATTGTTGCGATGCAATGGGCAGAAACCCACGTCTGGCCGGGAACTCTGCTCTATTGGGGAGTTATTTCATCTTTTGAAATATGGCACAAAAAGGATGATATAAACGCTGTGTTAATTATCTATTAAGCCACGTTCGGTATTTAATTTGGCGCCGAACAAAGGGCTCCGTCAACAGCGGTGGGACTCGTCCTCTCGGCGGCGGGAAAGGAACGAATCAAGGCCCCTCTCTTTGCTCGGAACCCAACGCTATGTTAACGAGGCGTGGTGTAAAATTTGCGTTACGTAAAGTCATCGGACCGCGGGGTGATGAGGTGACGAGACAGTCGGCGCTTTGGCCTAGCGGGAGAGCGTATGCGGCGTTAACATTCGTCCTCCTCTGCACCGTGACGATCGAAGGAGGGACGTAATGACCCGTTCGGCACCCCCGGGCGGCCTGGAGGAAAGCACACCTGGTTTTGGTCGCGAAGACGAGCCGCGCGGGTAGGGTAGGATGGGGCGGCGTGGTGAGGGGACGACTCCAGGTGACCCCGGCTCACAGTCCCGCATGGTGCGATACGTTCTTGCTTCCCTTCTGCGGGAGCCTGGTGGGGGGGGTCGCTACATTAATTCAAAGTGACAAAGCGAGATGCTCATCTGCCCGGTCGCCGGGGCGACCGCGCTGCCCCGGCGAAACTCGGCCGAAACCCTTTGTGCCCCGTAACAAGGTCGACGCGGTCCGGCGGGCCGGCGTCGCCGGAGGCCCCGAGACCCGCGCGAGAAACTTAATGATGGCAACGTTAACCTGCCTCGACTCGCCCTTGATGAGGCGCTGGTGGACTCGGAAATGAAGAACGCGGTGATTAACCAACGGTGTGAGAGAAGAAAATAATAAATAAGGGAAGGCAGATGCTGCTAATAGTTGGTAAAGTCAAAAAGTTCAGGCGTTGCGAGTTGAAAAATCAGCATGGGGTACACTTTTAAACACACATCAGAGTGCGTTTGGAGTTTTCCCTTTTAATTCTGATTAAAAATGAGGCGTTAATGAAGCATGAATAGACTAATTGGTGCTGTCATCAAGGCAACAGGAGACAAAGCACTTGACATTTGGAACAAGCAATGAAGGGGTGACATCACAGCGATGCGTCAAATGAAAAAAAGGAGTGGAAAACGGGGGCATCTTTGCGGAGCTCCGGTCCCAGCGAACGCTGAGCATCGCCGCGGGACATCGGCGAAAATCCCCATTTCCAACACGCAGCGTGGAAAACCGCTGAAAAGGAGAAGCTGCAAAGGCCCAAACCCGATGCTTCGTGTGCCCATGGCGTCTCCCTCCGCCCGCTTTACACGAATTTCGAGTCTCGCGGCACAGCGAAAAGAATGTCAACGGGAAACATTAATGGCATTATTTACGAGAACTGATTTTTACATGAAGGAATAACAATGAAAGAACAACGATACCGAAAAGTAGACGGCTACCAGCCGCAATCCTGCACGGGGAGCTCGTTCTTCAGTAAGAGACAGTGCAGTTAAAAAATAACGCGGTATTGATGGTGAAGTGCGGATTTCCAGTCTGCGTGGGTGACGCAGCTCCACGTTGTTCACATCCCGATTCACAAGGGATGGAGGAGGGAGAAGTGCAGAGTGAAGAAGAAGCGCCGAACTATAGTCGAGATACTGCGGGACCACGGCTTTGGACTCGAAGCACGTTCACCGATGTACCCTTTCACCGGGCGGGGTGATTTTTACCGTATTGGTACCTTTATCCAGGGCACGACAGCAGGGGTGGAGATTTGAACCCAGGTCCCTTGATCAGCCCTAGCAAACTCTAGCCTCCATTCGATAACTTCCAGTTGTAAAGGCTGAAACCTCCCGTTCATACACCGATACCGTTATTACAATATAACTGCTCTCCCTGAAACAAAGCAATTAAGCGGCACGTCGAAATTAATGGGAAAAACACGGCAGTTTTCCTCATGTAGCGATCAGAGGTGTAATTTAGCGGCTTAATTGACAGACAGTGTAATGTCAGCTTGTTTAGCGTAAGGCTTGGATAGGCACATGTTAATATATAAAGCGCGGTGAAATTGTGTCAAAACAAATGAGTCCCGTCAAACCGGCGCCGACTGCAAAATCGCGATCGTTCGCGGCTAAGAGTCGTTCGAGGTGAAGGCCTACGTGGAAGAGCGGCCATTGGGAGCCGTATCCGCCAGAAAGAGGCAGGGAATAAAACAAGCACACAAAACGAACCCCGAGGCGTTTCGGGAAACTTTCAGCGCAAATGGTTCTCTGCTGGAGAGCGATGACCTGATGGAAATGCCGCGGCCATCCGGAGCGGCGCAAGGGAGGGTTGGGGAGGGAAGAGGAGTGGAGGGGTAGGGCTGGCGGGGCGGCGCGATCCGCTCGTATAATCTCCCGTGAATGTCACGCGGTGCGACGAGCGGGGATGGGCGACCACGTCAGCCGCTGAGCAAATTACGCTCGGCGGTTCCTCGCAGGTGGAGCCGGACGCCGGCCGGATGAACGTCGCGGTGGCTTCGCGAATTCCCGCCGCTGTTTGTGCAAGAAGTTATCAAAGTGCGCCAGGAGCGCGACGGCTGCTGGGGCGGGGGGAGGTGCGGGGCGACGCCGACGCGGAGGACGAGGCCCCCGAACGGACGCGGCGCCGCCCATGTGGCCCATGTTGTCGGCGAGATCGCTTTCTTGTTAGAAATGCCTTAATAGGCAGGAAAAGCTGATTAAACGGCTGTAAGTGGTCCTAATTAAGTGGACACTTTTAAATAGCGAGACGCCTCCTTTTATTGGAACATTGTTGTTTGTTGTCTATTTATCCTGCAAGGCTCATTGCCGTTAATGGGAAAAAGCAGAGGAGCCATTGTAGCTCGTTCGCTCGCGCCCCCGCGGAAGGAGAGCCGCGCCCCCTCCCGCACTATATAGATGGGACCCGGCGGGTGGTATCGGTCCAATCTCGGCTGTTGCGCGGACAGGATCGTATGGTGCCGCGCATCTGCACAGTTTATTAGTCAGAAAATTGTTGACGCTCCGCGACACGTGGCGATGGGGGCTCCGCGGCCTTCCCCGCCGGACTTTTGCGCGCGCGCACACACAGAGAGAGAGCGCGGCGCCAGACGAATGGAGGGATGGAGGGATGCTTTTTATGAAGCCACCCTCCCCCCCGGAACAATAGATGTTCCTCTTTTAGAACAACCATTACAGCCCGGCTCCGCCGTCCTCATTTGCCAGCCGAAAGCTCGGAGATTATTTCGTCCCTTTCCCGCCCGAGCCACCTCATTATTTACCACAGCGGAGAGCCATGGGAAACAAGTGCTTTATTACTCGATATTTATTATCTCAATCTGCTCGGAGAGAGATTGAGAAACGGTTGGATTGGCCCACGCTCCATCAAACAAATGCGTCGGGTACCAGCGACGCTATTTTACACCGGGCGGCTGTTCATTGGCTCCACAATAATTTATTCTGTTTATTCTAATGTTTGTTCGCCTCGCGCAGTAACGGGCGAATTAATGATTTGCGACAATAAATTGAGATCTCAATTGGTGGATCGGAAAAGTCGCGAAGAGTCTTTTCGCTGTCGCCGCGATGAGGACCTCGCTGACGCGCAACCGTCGAACTGACACTGTGTGACATGTTCGTAATTCAGGGTGAAGAAAAAGGAGAGCAAAGTACGCTTTTCGTAAAGATGGACACCGACGAGCAACAATAGTGCGTGTGTGTGCGTGTGTGCGTGTGTGTGTTCACCTTGCTCGCTCGACTTCGAAGCAGCGAACCTAATGGGTCTAATGACTAATTCAGGATCTGCCAGGCGGCAATTTTTTGCTGCTGGTTCGAGGGAGACGGCTGTCTCTGACAGTTCCTCTGACCCATTACAGACACCCCTCTACTTACGTGAATTTGACTTGCGTAAATCCGGATTTCCGTAAAAAAATTCCGGCACGCACGTTATTTACGGATAGCGCTTCTATTTTACGCAAAACATCCGAAATACGTTAAGCGCAAGTCGGCGTAACCAGACATCTTTCCAGTTCCCACGAGTTTTGAGTTGTGGATGAATTTCTCAATTAGTGTATTGTTTTTTTCCCCAATATTTTCAACGTTTTTCATTATTCACAACATCTGGCGGTAAACGTGCACTTGAAGGAAAACGAGAAGCGTACAGCAACCGATTTGGATACGAAATTGAAAATAATGGGGAAGCACGAAGGCGGACAAAGATTATCGTCTACGGGAACCAGGTTTGGCCGTATCGACTATAAATACGATGGTGACGGATGCTGAACGTGTAGAGGAGCAGTGAAAGGAACAGCTAGCATGAAAATGACAATAATAATGAAGAAACGTCAAGGTGCAATAACTGAGATGGAAAAATTATTAATACTATTCTGCTGAATGGTGGGGGAGGAGGGGGAATCTGACATATGTTACTTAGAATAGAAACAGAACGGTCTATTTGCGTAAGTTGAGGGGTGTCTGCATTATGGAAAAGGGAGCTCATGTTCACATTTTCCACGTTCTGCATATGAACTCACACACAAGATATGTAGGGCAGAGATCACAGGGAACTATGTGTTTATTATGGTGAGAAAATCAATCGGAGAGGTGTGCGGAACAGAGACGCAGATGCGTTCGGGCCACGTGCCTTCATAGCATGTGCGTCGTTATTAAGACGTAAACGGACAAGAAACATAACAAACTTAAATAAAGAGCGAACATACTAATCACGTGACGCACAATAACTCCGAATGCAGATCGGTGAAGATCACCGGACGAAAACCTCCGTGCATTTATTATGAGAAAAACCCGTGTTCTTCGCTTGCATGTCCTATGACTGCGCGCACATGCTGATGAAGGCCTGCGGCCCAAACGGGTCTTTGCTTCGAGTTCGTAAGCGTTTTTAACCCCTTTGGTTCCTCCCTTGCCTTGGAGACATCGACTCGACGGCACTTCCGTGCATCCATCCCTCCGTGAGTTTTAAGTAGGAAACGATTGCAGTATTTTATGTGCTCTGCCCCCCCCCCCCCCCTTCCCATTGACACTGTTGTTTTATTACATTCATTTTAATAATGTGATGTTTCATAGAGCACAACTGCTGCATTATCGCACAACTGACTGTCTTACCAAATATGAGCAGTCTAGGCATGTCCTTCAATGAGCAGTTCCGCAGAGAGAGAACAAAGCGAGCAATTTGTACATTATGGTGCACGCACGCGCACACACACACACGCACACACACACACACACACACACACACACACACACCGGTGACCTGGCAGGGGTCAAGGGTCACGCACAAATCTGGATCTACTGAAGCGGTATTAATGGACCGTCGCCTTTATGTCGGAGATCGGAGCGAGACGGGACGCAGAACGAGGCCCCCCGTTTGACCTCTCAGCTCCACGATCACACACACAAAAAACACAGCTGCAGGAATTTACAGCCGTTCGGTACATTGGGTTGACGGGTGAGCACAAGACGATTTTTAAAAACATAAACGAGAGTCAGACAAAACATAGAGAAAGAAAATCCACAGTTGCAAAGAGTGCAGTTCGCCATGACCCTGTAACACTCTGTACATTTTACTGCTCTTTTCTGGGCCTAATTTGTTCCGGAAAATGGACCAAGTATCGAGAAACCAGGACAATGAAATTACTTATTCCATTATTTCTTATGGGGAGCAAATCCAGTTCATTCTAAGCCCATGTCAAGTTCTTCCAAAACTACCAAAAAATAATGCTTAATATCAAAAGAAAAAAGTGTTGTAACACATTAAAATGAATTATTAAAAATAAATGTCTATATTTAAAACATTAAAAATAGCGATTTCATAGAGTAAATTTATTGTAATAGTGTGTGTAGGCTGGCATGAGGAAGAGAAAAGCCATTTCATATTTAAGTAATACTAATAATAATAATACACACACACACACACACACACACACACGGGGAACCGGAGCCTAACCGGCAACACAGGGCGTAAGGCCGGAGGGGGAGGGGACACACCCAGGACGGGACGCCAGTCCGTCGCAAGGCACCCCAAGCGGGACTCGAACCCCAGACCCACTGGAGAGCAGGACCCGGTCCAACCCACTGCACCGCCGCGCCCCCCATAATAATAATAATAATAATAATAATAATAATAATAATATAATGAATTAATAATTAGAAAATTAAAGCACAGCTGTGCAGGACAGAGGATGCAAACACAAGGAAGGACAGTAGTATACCAGATTGCCACTGAGAGCGTGGGCACACATTTCCCACAATGCAATGTGTCTCGCCCGCTCTCTCACACGGCTGCTTTGCATTGTTCTCAAATGCGGTCTGTTTTTCGTGCTCCGCTGGACGTTTTGGACCAGACAAAGGAAAATCCGCACCGATTACCGACAAGTGGTATTCATAATTGCAGAACGAATAAGTGAAAGATGGAGTGTATACTGTAAAACACTAGCATTAGTAAAAAAAGGTTTATGTTTTTGACCTATAGGTATTTAATGAGTAATCAATGCCACGTTTGTACTCAAGGACATCATCAAACCACAAACTGTAACTTATTGCATTTATTGTAATTTGCCTGCCTAATTTAAGCACGAACTAAGAACGGCACACAAGTTTGCCTTTATCAATCACTGGAAAACACATGGCTTAATTGACCATGGTAATTGGCGGGTTGATTGACAAAAAAAAAAAAAAAACAAAACAATATTCTGGATTACAGTATGAGGAAAGAGCGGCAGCTTTTCCATGTGACAGGATGACAAACACAGAGAAAGCGCCGTTTGCGGAGAAGTGACGCAGCACGATTAATAATGTATGCAAAATTAAGCAGAGCCATTTGATTACTCAGAGAAAGGTCAAATAAAGATGGTAATGACTTTTTAATGTCATTTTAAAAGGGTCCTATTTACACTGTTTGGATGTTATTCGTTATATTGTTTATATAAATCCATAAAGCCTCGCTAATATGTTCTTATTACATAACAGATTGTGGAATGATGGTGCGAAGTTTTGCTCGAGAGGATCCATCTCATCGAGGAGGGTTGGGAGGTTCCGGAACTCCTACGCCTGTCAGGGTGTTCACTTTTGGGCGATTTGAGTGACCCAAGCTGTTTCAAACACATCCATTCCATATTCCACATTCATATTCCATATTCCATATCCACAACCTGGGCCAATCAGGTCGGTCTTAATTGGAGAAATAAAAATCCTTCCATATAAGGCAGCTTATCTCACAAAAAGAAAAAATCAGGATCGATGGCAAAATTGTTGCATCATTACTATTATTGAAATGTCTTTTCTAGGCGAGTTTTATATCTGCAGTGGAGACTTTTTCCAATCTTTTCCTAATTTTGCCATTATCTAGTTTATATTTGCCTTTCCTTTCAGTCCCGAAGCGATATTACACAAATTACAAGTTTCTCAAGGCTTTGCCTTTTGAGTCTGATCAAGGCTTCGTTCCCTCATCCAGCTAAACATAAAACACTTACGATGAGACCTTTCACAACGTTTGATTATGTAAATAGTTTCTACATCCACACTGGCATTATTTCCAGTCCTTGTATCAATAAATGTTAATAGTCCCCAAAGACACGTTCTTTTTCATATGCAAATCATGCAAGTTTTTTATTGCTGCGAATGACTGAGCCAGGATACAGAGTCTTTTGAAATTGCAACCCTTGACATGTTGGAACTCGTTTCACCGTACGAAACATGCTGTGACCGGTATATGTGTAGTTTTAGATCTTGTCGTGTTGGGTTTATTAGTTGTAGCTCATTGGCGTTTGAAGACGCGGAGGGACGAATGATCAATGTCCACTTTTTGAAGAAATTTCGAAATTGGCACCATACAGTTAATGACACGGAACCACATATTTACACCAGAGTAAAATGGAAAAACGATCAAAGTCCATGTATTTAGCAGGCAGTGTAAATATCTTCCAAGATGAAAGAATGACTGGAGTCCACAGGATAAAAACGAAGTGACTGGTTTATTAGTTTTCGGTATAGCGAACAGTCGCGAGTGAAGTTGTTTTGTTGCGATCAGTCGATTAATTTCAGCTTTAGAAGAGTTTAAATGTGAAAATTCTACTAAAGATGGACGATTTGATGGAGCAGCCAGTTTGAACGAAGCCAAAGACACCAGTACCTGGAATGAAGGGGATTAAGCTGTCAAGTTACTTCATGATGGTCTGCCACTCATTTGTGCAGCTTTGCCATAAAATTTTGACATAAACATGACTCACTGAGTCTTAAAAAAATTAGAATTTATTTTTCTTAGAATTAATGTTCATGGACCTCGATCGCTCCTCCTTATGCATCTTTGCTCAAGTTTCACGTCAGCTACACTGAGTTTAGCGCCTCCATCAGGACACTGTAAGTGAGACCTGCTTCTCAACTCATTGTCCTTGGCGAAAAGATTGCATTAAAATTTATTCATTGAATTCATGTACGAAAAAAATGCCTGGCACTCACGTCATGCGCTCGCTCTTTAACGGGCCCTAATGAGCAGCGCGACATCGACATCCCCGCTTCTCGGTCGCGGCACCCGACAGCTCGAACCCGAGTAGGAGGAGCGAGGCGGACGGAAGTGCGGGGCCCTGGAATCAAGCCGCAGGTTCACGCCTTTCTTCATTCCCATGTGAGTCTAGTTGCCCGCAGGGAATTTCACAGGGAAAACAGCCGCGCTTTACATGCTGATCCAGAAGCTCATGTGAGTCACTGATCCTTAGTGAAAAGTACCGTGGTCCTATATGGTAAAGAGAGAGAGAGAGACAGTACAGTCCTCGAAGGGTGGACCCCGCCCACTCGGTCCCATAGCCACGCCCACTCCGCTAATTCCCACGGAGCCGAACCGGAACTCCCGGCACCAACGGAACCGCTCGCATCCTGACATCTCTTCCGAAAAAGTGGAAAAAAGTGGAACGATTTCTAGTTCCAACTGACCAGGAACCAAAGATGTGTTGAGTTGAGATGGCATTCAGCAGTGTTGAGTGTAACAGTGTTGAGTGTAGCAGTGTTGAGGTTGGCAGCGTTGAGTGTAACACTGCAACGCTTTGGACTTTTAGATTCTGAGGTGCGACAGCTGCATTCGAAACTCGGACACCCCGTCCCTTCCCCTCCCCCCGTCGGCTCAGCCGCTGACGAGGACGCGGCGCCCAATGTGCTCCCGCTGCCCGCAGCCCCCCCAGCGGAGGGGTAATGAAGCGCTTCACCACACCCATGTAATTGAAGGTGACACGGCGGAGTGGCGATGAGCGGCAGACCCCCTTAATCAGGCCCCTTCCGACTAAGGGATCACTAATCTGCCCGTTATATCGGATTATCACACATCGTTGCCTTAATGCACTGAGTGGTTTTTCGTCTCCAGAAGAAAAAAAAAATCACACACACACACACAGGAGAACAGGGTGGGGAAGACGAGTGTGTGCTGTCAGTCACGGAGGGCTCTGTACCCCAGCCATGCGGAAACACTCCAGCTGTCCCTGCCAACCCCGGGGGGGGGGGGGACACTCGGCTGATGTGTTTACAGATGCTTTCCAGAGAGCACCTTAAAATAAATAAATAAACAAGTTTAAAAAAGGGGGCAAAACACACTCCCGGAGCGCGTGCCGCAGTGGCGCCGGCGACCCGGAAGGCAAAGGGCCACAGCATCTGCACCTTCGCATCAACAAGCCTTTTACAGGCGAGTTCTCTCCGCGGAACGGAGCCTTTTAAAGCGTTCGCTCCAGCGTGTGTGTGTGTGGGGGGGGGGGGGGGGTTGCTTTGTAAATCTCCCTCCGCCTATTAATTTGAGACAAAAGTGCAGTGTTTCCTTCACATGGAGCGTTAACCGTCCCTGGCAACGTGACGACCTTTCGCTCGCGGTCGCGAAAAAGCCGGCCGACGAGTTACATAACTTTTACATAACCTCTCGAAGACCCCCCCGCCAACTGTCAGAAGGTCTTTCCAGCATTTCCAGCATGCATCACTTCACACCCCACATGCTCGAGAGGACCTTGTAATGGGCATGGGGGATCGGGGGGGGGGGCTTGTCTGTGCCCCTCGAGCTCCACTAGCTCTCACCTGGGAGCTTAGGTGTGCGCTGGGTGTCGGACACACCGCAGCAGCAGCGCCTTCGGGCCCTTTCCGCTCCTCACCTTCTCATCGGCTGGAAGCCCAAAGCGGCGAAACCTCGGAGACCACGGTGACCGCGGACCGTGTCGTCTCCCAAATTGACCGAACCCTGGCTAAACAAAAACCGGGGAAAAAATTTTGTAAAAAAACTATGAAAAAATGGGAAGAGCACTGCTCTTGGACCTGAGCGCTGAGCTGCTCAGCTGCTCGGTTCTGATGAACCTTCTTTCACCTGTTTAAGCTGCTTTGATTTGAAGTGTTTGCTAAGAAAAAACAATATTAAATAATAAAAATGAAATTAATAATAATAATAATAATAATAATAATAATAATAAATGTATTCGTTCAGCAGATGCTTCTCCCCAATGTAACGTACAAAACGAAGTCTCCGTCGTCCTCGGACTGAACGAAGAATAAAAAATGTACGAAATGTTCACAGTTTTCGGGTACGAACAGCAACCCAACATAAGGCCTCTTGAGATGTACTCACTTTTACTGTGATATAAACTGTTGATATAAGGTGTATATTTACAGTGTCACATTCGTGTTCATCCAGCAACATTGAATCATTCAGATGTTTTGTTTGATGCTACTTATCTGAGGCTTTTTTTCAACACGACTTCAAGTGTGAGGTTTGTACACTGAACTCCAGCCTAATTTTTGCTGCATCGGTTCAGGGAAGTCCCTGGATCAAGGTGGGGTTCAAACCCAGGCGTTGAGTGCAAGGTGACGCCTGCAACCACTGCGCCCCCTGCTGCTCTAATAATGATGCGCAACGGCGTTCGGGAACGATTCTGTGACCTCACCGTCCCCCCGTCGGCGAGCGCGGCCGAGGCGGGTGCCCGAGGTGCCAGACGGATCGCGGGGAGGTCCTCGGGAGCGCGTGGTCCTGGGGTCGAGCCGGTGCTCCGAACTTCGCACCAATAAACACGAGTTAAATCAATAGATGTGAAAAGGAACCCTGCATTATTGATGTGGGGCGCGAGAGCCTGGGGGGTGGGGGGGCAGGCATAAACGCCTCATTTAAATTCACAATCCTCCCCGCAATAACGTCCACGCCACTGTCCCTGCCGCTCCAGCTACGGCGGAGCCCTGATTCACCAGATTTATTCCCTGTTTCGCGGCTGAATTGACAAAAAAAAGGCCGCCGCTGAATTCCGAGGATGTGCCGCGCGCCGGAATTATTATTACATTTCTGGCGTGTGATATGAGGGAATAAAACCTGATGGTATTGAGGGTTTAACAAACAATGTCTCCAAGGCTTATTGTTTCGGGGCGCCGCTCCGCGCCGCGGACCCACCTCCTCGCTGGCTGAGAAACGCAGCAGATCGCGAGCGCATCCTCCCTCGCGAAGGAGCCTCCTGCCGAAAGGTTAAAAGGTGATGCAAAACCAGCGAGGACATGCAAATCATTTATTAATTAATTCTTAAATTCTCGCGCTTTGTTTCGGAAGCAGACACACACCCTTGTGCATCTGTTTGTTACACAGTTTGATACGCAGATGACATTAATAACCCCACGGGCAAGCGTGTTGGACTTGGCCAGCAGGTGGCGTAGTGGTGAGAGCTGTTGTATTGCAAGCGAAGGACTTGCGTTTGAATCCCCCCTCCTGCTGTAGTATCCTTGATCAAGATACTTACCCTGAATTAATACAGTAAAATCACCTAGCTGTATAAATACCACAAAATACATTTAAACTGCAGTAACTTACTGCATACACAGCTGTTTGAAAGTGTGTGAAGCCCTTGTGTCCCTTAGTTTTACCACAAAATGGTTATTGAATGAGAATCAGTGTTTCTCAGGTGACATAACAGGTATATTTATATTTATTTATTTATCAGACACTTTTCTCCAAAGCGACTTCCAATGAGCTCTATGTAGTGTTATGAGCCCACACACCTTATTCACCGCAGTGACTTACACTGCAAAATACACTACTTACACTGGGTCACTCATCCATACATCAGTGGAACACACACACACTCTCTCTGTCACTCACACACACTATGGGGGAACTGGAACAGCATGTCTTTGGAGTGTGGGAGGAAACCAGAGCACCCGGAGGAAACCCACATCCTCTCACACGACCCAGGTGCTGTGAGACAGCAGCGTTACTCGCTGTGCCACCGTGATATAACCGGTGTGTACAGTAATTATCAATTCCATATGTTGTTTTAGAGGAAAACGTGTGTGTGGTACTCGGGGGTGCGGTGGCGCGGTGGTACGGTGGCGTGGTGGGTTGGACCACAGTCCTGCTGTCCGGTGGGTCTGGGGTTCGAGTCCCGCTTGGGGTGCCTTGCGACGGACTGGTGTCCCGTCCTGGGTGTGTCCCCTCCCCCTCTGGCCTTACGTCCTGTGTTGCCGGGTTAGGCTCCGGTTCCCCGTGACCCCGTATGGGACAAGCGGTTCTGAAAATGTGTGTGTGTGTGTGTGTGTGTGTGTGTGTGTGGTAGAAACACAAGAAGTGCAGGTGTAAAAATAAGTGAAGCCCAAGATGAACTGATTAAACCAAGTAAGTAAGTAGAACCAGGTGTGTAAATCATGGTAATTTATTCTTTTTATAACTTTATTTTAATACTTTATACAAGCACAAGGACTGCCCCAACAGCGGACAATTTAATATTTTAAGCTGCTTGTAGGGGGGGTGCGGTGGTGCAGTGGGTTGGACTGGGTCCTGCTCTCAGGTGGGTCTGGGGTTCGAGTCCCGCTTAGGGTGCCTTGCAATGTCCCTTCCTCCTCCAGCCTTATGTCCTGTGCTGCCGGGTTAAGCTCTGGCTTCCTGTGACCCCGCCTGGGTAAGTGGTTTCAGATGGTGTGTGTGTGTGTGTGTGAGCTGCTTGTAGAAAACCATCACTAATAAATAAATAATGGCTAACAATAAGATTCAAACTGCTGGCACTGGGTTCAGGTTCAGAGCGACTAATAAGGGCTCTGGTTTTGTCCTTTTCGCTGGTGAAGTGTTATGTCTAAATTTTAACAGGGTAAAAACGAGCCTCGGTGTCCCGAAAGCCCCGTCGCGGAGCCGCGGGCGGTCGGCACCGACCTCTTCGATTGGCCGAGGTGACGGGCGGCCGCGCCGAAGTGACCCACGCCGCAGTTCGGGCTCGTTTGAAGAGACGCAACAAGGGGAATTGAAGCAGGACTTGCAGATTAAACGGAACGCGACCCAACTCTTGTTTCCTTCTAATGCGGCACTCAGAGCAACTCGGCCTTCGATCCTTTTTGCCCTCACGAAAAATCGTTTCTCAAGAGCGCTTCACCGTGATTAGTCCCTCGCACGAGTGCCGCGCACATCGGTTCCCGCCCTCGCCTTGGCATTCCGCACCTCGCCTCCAAAGGGCCGCCACGGGCGACGCGAGAGCGCCCCCGCCCAAAATGACACCCACCCCATCCAATCGTGGGTCGCGGCTGCGATGGGAGACCCCGGGGACGCAACTCCGCGCCGTCTTTGGCTCGGAACCGCGTTCGGCAGCGTGGGCCCCGAAGGCCGCGCGGGACGCAGACCCCCTCGGCGCGCCACGTCGCGCGAACGGCGGCGCTTTGTTCGGAGCTGGGGCCACGCGCCAACGTGGGTTTTTTAAATTATTAATTTGCACCGTCTTCGATCCATCCAATCAGATTTTTAGTGGGGGCTCGGGAAATTAAAAAGCGGGGAAGCGGCGTAAATACATAACGGCTTGACTGCGTTAACGGCGGCGGCCGATAGCGCCCCATCCCACCCCTTCGGAGTGGATCGCATTAAGTTCCCGGGCGGGTAAACGAACGGCGACGTGCGCGGGTGCAAAGGCCTCGCCCGAAAGCGACATCGGCGAGCCTCGTTGAATAATTAATCTAATTATGTAGCGACAATGCCGGGGTCACGGCGAGACGCCCCCCGCGCGTCACGGCCCGTCGGGTGCGATAAACCGAGGTCGCGGTGACGCCGCTCGGCCCGCCGCCCCCCGCGGGCTTCCCGCGAGCGGACCGTGTCTGCGCCGACGTAAACGATTCGAAGTGCAACGCCTGCAAAGTCAGCGCACAATATACTTGGAAAAAAACGCTTATCAATCCGTGAGATTCCATTCACCGTAAGCAGGAGTCCATACTGTACATTGTGAGCTCCTGAAAAGGCAGAAACAAAGGAGAGCGAAGGTCTCCCAGGCCTCCGCTCTGTTCGTCGGGAGAGCCGAAGCCATCGGCGTTGCGTCGTCCGCTGCAAAAATATGCCGTGACAATATTAATATTAATGCGCCTCGCTTAACGTATTCGCGTGCGACGCAGAAGCGGCCAATGGCACTGGGACACATTTCGCTCCTTCCCGAAAGTCTCAAAGAAAGGTCACATGTAAACTAGCGCAAATGGAGTTTCCCCTGTTTTTAATTTCTCGTATTAATAAGTTCAAAGCAGCGCCAGAGTCCTTTTCCCCGACATTTTATTGGAAGGAAAACATCTGGTTTGGAGGGGGGGAGAAATTATATGGTATCTGGTTCAGATTGGCACACAATTAACAATGTTATTTCCTTTTTACTGAGGCCAGATTACTGTACGCCATGATCCTGCAGGAAAAAAAAGTCATTATTTTTTTCGCATCGCTGCTGTGGCCAAGGCTGCATTCTGATTGTAGCCCAAGTTTGCCGCAATTTTCGCGAAGAAAAGCTCTTGGCAGTAATTGCTCTAACATTTGTTCCAGGTCAAGTGGTTATGCATGAAAAATGATGTGACAAAATTGTACAGTAATGCCGTCAATAGAGTAATTACCACTTAGCCGTACATTATTAAGGCACAAAGGCACATTACCTTGGTAACAGAAATGTAATAACAAAAGAGAACGGGTCGTAAAATGCGGATGACCGTTTTTAAAAGATGCACGTGGCAAATAATACTAAAAAATGTGTACGTTACAACCGATCTGAGCTTTTCATCACACTGCCAGGTCATCGATATGTCAGCCTTATTTTCCATAAAGATATGATACCCCGCGGTGCGGCCGAGATGTCAAATACAGGTCCGAGGCACGGTGTTTTTCCAGCGAGAATAAAGCAGAAACAATGCGGTAAATAAATATTACGCAGCAAAAGCAGCACAAACATAAAGCCCTTCATTTAAGGACGGGAGAAAAGCTGTATTAAAACGAAATTTAAAGCACCTTTTTCTGTAATAATAACGTTCGCTACTTATTGTAATTCAGTCAAGAACAGCGTTCTCAACCTGTTATTTTAAATGAGCCCGAAATGATCGTTCGGTCGGAATAATAATTATTGCACTCAAATAAAAATGCTCATTCCCCGTTGCTTTGACGTACCTCGAACCAGTGTCCACTCGTATTTTCATTCACTGTGAAATAACAGCGTTCCCTCCCTGTTATTTGAAATGACACCCAAATTATTGTTTACGAAATGAAGATTCACTCCGAAACAATATTTGACACAGAAATAATGTTCACTCCTTGGTACCTTCGTTCACCCCGAAATAACAGTTTCCTCTGTAATAATGACAATATTCACTCCCTCTTCACTTTGCTAATTTAACTGACAGTGAAAGAATAATTCACTCTGAAATAATGTTACACTCCCTGTTATTTCAGGCCTCTTTAGAAGAACAGAAAAAGGACTCGAGCCACCTGACCTTTTGTATTCCGTCATTATTATTATTAGTAGTAGTAGTATTATTGCAACAAATGTTATTATACTTATATGATTTATTAATGTCTCCGCTTTCAAGTTTATTGTCATAGGCACTAGTACCGTGTACAGGTATCATGAAATTCTTCTGTGTTTAATAAGAATTCTTATTACGATGTTTTATTATCGTTATATTAATGAGAACGAGAGCGATTTATTATTATTATTATTATTATTATTATTATTATTATTTGAAAGGAGGGCCACTGCTTCCGCTTTGCTCAAATGAACTCGCTCCCTGACCTTCCGGCGGTCGCCAGCGAGTGACCGGCAGGTGCTATCGATGGAGAAACCGACCGTCTTCGCTCGGGAGCGGCCGACGTGAGCGTGCGAAAGAGGGGCCGGGGGCTCTAAATGTAGGACATACTATAGACAACAAATATTTTCTTTAAAACACATACAATTTACATTTTTTTAGATGAAAGGGGCCTTGTGGGTCTACTTGATCGACCGTAGGGCATTAGCAGCGGGGAGCTGAGATAATTGAGTCAAAATTGCTTCCCCATCACAATGAAACTTTGTTCCCTGGAAGGGTTCGCTGTGGTCTGAAAAGCACTTCATGTATTTTCTCGCAAAAGGAAAAAGCCGGTGCCTTTGGTTTCCTACCATTAACGCTTTGTTGCGGCCGTGGCTCGAGCTCACCGGCACGAAAGGAACGATTTCTTTCCTCTCCCCCCTTCTCCGTTTCTCGCGAGCGCACCTTTGAAACGCTTTGAAAGAGCCGTTCCGCGCCGGCTCTCCTCGACGGCCTCCGCTTGTTTCGGGTTCCTTCATTATCTCTCCGTTTGCACTCGCTATAAATATTTCCGCACCTCGCGACGAATGCCGCCTTTATTTCATTATTTAAGAAACAACATTCACAGCAGAGCATATATTTTGAAAGCGAATGATGCAAAAACACCGCGGCATTATGGGATTATTATGACTTTTTACAAGCACCGATCCGCAGAGGTTATTCCAACAGCTGCCTCGACTACAAAGGGTCGGGAACAAAACTGTCTGCTTATGATCTGTCGAAATGGGCTCTGCCCACCTTCTACTTATTATGTGCGGAATTACAAAAACAGGAGTGGCCCACATTTGAAATAACAAGCTGCAGCCATTCATCGCTCAAAATTATGCTCGATGCCGTTATAATAGCACGGGGCGGGGGGGGGGGGGGTCGGTTTAGCGAAACCTCCGAGGTCCAAGCGCGTCGCGCGGAGCGCTGCGGAAGGCTCCGTTTTTATCGGCATCTCAGTGTATTTATTTATTTGGCAGAGCGACGGCGAGGCATCGAAGGGCGCGCATCGGGGGGGGGGGGCGGTGGAAGAACAGCCGACTAAGCAATTAAAGACAAAGCTCACAGCGGCCCATTATTGCCCATTAGTTCAGGACTGCCTTCTTATTACGATCGCTCCGCGCACACACATATATACACACACTTCTAAAGGAATTAAAACCTAATTTTGTGGCGGAATTTGCTCCCCCCCCCCCCAAAAAAAAATTCAATCAGGCAATATTTTTAATGTTACACTCATCAGTGTTATATATTTAACGTAGCAGGTTTTGCAGTAATGAAAGTAATGAAATGTCACTGATGGCGATTTTCCTCCAGATCCCCGACGTCATTTCCCTCCTTTTCTCAGCTTATCTTTCCAGCAACGCAGTCGTTGACGTGTTACGCAGGTGTCTGTCTGGTACCCTTCCGACCGAGAACGGGCCTTGTTGCTAGGGGAGAAGTGGGAAGAAATGCCGGGAGGGGAGCCTCCGGGACCGCGGACAGGGGGCGCGCGAGCAACGCGGGCGGGACTTCCTGTGGCGGCTGAGCGGCGCCGAACACAAAAGGCCTCGCCACCGGAGCACCGGCGCGCCTCGGGCTCCGAGGGCAGGCCGTCGCCGCTCCGCCCCGCGTCGCCCGACGGCCGGCGCTTCCCGCTTCCAGACCCCCTCGCCGGGCACCTGCAGCCGGTCCCACAAAGCGCTACCGTTTGCGAAAATGCGCGAAGACCGAGTCGGACGTTGTACCGAAACGCCTTTTTCCAGCACTTGCGATGACGGAAAGGGGGTCGAAACTCGCAGGATTACTGTCGGCGCCGCGGCGGGAGAGATGCCGAGTGCCGCGCGGCGGCGCCGCCACCCGTGCGTCCCGCTTACTGACGCAACCGACGGCGGCTTCCGACACGTCCGTTTGACCCACTTTCCCGAGTTTTTGGAATAGGAGCGATTATAATTAATTGATTTTTTATGCATTCCTCATTAATTAATATCGCATCTGCACATGTTGGAGAACAGTCACTGGGACACACCGGGGGTCCAATCAGACTCACAACGATAACACCAAAAACAGAGGAAAAAAAAAAAAACTGGCAGAGAATCAACAAGAATAATCAAAATCCGGAGCATGGCTTAGTTTTCAAGTTCACTTCTTGTCTTCACGGGTATTTCACTCGCAGTCCCGCACCGGTCCCTGGATGTCGGGGACGAACGCGTCCGGGCCGGGGTCCCCGGCACGAGCGCCGCCGTTAGCGCCGGAATGCCCTTTGACCCTTTAAGAACCTTAACGTGCTTCGATAATGGGCGCGCGCATATCCGGCGTCTTACTCAAAGTGCAGAGTTCCATTATTTCTGCATTTCCCTCGCACCTCATTTCTCCATATTCCCATTAGCGTTCATCAATTTATCACGGTAATGTTATGTTTGTTTTCGCGCCCAACTTGAAGGACACGCGGCGCGAACGCCAGAGCCAAAGAGTGCAATTACCTTTGATTCCCCAACTGGAATAAAGCGCACAATCAAATAATGGCTCCCACTCCTGCAATATTTGCATGATAATAATATCACTTCCTTAAATGAGTTGCCGGAGAAACTATTTTTCTTTGGCGCTGACAAGGAGGTGCCAGATTGATTTCGGCGTCGATTTCCTCGGCGCGGTCGGGGAACACGAGAACCGTCGACCGAGCTCGTGGTTCACGGGCGGAACGCTCCTCCGCCCCGTGTCTCGCGCGTAATTACCGGTGCTCGTTCTCACGCGCGAAACAGTCCAGGCGGAAAAGAGCGCGGAGACACGTGGAACGACTGCCCACGTGCCAACGGGTAGCCGAGGGAGTAACGAAGCTCAACTTGTGGCCAGAAGGTTGTGGGTTTCAGTTCCGCGAACAGCAATGAGCGAGCGCGAACGAACGGTTGTGCTTAGTTTCCGAACCAGGTGTTGGTAGATGGGGGGTGGGGGTGAGGTCGGGGGGGGCGGGAGCGTCCCGCGGGCCTGTCTCTTCGCGCCTCCCTTTTCCTCCCTTGATGGATGAGCCTGGCGCGCCACCGGACAGGCGCCGTGTCTCCCGGGACGTACGCCGCCACTGATTAGATGGACACACGTCCTGCGGAAGCGGGGATGAGCTCCCGTCCTCAGCCATTAAGATCCGCGCTCTCGCGCGTTTCCCGCGTCCCACAATGCCCCACTGCCCCAAGCGCACCCAACTAGTACTGCCTCCCAGGTGTGCAGCTGGATCCGCTTGTGCAACGATCCCTCGGGACTCTGGGAGCTGGATTCTTGTCTCGCGAGTCCGACGAGCAACTTTTACGCGTCTAAAAATTCAAATTCATCCTCGGTATACATCTAATGCGGTTGAGCACGCATTACTTTTACACAGACAATATTTTCCACGTACCTGTCACGTGCTGTTACGGGATTCGAAAGGTAACCGATCAGAGCAAAGTGAAAGAACGCCGAAACTCTTACGGGGGAGGCGGTGGGAAACGCGGCACAAGAGCTGTGACCCAAATGCGGAAAGATGGTAATGAACACGGTAACGTGACGTGGTGCAAACGGGTGCGACCGATACCCGTGTTCTGCTCTGCCAGTTGCGAGATCCTGCTTTAGATCTTGTGGACTTAATAGGTTTCATATAAAAAACAGGTTAACTCACCAAGAAGGAGTACCTGAGTAATGTGATACAAGGAGCTGGTAGCACAGCAGTTCGAGTCGCTACCTTTGCACATAAAGGTTGCAGGTTTGAATCCCACCTCCAGCTGTAGTACCCTTGAACAAGGTACTTACTCTGAATTACTCCATTAAAATTACTGCTGTATAAATGGATAAATAATTGTAAGTCACTTTGGAGAAAAGTGTCAGGTAAATGATACCACTTGTTTAAACACATCCACCCAGGATATTCGAGCACAGGGAACCCTATGGGGCAGGAGGCGCCGACACATTTTACTATTTCAGAATTAATGTCAAATACCCACCTTTTCCAGATCCACTTCGCCCAAGATCTCTCCAGCTCATCTATGGTGTAACTGTTCACACATCGTAACTCCAGCAGCATCCCTAGATACACCCTTTATTCAGCCATTACTCTGGCATTGTACTTGCTCATTTGTGCATCTTATAATACACACACACACACACACACACACACACACACACACACATTTTCTGAACCGCTTGTCCCAGACAGGGTCACGGGGAACCAGAGCCTACCCGGCAACACAGAGCACAAGGCTGGAGGAGGAGGGGACACGCCCAGGACGGAACGCCAATCCTTCACAAGGCATCCTCAGCGGGACTCGAACCCCAGAGCTGCCAGAGAGCAGGACCCGGCCAAGCCCGCTGCGCCACCTCGCCCCCCACATCTTATAATATTTCATTTAAAAAAAAATGGTGTGGGTATCGGGATTTGTCTATCCTGTCTCTTATGCACCTGCTTGAACGATGAACCTCGGTGCAGCAAGCGGAAGGTAACAAATTGGGTTTAGAGACTTTCATATTTGCAGCTATGTCTCCTTCTCTCAATGTAATGCATAAATTGTACTTTTGCTGAGATGTACGTCGCTTTGGACAAAAGCATCTGCTAAATGAATAAATGTAAATGTAAATGTAAATAAATGAGCACCGGGGGGGTGTGGTGGTGCAGCGGGCTTGGCCGGGTCCTGCTCTCTGGCAGCTCTGGGGTTCGAGTCCCGCTGAGGATGCCTTGTGACGGATTGGCGTCCCGTCCTGGGCGTGTCCCTTCCTCCTCCAGCCTTGTGCTCTGTGTTGCCGGATTAGGCTCTGGTTTGCCCCGACCCCGCTAAGAACAAGTGGTTTCAGTCAATGTTTGCGTTATCAGCCCACACACCTTATTCACCGTGGTGACTTACACTACTAGGTACACTACTTACACTGGGTCACTCATCCATACATCAATGGAACACACACTCTCTCTCTCTGTCACTCACTCACTATGGGGGACCTGAACAGCATGTCTTTGGACTGTGGGAGGAAACCCACGCAGACATGGGGGGACATGCAAACTCCACACAGACCGAGTGGGGATCGAACCCATGTCCTCTCGCACCACCCAGGCACTGTGACACAGCAGCGCTACTGCTGAGTTTCTGGCAAATTTAAAAAGTGCAACGCATGAAGAGCACCTCAAACTTGCGTCTCCCATCGCTTATGACTGCGCCAACTGTGCTCACACGTGAGCTCCTGAAGGCCACGGCCGGACGTGATCCGGGCGACGCGAAGTGTTCCCCTTCAACAGGTAGCGGAGCGGCGGATGGGAGTGGCGCGCGGCTCCCTGCTCTTCGCTCCATCCCTAATGTGGAGAGCGCCGCCGCCGCGATAATAGACTAACCGTGATCCCCGGGGCTTCAGAAGCCCACAGCCGTCGATTTTCCCCCTCTTGCCTCCAGGGGCTTTAAAATGCTAACAAGATAACGGCTTCAAAGGGCAAACCTTTCGGGCGGCACTTCCAACTTTGCGCTTCAAACGGCTGGAATAATCCTTGTAATGAACCCGGCGTACCTGCGCCGCCGCAAATGTCTTTGTTTGATGTGCTGCTGGGAGAGACGTCGCCCCAAGTGCAAATAAAAGCTACGGCCGCCCCGTGGCGTCCCCGACACACTGTTAAAAGTTTCGCATTAAAGAGCCGCCGAGTCGCGCATTTAGCGTCGCGACGAACGCGTTCCGAGCTTGACTAATGGCTCCGGTCTGGCGTGCGCGCCGAAGCCCGGCGCGGGGAGTCCTCGTCGGATGACGGATGCGGCGAAAGAGCAAAAAGAGGTGTTTAAAAAGGCGTCGTTGTCAGCGCCGGCCAGATGCGACTTCCTCTTTGAAGTGCGTCGAACAAGCTGACCGAAAGAGGGCCGAGGGCCCGAGGCTCAACGGAAAGCGTCGGAGCACCAGCTGACGGCTGCCGTTTGCTTTGACTAATGAACCGAACGCACGCGTCGCTCTTTTCGGTCCGACCGCAGCAGCGGGCGCCGATTCTCGTGACCGCCGAGCTCAG
Source organism: Scleropages formosus (assembly GCF_900964775.1). NCBI lineage: Eukaryota > Metazoa > Chordata > Actinopteri > Osteoglossiformes > Osteoglossidae > Scleropages > Scleropages formosus. The sequence continues at coordinate 3,106,279 of NC_041821.1, forward strand.
GAGGCCTTCGCGAGCGATGACTCGGCAGGACGGGCGCCGCCGGCCCGTTACGGCGGCCGACATGAAAGAGCCATCGAACCGCCTCCGCGTGACTTCCGGAATATTTCGGCCGCTCGGAGGAGACCCTCGTAAGGGGGCACGGCGGACATTTGCATTCCAAAGGTCGCTTCTTTGCATGACGCTCTACGGAAGGCTCCGGAAACCTGGCTACAGTTGCGCAGAAGGATGTGCCTTCAGAAGACAGAGCAGCTACGTTTGTTTGAGCTCGAGTACAAATTTGTCCCAGAAAGGACAAAGGACGACCAGAGCGGTGAATGTTATTAACCGTTAATTTTTTAAAGGGCGTAACAAGGAAATGGTGAGTAACGGTAGTAATGGTGAATAATTAGCGATGTAATCTAATTACTTTTATTATTTAGCATTATTTATGTGACACCGCCATCCAAGGACACTTACAACGTAAGCTGACGGACTTCACAGTGACATTCCCCATTTTACATCACGGTAATTCTCGCTGTATCAGTTCTCAGTAAGTACCCGGATCAAGGGTACAACGGCAGGTGACTCACATCCAGATCCTCCGACCGCAAGGCAGAAGCTCCAGCCACCGTTTGCTACTAGTTGCCCCCGTATGTAAGTTCAGCCCTCGGATTTCATAAACCACGGTTTTGATTTTACACTGTGCATATTTTTGCATGTGGAACCATTTCGAGTTTTTGCTGACGTTGCTCGCCGTGTTTCTCCAGGACCGGGAGGGACTTATGAGTAATTCATAATCAAGATATGTATTTTATAGTCTGGTTACTGTAACCGTAACTGCCATTTACGAACCTTTTTTTAGCCGTTATATATTTATAAAACAACGAACAGCACAGAAAGCCCATCGCACGGCGAACTGTCATGCGCACGGGCGCAAACGTGCTCCAATTTGTCTGAATATTTCAAAGATTTGTCTTCGCATCCAATTACCGTCTACCTGCGAATAACGCGGCGGAGCCCGTTCGACGGCGCGGTCTGGGGGATTGCGCAAGTGGGAGCGGACGGGGGCCTGCAATTTCCCTGCCTCTGACAAGAATTAGGAATGATTATGTTTCGGTGTCATTCTGAGTGTCAGCCAGATGCAATGCATCGTGGGAGCCAGACGCTGCGGCGAACGGCGTTGGCTGCCAAAAAACCCGAGGAGTTTGTGCTGCAATTTTGTTATTTTTCGCTTTGATTGGAGCCGCCAGACGCACCCCCCACCCCACCCTACCCCAACCCACCCACCCTCTCTATTCCAGATGAAACCATTAAGATTTCATGCCTCCCATTTGTACTCTGGCCGCACAGGAACAATTACTGCAATGGCAACATGTGATTGAGGCCCGTTTAAATGCAACATTAGAAAGTTTGTGCAGTCGGCGGAGCTACAGGATCGGTCTTCATTGTTAGCTGCGGGTGGAACAATAAAATTTATATTTGACTGCATTCCGCAAAGCCACTTCCGATGAACTCTATGTAGTGTTATCAGCCCACACACCTTATTTACCATGGTGACTTACACTGCTGGATACACTACTTACACTGGGTCACTCATCCATACATCAGTGGAACACACACACTCTCTCTGTCACTCACACACTATGGGGGAACGTGAACAGCATATCTTTGGAGAGTGGGAGGAAACCAGAGCACCCCATGGAAACCCATGCAGACACGGGAAGAACATGCAAACTCCACACCAACTAAGTGGGGATCAAACCCATGTCCTCTCGCACCACGCGGGCACTGTAAGACAGGAGCGCTATTCGCTATGCCAACGTGCTGCCCTGATGTTTTACCTTGTTTTACACATTTGTACAGATGGGTAACTTTACTGGAGCAATTTGGGTATAGGACCTTGTTCAAGGCTGCTACAGCTGGAGATGGGATTCGAACCTGCAATCTTTGGGTCCAAAGGCAAGCTTTAACGATGCATTATTGGACGTGCAGCTGCCATTGTGTGATGTTTGTTGTCGACTGATGTTCTGCAACCCGATAAACTGGAAGACAAACACAGGCAGCAACACACAAATCGCCGTCGCAGGGCAGCGGCGGGAGAAAAGGGCCCGTTTTTGTGACGGTGCGTCACATTACGCAACGATAATTAGTGCTATCGTGTCGCCGGAATTTTTGCCCAAAGACGAGCCCAGGGTGTTTAGAGCTGAGGGCAGAACCATCAATAAAAGTCAAATCTCACTCCGCCTCAACGTTTAATCCGGGGATGAATGAGGTGAAAATACACCGATCGCCTAGTGGTGAAGTATTTTGGGTTAAAATGAGGTCGATCCGACTCGGGGCGACAGCGGGCTTCCAGTTATTAGGGCCGGCCTTGACGGGATGGGGGTCGCGGGCCACGGGCCGCCTTCCGTTTGATTCCTGACCAGACGCGGCTCCAAGAGCGATTAAGGAAGAAGGAATCGGAGCCACTTTGACCGACCAATAAACGGTTCCAGCTTTGCCGCGTGACAGTTTCCGTGGGGGGGCTCGTGGGGGAGGGGGGTCCTCGGTGGACCGCTAGGCCACGGTTTCGAGCGTTGGCAGCTGACCGTGATCCAGAGACGCAGAAGAACATGGGAGGAAGCTGTGAAGAAGCTGTCATGTGGAGCGCCGGCTGGAGGACAGAGAACGGACCTGCCATGGACCCGCAGCCCGGGGTGGGGGCGGATGCCTGGCGGGGGGCTCTCATTCACACCCTGTCAGGACCCCTGGGGTGAGCTTCCCTCCGGCCGCAGGTCGAGATCCAATCCCTCACAGCCCATTTTCTCGTTCCTGCTGCTTCCCAGACATCTTATCTTCCAGCGCTTAATAGGCAGATATTTTACTGAAGAAATTAAGGTAAAAACAGAAGGTCTCAACGGCAGGGGGCTTGACCCCACATCCACTGGCGGAGAATGTGCCCTGATCTACCTCGCTGCCTCCTGCCCCATGGCTTTCCCTTCATCAGCTTTGTACACTTTTCTCTTTCGCTCTTTGTGTTTGTTCCTCTTTCTTTCGATATTTCTCATTGTGGCTTTGCGACGATATCAGGTTTTCCAAATATTTAGCAAAATGCACCTTTTAATCACCATGACAACGTACCGTACGCCATCTACAGCATTTCTTCCGTCAAAACCCATACGTTCTGTGACACGTCTTTCACCAAGTCTCACTGACCACTAACTTTTCGGCAGGAATTAACCAAGGACTCCTCCTTGGAAGAGAACCCACAACCTTCTGGTTACGGCTTCAGCTACCTAACCTTTGCACTGTTGCTCTAGAATTCACAAAGCTGTCAGCGAGTGTAGGTAGGAGCACGTTTTAAAGGCCACGGGGTAATGGGATGAGCACAGCGACGGTGACACGTCCCTCCTCTCGCTCTCAGCTCTTCGACTCGCTGTTCCCGGCCTCATGCCAGATCTCCGGTCCCACGCAAGCTCTGCATGCCGGAGCAAACTACGTAGAGCAGGATCCTCCCAGAGTGAGACGTGACACGTGATTTAAACAGGATAAGCAGCTGTCAGACATTCGCAGCTGTAATTCAGCCCATAATGTCACATCCTCTTAGAATAATCGCGCAAACATCATTATAATTTCATTTTAAATTAAAAAATTCCGATTCTGGTTTTCCTGACGAGATCGGTGTGAACGAGACACCTTTGCAAAACAACGAGGTCACGAAACCCGAGATGAACGCGATGACCTTGATGGGGGGTAAAGAGCAGGCGCCCCCTCCCTAAGGGAGAAACACGTGGCCCCGCGAAACGAGGGTTCAGAAATCGGAATATACGAATCCGCTCAAGCACGCGATAATTTTGAAAATAAAAATCCGCCGAATCGCACAGCGTGTTTACTGAAAATACGCACTTTAATGAGGGGGAATTCAAGTATATTGTGCGCGGGGTGGGGCTGGGGGGTGAATTAATCGAGACATCTGCTCGCACCGCATTCTCAATTAAACACACCGATCAATAATTGAGCAGGAGGGCGCAGCCAGCGATCACAGTGGGTGGGGCAACCCCCCCGCCCCCCGTGAATGGAGCAGCACAATAACCAACTGTGTAAAGGCAAGAGGTAAAAAATATTAATCTCATCATATACTTATAATGTGAAGAGAAGCTGCCGGTAAAAGAAACAAATGTGACCGTGAGGAAATAAGAGAACCTTCTCTGTGGGCCTCTTCAAAAGCAACGGCTGTAAAAATATCTTGAAATGATGTATTATTACTAGTTGATACTTAAAAAGTAGATAAATATCTAAAAAATACAGTATTTGCTGATGTTAATTAGTTAATTGTGTAACATAAGTAAACTATGGTGATGAACTTTATGGAGCTGGAAAAAATGTTTCGGAACATATTCCCGGGAGAAGGGGGTGCGGTGGCGTGGCGGATTTGGCTGAGTCCTGCTCTCTGCTGAGTCTGAGGTTCGAGTCCCGCTTGGGGTGCCTTGCAATGGACTGGCGTCCCACCCTGGGTGTGTCCCCTCCCCCGCAGCTTTGCACCCTCTGTTTCCGGGTCAGGCTCCGGTTCGCCGCGACCCCGCTAGGGACAAGCGGTTTCAGACAGTGTGTGTGTTTCGGGGAAATCTAAATATTCACACTCGTCTTCCAGGAATCATTTATTTCTTTAGCTACATTCTGGATATACCGTGTGTACTCGAGGCCTGCAGAAAGGGGTCCTGCATGATGGAAATATAACACGCCGGTATATGGAAATATGTATGAAAATATGTACCTTTGGCTCACTGCCGCTTTTCGATACGTACAGCGGGATTTTTGCCTGTTGCAACACAAATCAGCAGCGCAAACTGAACCTGCTTCACGCGCTCGAGTCGCACATGGCGAGGGATGTGCACAACATCAGCTGTACTGTTTGGTACTGTACAATAATTAGTAATAAGAGTAATTAATAATTAATGCTTAACAACTGTACCCAATAACTTACGTACCACTGTACTTAGAACACTTAATTACACACAGTTATACATAATGAAACGATAAATTATTGATAAAAATTAAATTACAAAATTAATTGATTGATTAATTAAAACAATTCAGTTATAATATTAAATAAGAAAAACACAAATATGATGAAGAATCCCACTGCGTCCATTTCCTGCTTGCAATTTCTTTTGGTGTTTCAGTGATTTTTTTGGGGTTATTTAGTCACTTTTGAGTTCTGTGCAATTTTCCCCATCAGAAATAATGGTTATGATAATAATGGTCACGTCTCCTTTGTAACGGGGTGATATTACAGAACCAAATAGGCCCATTAAGTGGGACAAAGCTGCAAACGTAAGACCGAAGAGGGTCTAGTAAAACACGGTACACTGTGTGATGATGCCCCGAAAAGGATGTCACTACCCTAGACAGGTCACACACAGCGCGGACACTTGGGAATACGCCGAGTTGCCTTGCGTTCCAGTTGCTGTCTCATTAAGCAAAGGAGCGCATGTATGTGCGTACGCGTGTCCCCATGCGCCGTGCCCTTTCGTTTATTTATCCGGTAAAGAAAGCCGCCGTCGGATACGCTTCCTACTCTGATTTTCACGATGAGGAGTTTTGCCGGAACGCCCGGAAACGGCGGAGGAGAAGTCCCGCCTGCATCTTTGGGCCACGTCAGCCGGCAAGAGTGTCAGATGAATCACGATTTTTCTCCCGCGAACAGGTGATCGAGCTCGGATGTCGGATTTACGGCGAAATCGAACGCGTGAGAAAGGCAGAAGGATGCGAGCGGACGGAGGTCCTTTCAAGGGCGCAGGGGGACCGTGACGTGCGAACGCCGAACTGCTCCGCTCACGATTTTGCCAGCTCGCGCTCGTGATTTTGCCAGCTCGCGCGAGATCCTTCCTCACGTTCCTCGGATGCGGGGGGAAAAAAAGAACAACAGGGCCGGGCCCCCGGTGGGTCTAGTGGCCTACATTTACACGAACGGTGGTTCCCGCTAATGACTGAGGGTGAAGTGGGGTCAAGCTGGAGGGGCACGGCACCACTTAGGAAGGAACCTTCAAATGCAGGTCAAACATTTGATTTACTCGCTCCTTCTCCCCATGGTCATCGTACGGACGTGAATCACATGCAGCTCGGCAAATGACTCCCAGCGGGGACGTTTTACTTTCCACAGATATAAATCCCTGTTAAACCGAGTCGCCAAAAACACGGGAAACGGGCGACTAATGGGCGCTGCGTCCCCTGGCTCCGGCGCGCCTCGGCACGGGCCCCGCGGACCGCCGACGGCTCGGCTCGGGGTAGGAGGGGCACCCGGGTCAGGGGCGAGGGAGCCGAGGCGCACGAAGCCATCTGGAGATGATGTCAGGGGACGGGCGTGGTGCGGGCCGCCTCCGGAGCGCTGGCCCGGGGGGGCATTACGGCAACGCATCTCCTTAAGACGGCCATTATCCGAGTCTAAACACCAGATGTCGAGGAAGCCATTACCAGTGGACACGTCACCGGGGAGCGCTCTGGCGACTGCTCGAACATCCGTATCCAGACAGAGCGCAGCCAGAGGGCCTCGAGGGAGCGGCGGTGGTGGGGGGGGAACAAGCTCGTTTATCCCAGAACGACAGCACCTTTGAGATCGGGATGTAATCTAAGACTTCTCCTACGTGGTAGAAAGATCCTGCGCTCCGAAGCGGGTCATGATGTTGGTGCCACCCTCAGGTGAGAATACCTGCTCCCCTTCATTACAATCACCGTGACGGGCTTGCAAGGCCGAAAGTGCTTTTACCTCAGTTTTACTACATCTTCCTCACATTCATTCATTTGGCTGCCACTTTTCTCCAAAGAAACTTACACTGTTAGGGCACTTTCACAATTATTTACCCATTTATCCAGCTGGGTAATTTTATTAGGTCAATTTAGGATAAGTACCTTGCTTAAGGGGGGAATCAAACCCGCAACCTTTGGGCCCAAATGCAGCAGCTCTAAGACTTCACTCCCAGCTGGCCCCGCTTTTTACCAGACTGGATGACAATTTATGTCGTGTTGATGTAGCAGGGTAATTTTTACTGTACAAATTCAGGGTAAAGACTTTGATCAAGGAGCAGGAGTTGGGACTGAAACCTGGGTCTTTCTTTCAACACTAAAGGCTCTAGCACTAACAACTACTGTCTTTATTTGCCGGTAACGCAACAAATGTTCATTTTTGTTGTAATAAATCAGCCCAAGTGCCTTACTCTAGGTTCTAGAGCAGAAAGTGGGATTCGAACCCAGGTCTTTCCACTGGAAGGATGGATTTGTCCAGCCACTACGCCACATCTCCCAGGTAAACACGAAGATTCTTACTGGTTTTTGTGGAAAGTGAGCCGATAGCTGAGAGCCCAAGCCATAAATTACAAGATCCTCACACTCCCCACGCTACATTTTCACCTGCTGGCCGCAATAGATACTACAAATGTAAAACGTCACGCAGTAAAGCAAGTCATATTAGACAAATGAATCAATTATACGAATTAATGCTAATAATCAGGCCCAATACATGGCGCACTTTGGCGTTTCCTCATCGTGCCGCCGCTTCCACACGCAGCCGGCTTCGACGGGCGAGCTGTACCCTGGAAGACGGCTTCCATCCTAAGCAGCGGATTACGCCGGAGCCCGAGGCTTACCTGTGACTTGAGCACACGGCTTTCTCGGGGAAAGGGAACAGATCCCAGTGCTTTGAATGACATCGGCAGCCTCCAACGTAGACACCGTACACATGCGGCGTACGCCCACACACCCAATTCATTACCTCCCCCACATGGAGAGAAAGCGTAGGAGAGCGATTCGGCAAGCGAACGTGTTACATATCTGCTACGAAAATGTGTTTTATTTCTGAGTTTCGTCTGCTGAAGGAAGTGATACATAATCGCTCGTGTTTAACGTGTCGATTTGCGGAACGGCGGGAAATAGAGGAGCGCGCTGCATTTTGGAGAAGCTCCGTCCAGAGCATCTCGAGATTTGGCCTTGGAGCTCTTATGGGTCACCCTTGTAGTGACCCCCACCCCACAGACCCTACTGGGTCCTTCCATGTGCACGTGGAACATGAGCATCAGCTTCTAAAGGGTCATGCATGTTCAATTTTCATTAACATTTACACCGAACATGTGGGTACAGTGTACACGCACGTAACACATGCTCAGCCTCACCGGAAAGAAGATACCATGTGGTCTGCATACTGTGTTCTTTATATTTTTGTTTTCTTTTTTTTTTTTTTTTTTAAATCAGCTGATTCATTTGTACCTCATTAGTTATTATTTAATCCAGTTGGCTCATTTTTCCTGTTTTAATATAGGGTAAGTACCATGATCAAAGGTACTCCAGCAGGGGGGGATTTGAACCAAGAACCTTCAGGTTCCAGGCCCAGGTTCTGACCCAATAAGAAGCCTGATACCTGCAAAACTTTGACATATTTTTTAAATATAAATCTGGAACCCCTCATGTATGATTACTGTGAATTTTTGGAAGTACTGTATATGACAATTGCACGCTGATTATAATATGTCCATAGTTACTCATGATTTCTAACAACAAAAACGTAATTATTGTTCATTTATATGATTCTTGTCTCCAAGGAGACTTGCAATGTGTGGTTTGCACATTAAGTCTCCTGCTCATTTGTGCAGCATGGTAAATTTTACTGTATCAGTTCAGGGTACGTACCTTGATCAAGGGTAAAACGGGAGATGGGATTCAAGCCAGGGTCCTTCGACTGCAAGGTGACAGCTGTAACCACTACGCCACCTACTGCCCATCCCACCATTTATCTTGCCAGAAGCAGTAAAAATGACTATGGATGGACTATTGCTCACTGCACAGGGTAAATGAGCGCAGTTCAGGCAGGGTAAACGGTCTGAAACCGATGAAAGCGTGGTTAAAAAGTACCCCCCCTCCCCTCCCAAGTCCCCTCGATGGAAGTGGCCAAGACGCGAGGCCAGGCCAAGTCGATTCTCCACACCGCACCTGGGCGGGACCCTGTCGCGCTCCCTCCCCTCGTCCCTCGGCGGCGCCTTATCGCCAGTCGCCAAGGAGACGCGCTCTTCGGCCGTCACAATGCGCACATTCTCCCGGCGCAGATTTGGCTCGGGCCCAATTACCGTCGCTCCTCCTTTCATTTGCGGAGATAATTAGTCTTTCATCTCTCCAGGAAGCTCCAGCCAAATCCATTCTTCTCCTCAACAGGGGCTACAGAAAGAGAAAACACTTCTTTCTTTAGAATACGAGTCAATAATTAATGATGTCTTGGGTTACAGAAATCGGAGCGGCTTTGGTGCGTGCGCACGGGTTCGAAGAACGCTCTCGTTTTTGTAGACGACACCGGATCAGTTGGGGTGGGTGGGTGGGTCGGTTTTTCTGGACGTCATTGTAATAGTTCAATGGTTGCAGCAGGTGGCGTCGTGGTTAGAGTTGTGACCTTGCGATCGCAGGTTCGAATCTCACCTCCTGCTGTAGTACCCCTGATCACCCTGAATGGATACGGTAAAAAATTACCCAGTTGTATAAAAGGGTAAATCAGTGTAAGGAGCTCAGCGCACAGAGCTCAAATTGCAAGTCACTTTGGAGAAAAGTGTGAGGTAAATACAGAAAAGAATAAGATAATTCATGTCACCCTCGAGAAATCAGATACCCTCGTTCAGCCCGATTTCCTGATCCTGGGTGGAAAGTGCACAATTAATAAATAATAAATCAATCAATTAAAAATAATAGATAGACGGATACTGTATTAATCCTTGGGAGGGAACCACATAATGAACAAATGAAAACATATTAATGAATGAATAGACAGAGATACTTTATTGACTGTGGTAAGAAAATGACACAATAAATGAATTGGATAAATAAATAATATTAATCTGGCGCAAACTGCAAACTTCTTGATGAGGTTATCTAATTATTTGCTAAATATCCAGTGATGTCCAGGTGAGTTTCTGAAAAAATGGTTAAGGGAGTAACGTTCAAATGAAAGAGGAGTCATATACTGCCTGGGAAGAACTGTATGGTCAATAATAATAACGAACACAACAATTATTATTATTATTATAAACCAAGCCTCATGACAGCGAAGACCGAAACGTACCCCCCTCCCCCCCAGTTTCCATACCGCCGGGAAAACTTTATGGGCCCCATAATGTCAATGAAATGTTTCTATATCTCTGTCCCGTGTGCAGCCACACGCAATCACTTGAGCGACTCTTTTGTTGGGGATTTTTAAACACAGCTTAATCTGATATTTCAAATTAGCCTCTCGAGTTGTGTTTGGATAACTTTTTTCCATCGCCGCCTCGAGTGCGGCGCCTATCAAGTCGACTTCTCCCCGCGCGAAATTATCGCGGCCCCGTCAGTCTTTTATGGATATTAACTGGGCTGCGATTTGAAACGCTCCGTGTTATATCGAGAGCAGCCAACCGTCTCTAAAGGGATGAGGGCAAACGATCACTAAACAAGTTTGCTACATTTCCATGAGGGATGCGCTACAAGGACCGCTGTGTCACCACATGATCGGGCCAGCAGGCGGCGCAGTGGTTGGTGAGTGACCGACTGACTGACTGAATGGGTGGGTGCCTTGCCGTCAGAGCATCTGGGTTTGAATTCCACTCCTGCTGCAGCAACCGTGATCAAGACACTTACCCTGAGCCGAAACATTAAAAACTACCATGCTGCATAAATGGGTATATCAGAGTAAGCAGGTTATTGTACAAACCTCACACTGTATACATGAATAAATAAATCGACAAAATTAATATTGATTAGATAGATAGGTAGAAGCGGTTCGAGACACACGTGCGCAGGGCTCATCTGTGTCCTTTCCACAAACACCACGTGCCGCAGGATGCAGCCGGCGCCGCACCGTCGGCTCAACGAGCCGCACCGCAGCAAGCTCTCCCCCTGGGATCTGACCCTACGACCACGCGGTCGCGAGCCCATTTACGGGGCCATGCCACCCGCGACGCCGGTAAATGGAAGCATGCAGATCCCGCTGTCCCTCCAAAGCGCTGAGCCCGGCGGCTCCGCGACCTGCCCACCTTGCCGGACGGCAGGGGTCCGACATTCACTCCACCCCAGATCCTAATTCTTTGTGGCCTTTATGCATCCAGGAAGCGGAGCTGCCGGTTATTGCGGGCCTAAATCACGGCCTAATTGGAAAGTGGCTGTAAAAGCGGTGGGTGTCCGGCTCTCGACGCCCATAACGGGCTGCCCGTGGCGAGAGGCGAAGCGCCGATGCTTTAATAAGCGCGATCCGACAGGTGGTAGAGCGTCATTGCGCCGAGTCCGCGCCAGCAACAGGAGCTGGAGATATTTACCGTACATTTCCCACTGAAATACCCTGCTGCCGCGCGACTGCAAATGGACTTTACACCTGTGTCGACTCTAACCGAACCAATTAAAAAAATGAAAATCTGGCTTTTAAAACCCCAATAAATGCGGTAGGACTGCAGGTGAGGTCTTTCTTAACCCCTGATGGACCGCTGAGCGAAATCCGATCGTCCGAGCATCTCTCCGGGCCTTCGCTACGTAGGGCTCAGCGTTAATTGTTTGTCTTCGGTCATCCACAGGGCAGGTACATGTAACGAGAGAAAACTATTTTGAAACGAGAACAGAGATGGCGCACGTAGTGACGTCACCTGGTTTCTTCGTGACGACTCGTCATTTTGCATCAGATTCCTTCCTGTTTTACCTTCATTTTATTGTCCACCTCTCCATCAAACAGGAATCAGAAGAATCAGGGGCAGCTGGTAGTATAGTGCTTAGAGCTGCTGCCTTTGGACCCGAAAGGTCGCGGGTTCGAGTCCCACCTTCAGCTGTAGTACCCTTAAGCAAGGTACTTACCCGAACATGCTCCAGTAAAATTACCCAGCTGTACAAAGTTGCTTTGGAGAGAAAATGTCAGCTAACTGAATAAATGTAAGAATTCTACCTGTCCAACCGTGTAAAATTCAAGCCAAATGACCCCCAGACCCGTTGGACGGCAATTAGCGTCGAGCCCGGTTACGGTTCCCGCGCCTATATCGGCCGAGTGTTCTTTGGCAATCCCACGCTAGCTACAGACCCCCTCCCTGGCCCCTTGGCGTGCCGAGTGCGGGCCCCGTGCGGACCGTCCCGAGGACCCGATATCGATTCGTGCAACACGACGCCTCTTCTCACATTCCCCTGATGTGGCAGCACCTGTGGCTGAGCCCGAAGCGGCACGGGATCGATCCGCAACTCAATTAACGCAGTAATGTTTTAATCAATGCCGCGCTAAAGCTCGACGCCACACGCGCCGCACCTCGCCATGTTGGAAATTTATGAGCAGCGCTGCACGCTAATGTATGAACACTGTATACGTTAAGAAAAAGACGCTTCGGATCGATAGCATTGATTGGGCGTTACATTAAACAAACCACTGAGAATAATTCACTTTCCACATGTAATATCTACAGTACTGCGGGGAGAATAATTCGACAACGGCTGAGGTGTATTAATGTGGGTGCGTTCTCTTGGAAGTAACACTCTCCACCCCCACCTCCCACAAGCGCACACACACATATAACTAATAGCTGAGCTTAATCATACATTAATATTGGAGAAAATGTGTTTAGTATTAGTGTTAATATGGGCAGCACGGTGGCACGGCGAGTAGCGCTGCTGTCTCACAGCCCCGGGTTGTTTGAGAGGATGTGGGTTCGATCATCGCGCAGTCTGTGTGGAGTTTCCATGTTCTCCCCATGTCTGTGAGGGGTTCCTCTGGGTGCTCTGGTTTCCTCCCACACTCCAAAGACATAATGTTTAGGTTCCTCCTCAGTGTGTGAGTGACAGAGAGAGTGTGTGTGTGTTCCACTGATGTGTGGATGAGTGACCCATTATAAATAGTGTATCTAGCAGTGTAAGTCATCTTGGTGGATAAGGTGTGTGGGTTAGTTACACTACATAGAGTTCATTGAAAGTCGCTTTGGAGAAAAACGTCCGCTCAATAAATGAATGTAAAATGCAGTATCCCAAAAACTGGCACGTCAAACATAAATGTGCACATTCAAAATAAAAAGCCTGTTATTCCCTACTGTTTTCAGCGTTGCACGAGCAATAAATAATAATTGATAGCAGGAAACACTATTAGCGTGTAATGCTAATTTATAAAGCACTCGTGATCGAGTGTGTGTTCTGGATTTCTTAACTGCTAATTGAAACTCCTCTCCGCGGTGGAACACAAGCGAAGTAAATTACGAGTACGGCTTGTGAACATCCTCGCCGTCCCGAGACGGTCGTGTGGGGAGGCCAATTAAAGCCGTTATAGCTACTGTAAATTATCCAGAGGGAGGGGCTTGCGCACATTAAGGGAGACGGTAAAGAAGTGTGGCATTAACTTTTATTTCGCGCCGTATTAAAAATCACGGTAAATTAAAGTACGGTACGTACGCCGTTTGCCGCTACGAACGCTTCCATTAGAGACGCAGCGAAAGCGAGCCGCGCCGCGGGGCTGGTTTGTTAGCAGGCGCTCGGCCTTGTGGCTTGTTCCCTTAGCCGGTCGCGAACGAGATGCCGGCGCGCAGCGGCGATCTTGCATACGTGACGTTGTGCGACACCGCAGCAGATACCGAAGCTCAAAAGAAACGGGGACGGCTGCTGGAGGGAACCGAAACCCCGGACCCCGGAAACCACAAAAGGTCCTTAAACGGCTGGAAGGTCCCTGTGGGGGTGAGCGACGGTGCGCAGAAGTGCGCGACGGAGGCCGGGAAGCGCTATCCCGTAGGCCCGAGACTCAAGCCCATCCTCCATTATGAAAGAGAACAAAAACAGCCCCCCGAAAAAGTTCAATAAAATCACCTCCTAGCGGTGAAAGCAGAGCACCGCGCCCCTGCCGACGGACGCTCTCCGCTCAAAGTGACCAGCAGGCGCGGAGCCCCGAGCGCACGCTGGTGCTTGACAGCGCGTATCAGTGTCAACCCGCAACGCGAGCGGCGTCGCCTGGGGGAACAAAAAATGAAATATGGATATATATTTAAAAATTCCCACCGTGGCAGGGGGGCGACTTGCAAACAGCAGCAACCGCGGCGTCCAGCCTTGCCGATGAAGGCAGGAAAAAAAAAAAACACGAGGGGGAAAAAAAAGCGGTCGTTTCAAGTCGGGGCCGGCAGGAGAGCCTTTGAAAGCCCATTGTGACATGAACAATGAATGAAGTCGAGGAGAAGAAAGAGGACAGACACGGTCCGCAGGACCGCGAGCGACAACATGAAAGGCGCTGCCCGAGAGGGATGCTGCTATTGTCTTGGGGAAGGGAGAAGAATGAGGTGCGAGAAAGCCTTCAGAGAAGGGCCAAACTCTTTAAGATGGCCAGCGGTTCCCCGAGCTTAGAAGTTACACAGGGGGAACTCAAAGTTTCAAGCCCGAGGGGCCTTTTTTGGGTGAGAACAGAGAACGGCAAACATACGCAACCCCACCCCTCCCCCGGCCCCATCAAACCCGGCACGTGTAAACAAACCTCCCCGTCTCCACATCTGACACCTCGAAACGGCTCCCGGCACGAATCGCGTTGCAGCGGACGTGACCTAACGGGGTTCCATGTAAAACGGACCATCATTAAGACATTACAGTAAAGTGACTTAAAATCGTCACCGAACCAAGTCTCAGCGGCACTCGGTGGCACACGCTGGCAGCAGTCCCACCAGGACACCCTGAAAAGGTGTGTGAAACACTATGTAACCGTAACAAGCGGCACGTTAACACACACTTTCTGTGCTGTGCGCTTTACAGCAAATATTACCCAGAAACGCTGATCTGACTCCTTTCTCCAAAGGTGAATTCTAGTGAGCTACTTACAATCATTTACTCCTTTACAAAGCTGGGTAATTTTTACCGTATCGATTCAGGGGTAAATACTTCAATCAAAGGTACTGTAGCAATAGCGGGAATTCGAAGTCCTTTGCGCGGAAGCTGACGGCTCTAACCACTACACTACCTGTTGTCCTGGCAAGTAAACTAAAGTAGTCTCTATACCTTACTTTTTTCTAGAATTCAATGCAATTAAGAAATAGTTAAGGGAATTAACAGGCAGTTAACCCAATTATCAAGTCAGGTGATAACGGCCAATACATATACAGTATAAAGAAACTGCATGTCTGCAGTCCACGCGGAAATTTACGTTTGACAATTTACATGGGAACCTGGGAGACAATCAGCTCATATTTCCATAGGTGCAGTGATATTAAAACTGACTGTGTGTTCCAGATGAGACACATCATAGGCAAAATTTAAAAAAAAAAAAAAAAAGAACAAATAAGTGTCATCGTTGCATTGATATTCTTGGCACTTTTAGTCCAATTCACACTAATCCTGTCGATATCGTTTTATGCAGATCAGTATAAATCCAGGAAATCATAAAGCTACATGGAACTAAATGGCGACATTTCATCTGTCCCCAAATGGTAAAAAACACATGTACTTTGTTACAGCAATGAGACGCATCTTTAGCCTGCACCCAACTTCTCTCAGATGGGCCCAAATGGGTCCATCACCAGAGCAGTGATGAACATCAACAGGTTCCTGGTCCTTCATTTACTGAGAAATGGGTCAGTGCCAGAAGCTGTGATTTCCCTCCCCCATCTTTGCTAATGCCTCTCATTTAGAGGTCTGCGAGGAAGACTTTGGGAGGGAAAAAGGCAGCCCTGGAAGACTCTTTATCTGAAATTTCCTGCCGCAGGCTAGGAAAGCATCTCCTGCTGACTAACTCAGCGTGGGCTTCGGAAGGCTCCAACTTTGAAACTCTGCAAAACAAAAGTCTGGAGAGGGAAAAAAGAAAGAAAATAAATAAAGAAGAATTTGAATAAGACGACTTATTATTTTCCCTCCTTTTTTCCACCGCCTTCACAGCTTGCACTTAAACCTCTCAAGAGTTTTGAGCCATTAAGACGAGACCTTGTTTGACTGAAGTGGATACTAATACAGTACTCATTAAAAGGCTGGGAAGTAAGGTTACGCTCAGCGAATATCTCTGAAAGCATCTTCCTGAGGAGCAAACACTCAGCACCCCCGAGGTGTATCGATTTCCACTCTGGGCATGGCTCCGCCATGTCTCCGCAAATGAGCCTTCGAGCCAAGTGCCCCCGTTGCCAGCGATCTCCCCCCTTCACCTCGGCGATCCATCCAGGCTGGAGAAACGGGGCTCTGGTGGGTTTTGCTCTTAATTAACTCATAGCGAGGCCTAATCGTCTCGTTTACGAGACGTCCTCTTCGAACCGTTGTGCGGCGGGACCCTAACGGGAAACAATGTGCAAAAATTTGGACGGTTCGGCTCCCTTCGCCAGCTGTACAAGTGAAATCACGTTTCAGCCGCCATTTTCTCTTTTCCTTAGCGTTTATCAAAAATGCTGATTTACTTGCGTGCTAATTCCCTGGCTGAATAGGAGGCGGAAAGAACAAAGACGTATCGATCCGTAAGTCACGAAGGTAATCGTCTTCAAAAGTGCCAGAATGGAGAAATATCCTACTGCTCATTCTATGACTGACCCAGAGGCCTCTGTTCTTGCCTCATGGTTGCACATTTACATATGCAAATGAGGCGCTCTAGCAAGAGCACCGCCAAGCTCCCCTTCACGGGAAAGGTGTGACAATATGACCGACCAGTGACTCCAAGACGGACAGTGCCTCGACAGTTTACGAAAATGTTCACACGTGTTTCTCCTGAGAAGGAATCCCCCGACATGTACAGGACCATGGGATGGCTTGGGAAAAATATGTTAAAAATCAAGAGACGGTGAGAAAAAAAGAGGAAAAAAACCCAAAGCCTCTGAAATATGAAACGTCCTCAAGCCAGTGCGGAATGTAAAAGTCAAGTACTCCGTCAAGCACAATGGCGAGAGGGTTTGGGCTCTTCAAGGTTCATTTCCATATGATTAATTTAAATGCCAACAAAAGGGACATCAAAGGGTGCGCCATGGGGTTATCAGGATTCCTCGTATCGGGGTATGGGATGAAAAATAAAACAGAAAAATAAAAAACGGAAACACATTTCACAATGACAGGGTCTCCTGCTCCTCACCGAAGAGCTAAATCTTGGGATCGAGATCAAAGGATGCTATAATTAGCATGGCTCGCCCAGAGCCTGGATTTGGATCTGATAGAATTTATAGGATTACCTCCATAGGTACGGAGGAGTCAGACGCGTAAAAAGAGCGCGGCGATTTTGACGCAAATTCCGGATTCCGAATCTCTACATTTCAGGCAACGCATCTAAACAAAGATCCAACTGAGGTGTTTGAATCGCTGTCGACAGACTGCGTTCCTCAACGCGAGGCTCCCGGCCCTTTAACCTCGTTTCTAGAAAAATCCAGGAGAACCATCACGCCGTTAATGAAAAATAACCGCTAACAGCGGGATTAATGTGATGTCATTCGCCTACACGAGTGCTCCGTTGGGATAATTTGTCTGAGGGGCCGAGATGAATTGCAGGCAGCAGGGGGCGTAGTGGTTAGGGGGCGTCGTTTCGCAATCTCGTGGCTCCTGATGTAAATCCCACCGCCTGCTGCGAAAACCCTTGATCAAGGTACTCACCCTGAACTGACACAGTAAAAATTACCCTGCTGTATAAAAGGGTGAATCGGTGTAAGCAGCTTAGCGCACAAACTAAAACACTAAGTTGCTTTGGAGAAAAGTGTCAGATAAATAATAGCAATAACGAGGGATCGAGCGCAGCTTTCGGTGTCACGCTGGGAAACAGAAGCGTCGATCGCTTTGTCACCGACCCAGATATGATGCCTTTTTCACGAAGAGAGGGCCAAACCTGTAGCAAACACGTCCCCTCCCCCCCCCCCCGCCACCGTGGTTTGTCACAGTGCTGTATTATTTGCCAATTACACAGACGTGGTGGCATTTGCGCTCGCTCTCTCTGACAAATTGCTCATCATCTCAGATCCATAAACAACTGATAATTGGGCAGAGAGCCTCTGTTTTCCATGTGGTGGTACATAAAATCGCGGCGAAAAACATAAATCACACTTAAAGCAATAACCTCGGCGGTGGCGGGGTTCGGAGAGAATAAAGCGATCGCGCTGCGTTTATGTAGAGGCCCTCCGCGGCGTGACGGTGGAGGAAACCGTCTCCTGTACGAGAAGTTCGGTAGTTGCATATTATGACATCATTACCCCGGCAGGCCCCTCCCCCGCAGGAAAACAGGTTGCAACGAGATTGCAACAATGGAGGCATCTTCCCCACACGCGCGCCCTTCCCCCGAACGCCACGCAATCACGTTCGTTTTTTGCCGCCGTTGCCAAGACGCACGGGGCGCGAGCCCCCGCCGCACGGACGCCGCTTTCCTGATGCGCCATTATCTGCGAATTCAATGCGCCGCTGCGGCCGCCTCGACGACGACAAATCCCCGCCGGTGCCACGAACGAGGCACCTATAGAGGTCCCCGCTCTATTTATAAAATCAGCTCTTCTTCATATGTGCCGTGACAGGTGGATGACAAGCTGTTACCTCTTTGTCAACTAAACGAATCCCAGAGCCGCCGTTGCGCAGACGGGGCGTCGCTGTCACGGGCTCATCACGCCCACCAGTCAACGTGGCGGCTCGGCTCGGCTCGGCTCGGCTCGAGTCGAGTCGAGTCGCGCCGCGGTACCGCTGCTGTTATACCTGTGATTCTCGCAAGGAAAACAAAACTTGAAAGGTCGGCAAAGAAAAACAGTTCTTAAGAACAAACGCTAAATTTATTCATGTGTTTGACGCCTTTGTCGCCAATGCCTTTAGAGCGTGACACTTGTATGCTGAGATTCTTTCAACGATTTACCCATTTATGTAGAAGGGTCATTTTTGGGAATGAGCGAACGAGCCCCCTCCGTCCCTCAGAGCTGCTGAATTCCTTGTCGACGCTGAAGAATCTTTTCAGACCCACTTCTCCCCTAATCTCCTAACTGCTCGGAAAATTTCCACTACGCCACCTGTCAAAAAAAACTGCGTCCCCTTTCAATTCCACATGTAGCTACTTACGCAGTGTGCGCCAGCGAAAACGGTGAGTTTTTTTCCCCCCGAGTTGTACATCGCTTTGGAAAATAAATGGGAACGCAACAGGGTAATCTTTCCAGTACCAATTCAGAGTAAGTACCTTGGTCAAAGGTGCCACAGCGGGAGTGAGGGTTTTAATCCAGGTTTTTCTATCTGAAAGGCGATGCCTCTAACCACTACGCCACCTGCTGCCCATCTTTTGTGACCTCTTGTCAAGTCGAAGGTGGGGAGGACAAAGCATGTGGGACAGACAAAGACAAAGTGATACACCGCTTTTCCACTGTATGATCCACCCTTCCCCCGATGGGTCGCACGCAAAGGCGAAGGCTTATTGAATTATTTACCGGAGCACAGACTCCACTTTCCTAACACCTCACAAATTCACCCTTTATTTAAACAACCGCTTTGCAAAGTGCAACGTCATGGAGCCGCCTGGAGCCAAAGCAGAAACCTACCGATGCACAGCGCAGCACCTTAACCGCCGCGATGCCTGCCTCACCCCAAAGGCTGCAGACTGCAGGCGAGGACGTGGAGAACAAACAGAAGATGAAACAAAACATACTTTTACTCATTTCTCTACTAATGTTAACTTACAGTGATTTACCCATTTCTACAGCAGAGCAAATTTCACTGTATCAATTCACAGTACGTACCCTGATAAAGAGCACCAGAGAAGAAGGTGGGATTCAAATCTGGGTCCTTTGAGTGGAACATGGTGGCCCTAACCACTATGAGCAACAAAGTGCAAGTAATCACTTGCTGAGGACACAGGAAGCCGGTCGCCACCTGGTCGTCAAGGAGGAAGGTACGCTGGGAGGGTGCCCAGGGTAAAACGGGGTTACGGTGAGGACCGGCCACAACCAGACCAACTACGCTGACTGGTTGATGGGGAGACACCCGTGGGCTCTGGTCAACCTCGAACCGCCGGGCTCAGAGCGATAGGCGTCGGTTAATCTGATCCGGTGCAGAACACACTTTGCGGTATCGACCGGACGTCCGGTACATTGCTTTCGTACGAAGGAAGAGGGTATAGAGGAAGAGCTGGCCGAGACACACACGCACACACGCGCACACACACACACGACCAGCTTTTTTATCACCATTCGCACCGTTGTCAAGGGAAACTGCCAGTCATCAGGGGTTTATAACATGGACATGAAAGTCACCATCCCAGGAGACCACCTGCGGTCATCCACAGGGTTCACACCTGAGCCACAAATCCAGTGCCCAACACACTCCGTGATGTCGGCGACACCCCACACGCTCGAAGACATCAGGAGCGAAACGTGCTGCTGACCGCAGTCCGGAGCAAACGTTGCACCACCTATAGAGCATTATGGGCAAGAGGTTTAAATCTCTGCAACGGTGTAAAACCACCCCTCTCTCACTTCAGTATGCGGTCGGACTGTGGACATTAGCAGAACCTGTGACAAACAAAGCTATTATTATAATGAATTATTAATTTATTAATTTAGCTCACGCTGTTCTCCAAGGTTTGTCGGCTGTGCTGATTTTCCTATTATTATTATTATTATTAGGTTGTAGGTTTGAATCCCACCTCTGGCTGTAGTACACTTGAGAAAGCTACTTACCCTAAATTGCTCCAGTAAAATAATCTAGCTGTAAAAATGGGTATATAATTGTAAATAGATTAACATTGTAAATTACTTTGGAGAAAAGCGTCATGTAAATGTCAGCCATTGAGAGAGCTTTAACCGCTACGCCCCCTGCTGGCCTTACTTGTTTGCTTTATTTCTGAACAGAAGTCACACACACACACACACACACACAAAAAAGAAAAACGCAAAGGTCCCGTCTATAAACTCCTGGAGTGGAAACGCTTGGCAGTACGAGCCGACGGTCTCGGGCTCCGTGTCTTTATAAATAACTACTAAATGGACTTTAAATGCCAGGCTAAATGACAGACTGGGATGATTTTGTAAATGATACACTTCCAGAAGAGAGACCTTCGCATGAGTGATGCAACCGTCCGCCTCGAGGACGGATGAGGGAGCGCGGGAAAGCGACATCCGCCTGACGGATTGACGAGGGCCGACTGCGGCGTGCTGCCGACTGCGGATTACCGGCGGCTGCGGGGACGAGCAAAACATGACCACACTTACATCCCCTCACCTGCGACCCACAAATACGATGGAACTGAGACAAATCATATTCGTCCAAAGGAGATAATTATACTTCTGTTGCAAAAAATGCAAAGCATTGTTTTTTCAGAAATGTAAAAAAAAAAAAAACTAATGTGATGGTCATATTACATATACATATCATACAGATATGACACATATTCACACAGTGAAACAATGGTGTGGATCTACAACTGTATAAAACAGTTGCGGTAAAACCTCTTCGATATGACAAAGACCCTGCATTTACATCTATTTGACTCGGAATAAAGGCGAAAGGATTTTGACCAAGTTAAACACTGGATACACTTTACTAAAAGGTTGTAATTTTGGACAAAAGTATCTGCTAATTACATTTATGCAATTACCAAAGCGACTTACAGTCGTAAGTTACTTACAGTTATTCACCCAATTTTACAGCTGTCTGGAAGGAGAAACTCTCAACTGATGTCCATTCTGGTGGGAATGAGCTCATCTACATATTGCACCTGTAACTGGAAATACTTTGTAATATTTTCTAAAAAGCGTGTTGTAATGCTTCAAAAAGCTGGAGGACATCAAGAGGGAGAGGTGGTGGAGGAGGAGGAGAAGAAGAAGATGATGATAATGACTAGCTGGCAGACGGATGAACTCGATCACAGCAACAATGGACCCACCACTGTCAACACTAAACACAAACCAAGACGGAACTTTCTGGAAGCGCCCTACGGAATGCGGTCAACAAAAGTCGATATCGACTCAACGGCGCCGAACGACGACAAAGGACAAGCCGCCGTGTTGGACACGCATTTAGAGGGGATGCGTGACATTTCGGAGGATCCAGAGGGACCGTCCTACTTTAGCGATGGCCTCGGCTCGTCTCGGACCGCGCTCAACCTCCGCGTTAGCGGATGGGCCTCCGAACGACGGCAAAACACGGCCAGTTCGAGGACGGGCGCTGCTTCCTGGGACGCACTCGCTTCAAAACTCGGAAGCTGTGCGCTCCCTCTTTGGCTTTTAATTTTTTTATAACACCAGTCATAAGCTCCCAGCCTCATGCCTCCACACGTCGTGTGCTGAGAAGCCCGACACCGAAAGTCAATTCGAACCGAGAGATCGCCGAGTGTCTTCAGCCCCGAATAATTGAATTTGAGGCTTAGGTGATTAGGCAGCCCTTTCCGACGTCACTCCCACGGATCGGAGAACCCTCGTGTGACAGGTGTTAGCGGTGCATAGGGAGGAAATGCCTCTGGAGGTCCTTCAGCGCGGTTTAAGTGGTAATCTATGGTGATATAAAAAGCTGGATACCAAAGAAGGGATATCCGTGTTATGAGAAGTGATGAAGATATGCTATCAGCGTGAGCTGTCCTCATCACTTAGACACTTATTGTACCCCCCACCACCCCCAAAGAAAAGAGAGTAACAGCAACACAACTTCCACCCATCCGTCATCACAAAACTACTATTTTAGTTCTGGGTGACGGTGGTCCAGAGCCTATCCTGGAACAGGGGTCACAACAGAGGGTGCACTCTGAATGCGAAATCAGACATCAGTCACCATCACAGCGCAATCTCTCCCTCCCTCTCTCGCTCACACACACACACACACACACGCATACATTCCCTGTTGCCAGTCCCGTCAGTTGCTAAGCATCTGCTGTGAAAAGAAGCAAGATGTTTCCAAGCGAAAGGTCACCAGTACATTCATACACGTTGTCAATCCCGCTCAAGGCAGTTTTCTTTTTTTATTTTATTGTTTTTTTTTTTTTCCCTGCTGCAACTGATTAAAGGTGAGCAGTTACTACACACAAGCCCCCCTCTACACGGCTCTTCTCAGTCATCAACTGCTTGTCCAGTTCTGGGTAACGGTGGTCTATAGACTATCCTTGAAGCAAGTGGTACAATGCAAGGGACTCCCTGGACCAGTCCATCACAGAGCAATCTCGCAATCTCGCAATCTCACACTCACACTCACTCACTCACATACACACACACTAAAGGCAGTTAACAGTCACCAGTTCACCTGAAACACATCTTCGGACTGTGGGAGGAAACCAGAACACCTGGAGGAACTCCACTCCAACACAGGGAGAACATGCAAACTCATGTCTGAACACACAGCCCAAGACCTAAGTCATGAAAAAACCTCCAATCCAAATACCTTCAGTCATAACAACAGAATCATAGCTGCGCGTTTCATTGCAATAACTCTTCCGCAAGAGTTTGAAATCTGCTGCTGTGACTTTCCTGCACACTAACAGAAGGAGGTGATTCTGGAACCTGCTTCCAGGTTATTTTTCATGTCATGATGGTCGCGCCGAAGCCTCAGAAGCCTGCAGATTACAGAGCACGACTTCATAAAGAAATCAATGGTTCATCCTCATCCATGCAAACGAAACCATACGCAACCAAAATACCGGAAAGAGAAAGAGGCCAATATTATGGGAACTTTATATCCAGAGTTACCTTGACAAACGTGACCTTGTGTTTTTACGAAGTAACCAAATATACAGAGGAAAAAATAATTAAATGTGCGGCAGCACACGCATTCTCTCAGGTTAAAATTATTTCAGGTTTATTGACTCTCGCGTCACTTGCAACAGAGGCTAGCCGAGGTTCGAGTTCCATTTGAATTCGGGGTGAAAGTTATATTCCAGATTTACGGTAGCCTTGTGACCTTTAAAAGGATCCCGACGGTTATACTGTAGTGAGAGCGATCGATACTATTGCCTTCCTATCGTTAAATATCACGTGAAGCGAGCTGAATCTTGTCTGCAATTAATTCCACAGAAATACAGAAAACAAAGGAAAAAAAGTGGCCTTTTGTAGAGAAACTGCTTGATTTCATGATTATGGAATGCTGTATAAATGACAGAAAACCGCTGTGTGATACTTGGGGAAACACAGTACATACACCTACAGTGCTTAATGGTGCCAGACCAGATTTATTTCTCCCTGCGTCCCGTTCGATTCGTCGGCGGTTCCCTTCGGGTTTCCACCAGCAACACAACTTCTCTCACGCGGGGTTTTGTGCTGGGACATTTTTCTCATCATTCAGCCCTTGCTGGTGGGTGGTGTAATTTATATCCAGAGACTCGGTGGGGAAAAGACAGAACGAGGCTCTTGTAGATGAAGAACCTCAAGATGTTATGTATACACTGCTCAAAGACATTTCACAAGCGCACATTGTTTGGTACTGCATGTGTACACTTTTACTAACTTTTATTTATCTAACTCCTTTGTCCAAGACTACATACAGTGTCAGATAATAAAATTCACCACGAATTACCCATTTTTACAGAGGGGTAATCTTACTGTATTAGTGCAGCGCAAGTTCCTTGATCAACGGTACAACAGCTGGAATGTGATTTCATTCCAGGACTTCTCCATTTCAAGTCTATGGCTCTAACCACAGTGTCACTATAAATTATTTTTAAAAAATTAACCAGCTCTATAAATGGGCAAATCATCGCAAGCACCACTTTGGAGAAAAACGTCAGCCAAATAAATAAATGTAAATGTACTCAGTTTGTTACGCCAATCTACTTACAACTATTTATTCCTTTATACAGCAGGGCAATCTTTACTGTATCATTTCCATAAATAATAAATACCTTGTAAATATCTTGATTAACAGCACAAAAATAATTCACGACAGTATGAACTGAGTGTTGAGTTCCATGCATGAGACAGTTGTGATCAATACTGTATGTGCCGTTACACTCCTGTTGTCACATTTAAAAAAGAAAAAATATAAATGATATATGTTTAAGTACTGCGCTGCAGCAGATAGTAAATGCTGCAAAAAATAAATAAATAAATAATGAAAATGAAATAATGGTTTATTGTGCATGTAAGAAGAAAAGACCAGTGTGCACATTGTTGGCTTGTCTTCCTGTTTGTTCCAGCCCTCCGCTGACTCGACAGGCGTGGTTAAATCGCTTAAGAGTGCCTTCCTCGTCCCACCTATCATTGCAGCGTGCGATGGCGTCTTTGTCCGCTCCACGGCCGCGGCCTCACAAAGGAGGGCAAGCGGGAAAAGTGGATTATCAGCGCGGATTTTTAATCTCATTGAGGGCCATGACAGATCTACCTCAAAGACCAAAGGGAGAGAAGAGCGGTGCGGTCCTCGGAGAGCAAAGAAGCCCGAGAGACTGGGATCGTGCCCTGGAGCGGGGAGATTGAGGACAGGAGCGCTTGACCGGGACATGGCCGTACGCTGACACAAACGTGTCATTTTCAAGTAGATGGACGGATGAAGGGATCAACTTCTGTACGGAGCCACTCAATGGCTAGCGGTTGATCAACTTCTGTATGGAGCCACTGAACGGTTTGGGTCAGAAGCCAGTAAGACATTCTAGATCCACCCAGATGTCGACGCTACGATTCTCCACATCCATCCATCGTAAACAAACGCTAGTCCCGAGCGGGGTCGCGGCGAGCCGGAGCCTTACCCGGCAACACAGGACGCAAGGTCGAGGGGGGAAGGGACACACCCAGGACCGGTTGTCAGTCTGTCGCAAGGCACCCCAAGTAGGGCTCGAACCCCAGACCTGCCACACAGCAGGCAAACCCGCCGTGCCACCGCACTATGACCCTGAAGAAGTTTATTACCATCAGTCACCAATTTAAATCAATCTTACACTTCGTACAAGAGATCCACACCTTACAAAATTTTGTTCCAGGCTTCCAAGCGAAATACTTTGAATATATTATTTGCAAGGGGCTCCTGCATATCACCGAGATACATTATTAATTAACACATTGAGAACGTGCAAGTGAAGATGTCACCTTGTGACGGACTCATCGGCACAAAAAGGTCAGTGTTGATTCCGCTCGGGGGATGACTTCAATGAAACACCAAATTACTTGAGAACACGGAGGCGCCGCAGCTTCTCTGCTCCTTCCTGTCGGTTTGATGTTAAAAGCAATAAAGGACGATAGCTGAAAATGACAAGCTCGTCTTCCTGGGGAACGGCTGTCGATGTACACACGCTGGTTTACATGACTTTATTTGCTTAGCTGATGTTTTGCCATAAGTGCTTTTCTCTTGTTTATACAGATGGATATTTCCAGAAGCATGGAGAAGCACCTTTCTCAAGGGCACCGAAGCAATCCGACCTCCTGTGGTTTGAATCTTCAACTTTATGATTACATACACAGTTCTTTAACCACGACACCTCCTCCTGCTCTTGCACCCTGACATTATGCCTCCATCTGGTCAAACCCAAGAAGTTACCATTAATTTATTTACTACGGTCCCCCCCAAGTCTGTAGCGGCAAAAGCAGAAGCTCTCATAATTTTTCCACTGTCTACACACCTTGGGGGGGTGCAGTGGGGCAGCGGGTTTAGCTGGGTCCCACTCTCTGACAGGGCTGCGGCTCGAGTCCCGCTTGGGGTGCTTTGTGAGGGACTTGCATCCCGTCCTGGATGTGTCCCCTCCCCCTCCAGCCTTACACCCTGTGTTGCTGGGTTAGGCTCTGGTTCGCCTTGACTCCACATGGGACAAGCGGCTTCAGCCAATGTGTGTGTGTGTACACACCTGGGTGTTTCACTTTAGCAATTTCTCTAGGGTACAAAAGTGGGGCTCCTTTTTGAAATGGGAAAATTTTGGCCGCAAACACTAACCGCCACCTGTCACATTATACTGCAGGACTGTGATTCCATGTCATCCTTCCAACTGGTGACAACAGGTATGCAGAATTTTTATTTTTTTTTTAATTACCAAAATGTTTATTCACACGGGATTAAGAAGAGGCAATGCAGCACTTGGCACAAATGACATCATCTGCCGGTGCCCCTGACAAGCGATGGAAACCGTCGGGTTCATCGAGTCCCGAAGAGCGAGCGACTCCGCGCTTCTCCCGTGCCGCTGTCATCCAGTTAAACCCATCTGCTGGAATGAATGTGGCGAGTTAATGAAGTGCGATTCTTGACATTTTGCCGTAATCAACGCACAGGGGAATCGACATGCGCCACTCATCATCTGAAAAATATAAGTTTCACTTTTTGCACAGCGGTGCTAGAACAAATTTGCTGTCCAGGCTGTAATGTCCCACGTTATGTCAGCTCTTCATTCATCAGGCCTCACTGCTGTAAGAGCTCCGTTTGTTGACACTGTACATTGACACGTGATGTATAACACGCTCTTGGGTACGTTCTCTTATAGCCAGAGCGCGGCAAAAGTCTGAATGTATCTCTCAAGGGTTGTTCGAACCCCACCACACAAACATATTATTCTGAACTGCGTGACCAGAACCTTAAGCGAAGTTTGAGCCTTTGTGACTCGACGACAAATTTTTTTAATGCAGCACTTTTTGACAGCAAAATTTGCTGCTGTAAGTCGGTGATGACTCTCGGTGACCACATCTATAGAGGAGACAGAAAGTTCTGTTCTCCACTATATTATGTCCTCAGTATTGAAAGGGTTGTGTCCGTTGTCACTCCGAGTCCATCCATATATTGCTCGTCCTTTTCTTCTCTTTCTGATAGCTTTCCCAATCATCACCGCCTTTCAAGAGAATCCATTCTTCTCACAATGTGTCCAAAGAATGATAAACTCATTCTCATCATCTGCGCTTCCAAACAGAGTTCTGGTTTGATTTGATCCAACAGCCATCTGTTTGTTTCCGTGGCCATCCGTGTCTTTCATCGCCACATTTCGAAGGAGTCCGTGCTTCTCCCGTCTTGTTACTTCAGTGTCCAGCTTTCACATCCATACAGCGTTTTAGAGAATACCACTGACTGAACAATTCTTCTCATTGTACTTGTGGAACCCTCAGTGCATGTGGGGTCTTTTTCGAGATCTTTCATTTCAGATCTGCTGCTCCCGATCCCTTATCGATTACTGATCCCAAGAGGCGATTCAGAGTTTGGCAGCTTCTACTCCATTTTCATCGGAAAGCATCTGACTGTGCTCCAGCAAGAGTTCTGGTTTGATTTAATCCAACATGCATCCCTTTGCTTTCCTGGCCATCCATGGTGTCCTTCTGAGTCCTGCATTTACCATAATGTTCCGATTTTATCCTTCAGGATGCAGAGCTGCCATCAAAGTGTGATTTCCGTCTCACCATATCGAGTTCACAATTTACAGTCAGGTACAGAGCTCTCCTTTACGCCAGAGCCCCACAGCACTTTTAATAGCTGGGCCATCAAACGAGAAATATACGCTGTCCAGGCTTTACATTATAAATTGTATTTTCACATTTGAAAAGATCTACAGACCTACAGTACAATAGAGAACTCCTCGCTGAAGTGGTCATGTGACCTCTCTGATGTATCTTTGACTGCACAGCCCATTACGATTACTGCACATGCTCTTCCTGCTCTTGAAAGGTGCAGCAGCTCTCTGGTATCATGAGATCCAGAACATATGGAGGCCTGGCCTCTTCAAATGACAGTCCCGTCGATTTGGCCAAGACATACGGAACAAACGGCTCCGCCGAAAGCCGGCGAGATGAGGAACGAAAACCGTAAGGCAGCAGTTCACGAACCCGTCCGCGGCCGTACGATGATTGAGCGAAGCGGATACGTGCCTGATGATGCTGTTCATCACGGAGGCAGTGATACATTCACCTGCGTGGTCTTTATCTCTTAATGCAGGCAACTTCCATGATCATTTTCGCAATCGCTTTTGAACCCCGTGATGCCAAGCGATGGCGACAAGCCTCTCCGTTGACAGCCGATCGACATCTTCTCAGACCCAGCGTTTTGCACTTGTCAAGCGTTTGATAGAGCTGGAGGATCCATTTGATGTTTTAAAGATCCCGTTTAGTTTGAATCACAGCATCAGGAAGCTGCACGGAGGAGAAGCACCCCATGGGCCGGGAGGGAGGGGTTCTGGAGGGATACGAGTTCGATAAAAGCGTACGGCGATTAGCCGTTCGGATAGATAACGGCTCGACGGGCCCGCCTGCTGATGGCCGACGGCCTAATAATATCTCAGATGGAGAGGAAATGGACAGAAACGTCCACAGGTCTTCTAGGCAATTTAAGGCAGCGCTCTGGAAACAGCGAAATAAGTTTTAATGTTTATTAGCTTTCGCTAAACTTTTAATAGCGAGGACTGAGCTTCACTTAATTCCGTGCCATTTAGTAAAATGAGTCGGCTTATTGTGTTCACCAGTGACACCCTCTTATGGCGAAATTGCTGACAGATGAGTGAAGATGGAGATGTCAATGGGCTCTTTGCGCCCTCAGACTCTGATGTAGACCCGTGTAAAGGAGGTGATCTCCTCATTGGTCCGTTACCGGTAAACACTCACAGATCCATCCTGCGTTCAATATTATAAGCTGTACAGCGGGAAGAAAAAAATAAATATTCTAAATATTCATTTTAAACTCAGCAGAAAGTCAGAACTTGTTCCAGAAGCTCCTGAAAAATGATGGCTGCTACGTTACTGTGTTATTTCTCTACTGGAAGTGCTGTTTTCCAGGTATATTTGCGCTGTAAATTGAGTTGTGGAAACATTATCATTATAACTCCATAATTTCATAACCTCCCAAGGCAACTCTCTTATTAATGCAACTACCATTTTCCACCAGAGACTTTGAAAGGTGTCTAACCTATATTTTTTTTAACATAGTATTTCAGGCACTCCTTGTGCATTTGAAATACACGTTAAAAAATATATTATTATTATTTCCACACAAGAAATCAAAACATCTATTTACTCCGTATTATTTGCCATCCTCAGTGTTTAATCACACTTTAAAAAAGATAGCTTTCCTTTGGTTTTTAATTATTTATAAAATCTATCTTAATTCAAACTACTTAAACATGATTGAATATTTTTAATAACTGAGGGGACACAGAAAACAACATATAATATTGCACATGCGTTCAACTGCTGGCAACGCACACAATATTAAAGATGATCAATTACAAAACATCTAATAATTTACAGTATTTATCATTTTCATGTAAAGAATATTTAAACTTATTTGATTATTTGAAAAAAGCAATTACCGTATTTCATTGCAGAACATTTTGTCTATGGCTGATTGCCTCCAATGATTAGGGGTTTCGTTCTACCTCACATCTGTAAAACATGGAAAACTAAGTTGTTTTAATTGTTTTTATTATATTCATTGGCAAAAGAAAACCAGGTGTAATAACACAGATAATTTTATATTAAAAACCGTTAATTATATATGAGCTCAGAAATTAAAGGTCCTCAAATTTCATAAATAAAACTTGAATATATTTTATATTATTATGACTTGTACATATTAATATTACGCACAGATAAATCATTATTTTTTATATATGTACATATATGTATGTATGTATACAGATATCAACATTTATGCTCTACATATATATATCTGTGTGTAGCTGTGGAGAGAGGTAACAAATAAAGGTGATAAAAGGAATAAATTAGCCACAATTATTATTTTATAGACCATTGCCGACTGCACTCATTGCTCGTCGACCTGCCATGCCATAAGTCATATTGCACTCATGAACGGGTCACCGGGACGTCCCACCCAGCATCTGTCGACACACCAAACCGCCCAGACTCACTGGAGCGAGTGCGACGCGTCCTCGCGGCAAGGGTTCCGCCCTTCACCAGCACGGGCACGACACGACCTCGCGGTCACTGCCTCGCCCACGAGATTCCATGTCACACAGATACAAGTTAAGCAATATGTCAAATGAGAATCCACACAATGTGGGGAAATTAATAAAGTCAGTCTGCATTTTAAGGATTATTTGATTCCTATAATTAGGACCACGTGTACAGTATACTCACACTCACACTGATACTGGTACTTTCCATAAATGCCTGTGAGAAGGTACTGCCTGTGAGGAATTGGATTATTATTATTATTATTGGAATAAGGTCAAAGCACAAATACTCCAAATACAGACATTAAAAAAAAAAAGAAAAAACGTTAGAGTCTATTAATAAACTTGATAAGGGTGTGAACTGACAGTGAAAAGGGGTGAAGATTCTATAACCCTCAGCAGCCCCCCCCCCCGCCTCCGCCTTTGATGAACCTCCGTCAAGATGCCTGATGTATCCAGATATAACCCGGATGAATAAATGAAGGGCTGCAGAATTGCTGTGCGGGATGCACGGGGGCCTCCGAAAGCGGCCGGGCCGGTGTGAGGGAGGGATGGGGGAGTTGGGGGGCAGCGGCACTCAAAGACCCCCCGCTGAGCGTGTCAAACTAAAAAATCTCTCTGAACTGCCACGGTTTTATTCATCTCCCAATCTCCTCTGTCTCTCCTTGTGGTGAGGAGCTTCGTCCTTGTTTCTTCAGAGTCCTGATTACGGTGGCGGTGGGGGGAGGGGGTGCGGCAACGCCCCGTATTCATTTTCTCATTGTATTAATTAGATTTGTTGTAAAATGTCCATATCTGAGCATGCGGGATGGCGGTAGGAGCGTGGACCTGTCGTTTCAAATGCAGGGAAGTCCGAGGGGGGTGGGGGGTAAAGCAGCGATGTGGCTTCTGGACTGTATGTGGCATCATAAAGGGAAAAAGTGTGTGCTGTCGTCGTTTTCCTCATCGTCGTCGTCGTCACCGAGGAGTCCACAGTACGGTTCAGAGCTGCACACAGATGAGTTGGTGCAAAAAGGCAGTTTTTCAGCAAAAGTCAGATGGTAATGAGGGAGAGTCTTAAGGTAAAAGGGACTCCAGACAGAATGAGATCAAATGATTTGGGATAATCCTTCTGATCTGTCTCCCCCCCCAACCCCCGCACGATATCATTAAAGTTCATTCAAATTGGTCCTTTTGTTTAAAAAATATTTATATGCAAATGTAATTTTGCATTAACAGTTTTTTGTATCTCAAGGTTTGCCTGGTGATAATGAGAAATGAGATGGAACTGCACAATATGTGGTAATAATAAACATTTTCACCATCCATTTCAGAGTAAAAGATGGAGTGGGATGGCATTCAATTACAATGCACTGAAAAGCATTGCCTGCCCATTGCATCTGGAACAACTATTTCATATTTGCATAAATTATGTGAATATTTTAATATCATCTTAAAGTTACAGACTATATTTTACAACATTATCATAATGGTACCAAAAAATTTTCATCATACTGTACTCATGTATGCAAGTATTCTCTTTTTTCATCCACACCATTTATAATTACTTCACTGGTTTAAAAACATTATTACACTTATTGCTGCCCAAACACATTCTGCAAATATTCACTAGCTCATTAAGAAAAAAATTACTTAAAAATAATAATAATAATAATAATAATAAAAAAAAGAAAAAAGAAGAAGAAGAAGAATGCATAAAAGTTTTAACTCAAAATATGCTCTTCATCTGATTTTTCATTTGACTTAAAACAAACCGATTAAAAACGCAGCACAACACAAAGAAATCTTGTGCTTTTAGAAAAAAATGTTATTTGTAAGAAGATTTAGAAATTCTGCCATTATCTTTAATATAGTTAATAACAATAAAATGGGTTTCAGCATTCGTACATAATGGCCGAGTGGCACTAAGCTGTAGAGGACCTGCTATTATCCCTTAGTGAATTAATTATGGCGAAGGACTCCAGCCACCAGCGTCTCTCAGCACATCAATTTTTTTTCCCCGGAAAAAAAACACCAAACTTACTTAATCGGCAAAGAAAATGATCTCAAACAGAGGTAATATGTTGGCACATCGGGTGCTCGGCTAATTCAATTTGTTGCAAACGATCAATCGCACTATTTCCATTTTGTCAGCAGCGTGTCTTCTTACGCTGGTAAAAAAAAGGAGGCTCCGCCATTAATTTAGCACACCTGGTAAAGGACTCAAACACATGTTTTGACATTAAATTCAGTGTTAGTTTGGCAATTAGCAACGTACGATGGTCTCCAGCGACCTCCATAATGCAGACAAATGAGATTAAAAACGGTATCAATTATGTTTGTCATTATTAGACTTGATAAAACTGCGTTTCTCGGCCTTTTAGATCAACTTCTTAACTTTTAAAAAGACTAATTTAAGCTGAAGTCAATAACGCTTGCTTTTCCACTGCTAACAAAGAAAAAAAAACAAAACCCATTTAAAGCTTTTTTTTTTTGTCATTACCATGGGAGAAATTGTCTTTTAATTGGATTGGAGAAGCTGCATCTTAATTGGCTTTTCGATCTCGGTAATGTACGTGTGCATCTTCCCGCGTGTTCACCACATTCCAAATTGACCTCAGAGGTCCGAGTCGACTTTCCCAACAGGACTCTCTGGGAGCTATCGCAGGCTAAAAATTCAATTTAGCTTTGGAGATTGACTGTCTAATTCTGTCGCACCTATAATGGGTTTCTACCGTTCCTTTAATTAAGTTTTCACATTAACGCACTGGACGCGCTCTTAAAACCTTCGCATTTCCCCCGTGGTCAACATTCGGGGCGGGGAAGACGAAATTAAAATTTCTTTTGCTGATGGAATAAGTGAAACGTCCCTTTGGAAAATGCACCTGGCAGCACAAAAGAAAAGGAGTTGTCGGCGGCCCTCGCACCTGGGGTGGCGTCCGGTCACATGCGAACGGTCCGCCGTGCGCTCCTCCTTGTTTACTGAGCGGCGCCCAGGGCCTTTCAGTAGCTCATCGCCTGATCAGTAGCTCAGATCACCTGGTGCTTTGCAAAGCCCCCACATCTGCATATTCATTTACACAAAGCGTGTTCTCAAAATCAGGATTCTCTAAGCTTCACTTGTAAAGGTCTTAACTAGTCTCCTTAAATATATGTATATTTTCCTTGCCTCTGAAGAAAAAGATATAGACTGATGTTTAAATTTACACTGAAAATAATTTAATTTTCCCACGTAGTATGTCTAGTGATTTTCTGAAGTCCTAGTATTTTAAATAGAATAAAAACAATTTATATTAGTATGATGTCGCTAATTTTAAAAGTTAACAATTTCGATGTTTATACTGAAACGTGTTTAATCCGTCATTCTGAATGCATTGAATCAGTGACTGTCTGTGATGTAATGAAAATCATCGAGGATGTCATAGATGCTCTGGATGATGTCAGCGATCATGTCAGTGATGCACTGGATGATGTCACTGATGACGTCACGGTGGCACCAGCCGGAATTTATTTTCCTTTGAACTGCTTCTGTTTTTCACCACTGTTCTCCAGCCTGCAGGTTGCTTCCCATGTCTGGTCCGATCTCTTGCATCTAACTGCAAGCAATTACTTCTCTTTGCTGCTCATTAAACTGAGAAAACTAAATACTTATACATTTAAGGAATTACGAGAAAAGGTGGGTATGAGAAAATGTTCACAAGGAGATTGGTTTCCTCTGCTTAGCCAAAGCAGAAATCTCGTTCCAGCGCATCGACTGTTTTTTTTTTTTGGCATTCATTACGACGTAGAGGTTTTCATATGACAAAAATTAAACAGAACAAACCGAAAAACTGTGAAATCAATACGTCTCTCAGTATGTGACCTAACGTTTTGTTGCTCAAGCTCTGAAATTTCATCAGAAGCAAATATTTAATTAAATAACAGCATATCTGTTGTCATTCTTACATATAATTACATAATTTGACAACAAAAATACGACTAACACTCCCTCACATATTATTCACACTAAACCTAAAAATTCTCAAAATTATAGAAATGCACACATTTTCCTATCCAGCAGGTAGCGAAAGGTTAAAATTTGGTTCCTCTAAAATGACACATTTTAAGTAATATGTTTATAAGCACAAAATGAACTAATGGATATTACCTGCATTTACGCTATTAAATATTTTAACAAAAGAAAAACCATTAACCATGTGTCGTGAGCGAGATATTATTGTAAAAGCATTCGACAGTTCAGACTGATGTTTGAGGAGAAGCTTTACAAAGATTTTCCATAATTTCATTAACATACTAGCACACAATTCTGACATTTTGAGTACCATTTGTGTTGCATATGCATATTTTTGTGTACTTAAGTTAGGGAGCAACATAGTAATTAAATTGAATGAGTAAACAGCATTTTAAGAGTTTTAGATATTTAGATGGATCTTCAAAAATGGTGAAGCACATTTAGTTTTTTCCACCAAATCCATTAAAATAATATCTATTATTATTATATTAGTATTATTATTATTATTATTCTTACTATTATTTTGCAGTAAATTTCAGGTGTGCCACATCAATGCCCACTCTATATTGAGATATTAATTACCTGCCCTAATAAAGAATACCTGTGCACTGGCACCGAACGCACTGCGGCACCGTGCAGGCAAATGTCTACAAAGAGCCGTCTCCAGATCAGCTGGAAATAATCAAACTGTATGTTTTGCATCATGCTGCCAAACTTCAAATCCAGTAATTTACGGTGTTTTCCACAGTTTTTGAGAAGAAACACAAAGTGCCGCAGTGTGATCGGTGGCATCGGTGTGCAAAACTATTGCTGCCATTGCAAAACGTCGGGCTGAAGGGGGGAAAAAAACGCACGTGACCGAGCGAACCGTAAGAAGGTTTTTTTATATCTGCAGGTTGAAGAAATGTACGGAGCGGCGCCATCACGATCGCGTCCACGTCCGTTCCGCCCATCACGCCCAAGTGGGTCGAGGACACGCGTCTCCAGACTGTCTGAGCCACAATATGGGTCCTCTGGCACCACGTGGGAGTTAATGGCGCACAATCAACGTACTGATGGAAGCGAATAAAGCCATAAAGTAAAAACATGTGATTAGAGGCGCCCGACACCTGTCCGCTCCTCTTTTATAAGGTTTCAGTCATTTATTAAATGTCAGGTTTGACCCAAAACCTCACAGTTACCTCCGATTTACATGAACTCCAGCCAATGAGGGACGAGCTAATCTTCCGCCATGCTGGTTTTTATAAGGTTACAGCAGCATCTCCTGCGGGGGGGGGACGCCGGCCGAGTTATTAGGTTTGGCACATCTAGGTGACACGGCCACCTTGAAGAGCGCGTCGGCGGTGCCGTTCGGTTCCAGCGCAACAGCCGATCTCACGCTACCATCCCTCATCGCTCTCCTCCGCCGAGCCCCTTCTCGCACCCGGGAGGCGCTAATGGCTGCCGGTGTCACTCATCATCGGGTCGAGACGCGAGCGGAGGATCGGAAAAAAAAATACACATAACTGTCACGATTAAATGGTAATCAGGAGTTCTTCTCAGACACTGTTGCTTACTCTTCATCTTTGGTCAAACTTTTTAAATTTTACAATCCCCCCACCGCATACGATACGTCTTTTGAAGGAAATGATGGATCAGCTTGCACGAGGTACCGCTCCGCGTTTCATGAGCCTGACATCTGTCACCGTCGTGACAAATTGCAGAACAGGTGAGAGCATCAAACACACCGGCGTCCCGAGGAGCTTCCTGCAAAAGGCATAGCATCTGTAGGACTAATAATAATAATAATAATTTACACATTTTAATACA
This sequence comes from Scleropages formosus, assembly GCF_900964775.1. Lineage (NCBI taxonomy): Eukaryota > Metazoa > Chordata > Actinopteri > Osteoglossiformes > Osteoglossidae > Scleropages > Scleropages formosus. The sequence continues at coordinate 3,142,719 of NC_041821.1, forward strand.
TCTATCTGACTCTTTTATCCAAAGCAGCTTACAGCGCGAGATTTTTAGAATAAACTGCTTACCCACTTTACCCATTTATACAGCAGGGTAATTTTTACAGTATCAATTCCAGCTAAGCACCTCGGTCAAGGGTACTACAGCAGGAACAGGGACCTGGACCTGAGTCCTTTAGACAAAGACAAGGCAAGGGCTCCAACCACTATGCCACCTGCTTCTCACTGTCTGCTGCAGCACATAAAAATTAACGGGGAAACATAAGAGATGACGTAAAATACGAAGAATTACCAAAAAACACAACGCGCGATCCTCAACATTAAAAACACTAAACGATAATAACGTCACCATCTGTGCACACGCCGTTTGGTTCAGCGGCCGGACGATTCATTTTTAAGGGTACGTTCCGCAGCGGACACGGCAGAGATGAGGTAAAGCACGGCCTCGCTCCACGAGCCGAGCGGGCGTTCGGAGCCAAGGCCTCGGTCGGGCCCGAGCCGGGGGGCGGCGGTCCGACGGGGGCCCGGCCGGGACGCGGGCCGGAGCGTGCAGCGGAGCGCTGCCGTCCCCCGAAGATTACATTGAAAAAGCATTTTTCCGAGGCGACCGGTCGCGGTCACGGTCACTGCAAACACTTCATTACGAACACAGAGCGACGACGGGGCAAATAGGAGGCAACGAGCGGCGCCGTGTTGGGTTGCTGCCCTAATGGCGCTGGATAATGCTTTTCCATTCTGCCAAATGTGCGTTCCGTGAAACTATTAAGCGCTCGTTTGGTACGACGAGCTGCCAGCAATACAAATAAATAAATAAAACAAGAAATTAATAAAGAATAAGAAAAAAAAAAAAGAGACTCCTTTGCCGCTACGGATATGCCATTAATATACAGCGCCTGAAATTAAATCTGATGCAGATAACACAAGGAAACCTTCAGCGTGGCGCAGGTTCAAATGAAGAGGAGGGTCCAGATGGTTCCCGAGGAAGATCGATATCGACAAAAACGTTACACTGCTGCGCTTTGAGGAAACTTGGGCCAAATAATTAACCTAAACTCTTAAAAAAAAAAAAAAAATAACTGCTTATATGGGGTGCCAAAATGACTACCATAAATTGTAATTAAATGACTTTAAAGATTTTTTTAAAGATTACTACACACAGATTATTCTTTTTTTAAAGGAAAAATAAATTCGCTAATTAAAGTTTGTTCACTTCAATTTCATTTTGCTACAAGGCAAGTGTAATGAATATTATAAATATATCTTGACGCGCTGGCGGCCGGCGAGGAGGTCGCGGACGGACCTGAGACTCAGGAGGACACCGCCGTTCTACCTTGGAGGGGGACGCTCAACCCGGGCAGTTCACCTGCAGAAGAGCAGCTCGGCAGTGTAAATGAGCGTAAATAAGCCCTCCGGGTACAGTAATGTCAATCTCGGCGACAAATGTGCTGCAGGTCAACATTTTTACAGCGGGACTCAGCAGCTCACACCGGGCATGTCGGTGTTTGGGGGCGGAGCCTTCAGAAAAGTGGCGGCGGCCGTCCGCGAGTAACGTCCGTAGACATATAGTCTCCGTTTTCCCTCATTAAATAATGCAATAACATCGATCGCCCATTATGCGCGTCGAGCACCAAACACCGGTACGTTTCCACGCAGTTTTTCACTTAGCAACGCAGCACACGGCGTTCGGGACCCCTCCCGTGATATTTAGCGTCTCTCTGACCCCTGTTAATGGGGAAGTTGAGCGGCCTAATGCTAGAAATCTGGCGTCGGAGGTTCGACTTCCTTTTTTCGGGGCCGTCGCCGGAAGGGAACTGACGTCGGATTGCTGCGGAACGAACCCCGTCAGGGTGGAAAAGGGGCGTTGAGTCGCTACCGTTTCCAGAGAGGCTCGATGTGGGATGCGGCACCGCGGTCCACTCTGTATGCGAAAGTGCACGTTACCGTGATCGTTACACGAATTTATATGTCCTGTCCAACTACGACGGGACTTCTGACAGTGGACGCATGAGCTGTACCGCATATTTACCACATACTGAAACTTGGCTCATTTCAGTGGGTTAAAAGGGCCTGATCCTGGAAATATTTCCCATAGTTAGAGGAAAAACAGACAAGTATCACTTATGTGCAAAACTATGTTTGCCTACAGAGCACAAAGATTATATATAGATTATATTTCAAGAGGTCTAAAATCCAAAGCCCAAAGGTTCTCTGTTATGGCTACAGTGTGGTGTTCCCTCTGTCCCTCAGAGGAGCTGAATCCCTCTTCACATTCAAAAAGGGTCTCAAAACACATCACTTTCAGAGCCAGTTTTCTTCTGATTTACCTGCTCCATAAACCTTCACCACGAATCTATTAAAAAAAAGAAAAACTATGAATGCTATTGGAAGCCATTCAGCCTGGATCTGTTCTTCTCTATCTACTGGCGAAAAGCACTTTATTCTGAGTTGTACGTCACTTTGGAGAAACGCATCTGTTTCATTATACAGACATATACAATAATTTTTGTATATATAAATTCTATATATTTATTTTAATAAATGTAAAAATGAATGATTTGCAGGAAGGAAACAGACCCAAATGTTAAGGACAAGTCGAGAGCCAGTAACGCACAATCAAAAATAACAGGAAGCTGAAACACCGAAAACCTCAAGTGGTTCTGAATCAATGACGTTAGGAGATCAAGTCACATTTGTGTAACCAGGGGTGAACAGACTGGGAAATTGGGCAGATTTCATTCTCCCACAATCCATTTCTTCCCCGGACGGTTCGCATTTGGACATCGATCTGGTGAAACGGGCAGAAACTTCACTACGTTAAAAGAAGCGGGATAAATCCTCGCGCTGAAAGCGAAGCGAGAGTCATCGACGGCTTGACAGCCATATAGCTGGTGGTTGTGGGAAACGATATCAATTTACCCAGCAAATATAGGGCCTGGGCCGCAAACAGGGATAAGCCGAGGGAACCGCGCAGCTCCAGCTGCACCAGCAGCCACCGCCGAGTAATTGGTTTGCGTGGGAAGGGTGCCGGCCGCCCGTCTCGCCGCCGCTTCAAAAGGAATATTAAGAGTTTCAAAGGCCTCGGAGGCTGCGCAACTTTAACAGGCTGCCGAGCGCCCGGCGCGCCCGACAAACAGCACTCGGGGTAACGGCAACGTGCGCTTTGGTTCCCGGCCGCATTCAGAAGCGGAGTCATCAAAGGCCGCGTTCGCGTTTTGATGGGCCGCAAAGCAGCGCCTTGGCCCAGCCGTGCGTCTCTTCGCCAGCGACGGCACCGGAGACCCACTCGAGCTGCTAGACGTATATTACCTGCCCGTTTAACGGAGGGAGCGCCGACGCATTTGAGGGAGCACGGTCCGTGGCCCCCAGCGGAACCCAGGGCCGCCGTAAAGCTGACCGCGCGTACAGGAGCTACGCGAGGGGTGCGGACAGCTCTACGAGTCTCATCTTTTCACCCATCTACTTCCTCTTATACATGTTTTCTCACTGCAGTGAAGGCCAAGGTTACAGGTTCGAGTCCCTGGAAGGACCCTGCTGCTGCACAACTGAGCAAGGTGCAGCAGCGTAAAGGGGTGAACTTCAACAGGATTCAGACCCTTTCACATTCCTCAGCTCACAAATATTGATAGACTTCGCAGACCTGCGCTGCCAACGCTAATAATTATCTTTAAATACATTTGTGTCGGGGAGAGACATTTTCTAAACACGCAGCTATTAGAAATAACTGAAAGGTGTGCTTTAAAACACTTCCTAAAATAGCAGAAAAAATACTTAAAAACTATTTTACCATTTTTTCTATTAATACATTTATATATATTACATTATTGCTATATATGTATATATAAAACATATAAAATTATACACATTTTTTTTTCACGCAGAAAAATCCCTTGAAGTCATTCATGTAATCTTTTCCCATCCATTTGTTTGTAGGTTTTTGAAAACATTACAACCGTGTTACAGTGTAACTAAATATCCACTAAAAAATTACATTAAATAATTGTCTTCTATAGGTATTAACACATTGTTTTATTGCTGATTAATATGATACTATTTTTTCCTGGTGGAACTCAGCAAATTTGATAAAACAGCACTTAACAAGGTATTTATAGTTAATTTCAATCCTGGCAAATCCAATTAATTAAAAAAATCCTTTCTAAACTACTCATCCTTCACATCTACTTACGATTCAAAATAATTAAGTCAGTAATTAATATGACTTAACAATATTTTCTTTTGAAGGCAGCCACTTTGCCATTTTGAAAATGTAGCAATTCTAATTAATAACAAAAGTCGTTAATGAGGATATTGGGAAAGTACTTTGGTAATTGCTTTTTCTTCGTTAAGTTTTTTTAATTAGAGGGCACTGTATTACATAATTTTTTTCCTCCATAAAACTAATATGGAAGCAGTACTTAGCGGACGACTAGATAAAGCTCAATAAATTGGACCTTTAGTTTATCCTTAAATCCTTAGACCCCTTTCATGCTTTTTTGTTTCGAAACTAATATTCAAACACATGCAGTATTTATAACTCGGATGGCAGCTGTAGATGCACAAATTTAATAATAGGTTTTACATTTTAAGACCTCGCCTCTTTGTGAAAGCATCGCGAGCTACTGGGAAACTGCAAACCGAATTTTATTATTAATGGGAAACGATGCAGTCGTGCTTCCCCCCAAAAACTTGTTTCTCGGGTTGCTGTGCTCAATCTACTGGAATAAATCACAGCCAAATTCTGTTTTAGGTGAAGTTATTCAATATACGTTGATACACGCTACATATTTTGTGAGGATTTGGTATTTATTGCCGTGGTCCACACGAGAATGTCCCTCCGCAAATATGTGTTGGACTCAAGTGTCCAACTTACTTCCACCACAAGTTGAAGAGTTAACATTTGACCTTTTACTAAAGTTTGCATGATTTGGTCACGTGCTGGAATATATACATAGTTGTTCATGCCCCCCTCTGCCGCCGTGCAGTGTAACCGTTTTCCACTGTGCTCTATTATCTATATGTATTTTTCTTTTCTCTGGATACCGACTCCATCTCTTTGCTGCTGTGACCCGGTTTTATTAGTAAGGCAAATTAAGTTAAATTATAATTTAATACTTTAAATAAACATAAACTTTTTTACACTTCACCATTTAGTTAGGTTAAAAGCATGACACATCCTCAGACTTCAATAATTTTGTCACTGAACCATTTTTTTCATCTTTCCTGCTGCTAAACACCAATGACAACACTACAAAAAAGGAAATGCACAGATTCTTCTAAAATCCCTTCCAATATACTACGTTGTCTTTTAAAAGAAATTCTGCACTGAATTTATCAAACGAGCCCCAGTTTTACTGCCTCATCTGAGACACGTACAATTCAGCAAATCAGATTCAATGCATTTTTTTCCCGACCAATCAGATTTCAGACGACGGAGTTAAAAAAAAAAAAAAAAAGAAAAAAGAAAAAAAAGAAATGCAGAACCTTAAAACATCCTCAATGCACTGATTCCGCAAAACTTGTACAATTTTTCTCTGTGGGAAACGAGGGAAGGAGGGCCGCCAGGTGCAGCGGAATGTCATAAACACGGACGGATCCTTTTTGTCAGTTCAATTAGGCCTTTGCGGGTTTTCCTGTGAAAAATGGGCGCCGTGTAAAATGTCAGGACCCGTCTGCCTGTCACGACGAGCGGCTAAATTCGGAATATTGCAGGATAATTGCGGAAGCTGATCGCCCGCGCGGCCCCTCCTCGAGCTTAATGAAGATGAAAGCGCGCGACGTGCGCACGTCGGAAAGGGAAGCGCGGGGCCCTCCGTTCACACGGAGCGTCAAACACGACTCGGCGGCTGAGATCTTGACGTGTCGATCAATACGGTCCCTGCGAGCGAGATCATCCGCGAAGCCCGCAAATCCGAATCCTCCCCGAGCGCCATTTCACAGAAGCGCGGAAAACTAGTTCCTGGCATCCTAACCGCACACGTAATATCGCGGCAAAGTTAGTCGACGTTTATTTTGAGATGCGGACGGAATTTTGGCCGTCGGCAGGGAAGCACGTACCTTGAAAATGTTGCTCCGTCCTCGTTCGGCGAGAAAAAATTACCGTTTTCCTCGACGCGTCACGTCCACCGCGGTACAGATCAGCATGTCGGGAATCGTAACGATTAACAGGAAAAATTTCCAAATTGCATCAGCAAAATGAAGTACATTCAGCGCACTACACCGAGTCCAGGGCGGGCAGCCGGACGGGCACCGCACACCTTACTGTCCGGATCTACCGTCCCCTGTGGACGCGGGGCCCCTCGGACAAAGGCGGGAGCCCAGCGAAGCGCCACGTCCAGTATGGGGCCCCGAGAGAGCGCCAGGCCCTTTTTGTCACCCTTTCATTATGTCTGCTTTGTTTTTAATCCCGATGCCCAGCGTTTACCCTGCGCCCCCCTCCCCACCCAGCCGAGCCTCCATTATTTGCGTGAAGAGGTTCGGGACAATGCACATGCCTGTGCGGCGCCCACGGCGCGGCCGCTTTGCTAGGGGTGCGGAGGAGCGGCAGGGCCCCTGCGTGCCGGAGCTGGGGGGCCAGGAGCAAACAGCGTGGGGCAAACCTGCCCGTTGGGCAAACCGCAGACAGCAGCTCCGAGAGCTGGAGGGAGGGCGTGTGGGTGGGTGGATATGAGCGGTTGACAGAACTGGGATCATCTGCCGGAGTTACGTGTGGGGAGGAGGAGGGGGGGGGGTTCCAAGCAAGTACTGTACTGTGCCATTAATAAAGCAGGCTATCAGGTGTTGCAGTGACGTCACGGAGTACACCAATCACAGACCGCGCTGTGCTCACGTGATCGATACGATCTTTTTTTTTTTTTTTTTTTTTAAAAAAAAAAAGAAACCTCGGCCTGACACCCCAGCTAATCAGTCCGACCGTGACAATAGAATAATCATAGTTAACGTTAATAAATTATTTCATTACACAAAAAGCACCTCTGTCTCTGTACAGTACGGGTGTGGACACTGCACACTTACGTTATGATTACTGTGATCCGTCAATAAATTTAAAATAAAAAGGAGGGCAGCGCTCTCAGAGTTACTGAACAAGTTCTATTTCTGCGACACGCCCGCGGCACGTGCATTTATGGTCCTCAATCGATTATGCACGGCTGCGACTTCGCCAGTCGACGTTCGCCGCGAATGCAGCGAGACGACGGGCGCGTGAGTGAACGCCAAACATCCGGTTACTCACGTTTCCTTCGGTGAGCTCCACTTCCGGTCTCGAGGGGCCCGGGAACCTGCGGCTGCCCTGCGGGGCGAGAAAAATCACGAGCGTTATTACGGCGTCAGCGACGCGCTGCGTTTTCTCGCGTGTCCGGACCGCTGCGCACCCGGGGTGGGGGTGGGGGTGTTTCCCCCTCATCGTGGCCGGAAAGTGGCTCGCGTGCCGGGGCAACTCTCACATGATTTTGGCGCGCACGCACGGAGCGCGATCTCGTGCCTCAGCCGCGCGAGGACTCCGAAAAGGAGCGTCAGACACTTTCGGCCCCTGTCGTTCATGTGACATGAAAAGGCGTTTCGCGCTAATGTTCGATTCATAAGTAAAATGTCAGCCCAAGTGCCGCTTACGGTCTAATTGCTCGCCGGGCCGCCTGAGGCCAAAGAAATGACTCTATAGCGCCTTTGCCGGAGCGAGGAGTGTGGGGCTTGAGCGCCATCTGCTGGGCGTCACCATCAACACCGCAAGATCCCCCGCGAAGCAGCGCTCCACAAACCCCTGGATTATGGGGTGGTGCGCGCATGTCTGTCTGTCTGTCTGTCTGTCTGTCTGTCTGTCTGTCTGTCTGTCTGTGTGGAGGGGAGGGGGAGGTTGTTGATGATTTAGCTTTTTCCTCGACGATGGATCTCTTTTCACTCCTTAAATACAGTGCAGGACGTGGAGTAAGTGCTTGAGAAGGACGTTTACATTTACCTGATTCTTTCCTCCAAAGCGACTTAAAAGTGTTGCGCTTTCTGCAATTATTTACCCGTTTATACAGCTGGGTAATTTTACTGAAGCAATTTAGAGTAAGTACCTTGTTCAAGGGTACTGCAGCCCAAGGTGGAATTCAAACCTGTGACCTTTAGGGCCAAAGGCAGCAGCTGTAACCACCACCCTACCGGCCGGCCTTCGCACCCGCCTCCGGAGCGTCTGTTGGCGACACCGCTCTCGTGCACGTGTTCTAGGTCCAATCGCTTGAGCTCCATCAGGAGAAGAACCTTGTGGATACAGCGGACGGAGTACGGAGAAATACGCCACAGGAAGAAAAGGGAGCAATAGCTCACAGCTGGAGGAAAAAAGAAGCACCGCACAGGTACAGGGAGACGTATCTCACGGAGATAGCAGAGTAAAACAGCTCGCGGACACAGAGGAGAAATAAGGAGAAGTAAATCAGACACAGGCAGATAAGGGAAAAAACCCTGGCTATCCAGAGGAGTAAAATACCCCATGGAAAGAGAAGGAAAAGGAATGGAGGACGAAGCAGAGGGGTGGATCCTCAAATTCGCCTCTTTCATACCGCAGTACACACCTCACTTTCTCTGCAGAGTAAATGGGTACAGGTTTGTTTTCAGCACTCTGTGGCGACTGCGCTTCTCCAAGGGTCGTAAAGTCAGGTGAAAGACAAAGTTCCGCTTCGCGAGTGCAAACACACGCTCATCGATCGGCCCCCGGAGCCGACGTCCGTCCATCAGGGGGCCGTCGGTGCCATTGTCTGAAAGCGGTGCGTGGAGCTCCGACTGGACTGCGTTTCGCCTCAACAACAGGGACGTGTGTATTGTCTGGATGCTGGAACCAGAAGGAGAGTCTCACTGGGGAAATAGCACATAAATATTCTCACTATCCGAAACTGGCCCAGGGAAGCCGTTGCAGTGATTTACGTATATTTTCAAAAATATTTCTTAATATGTGCCGTGGACTTTTCAGGCTAATTAAGAATACTTATATGTGTTTTAATAATCTATTTTACAATTTATTTCTCTCATACAAGTGGACCTTATGGGAATTTCATGCTGGCTCACGCTTTAGTGCAATAAACGATTCCTAAATGACTGTTTCGACAAAATTTTAAATAATACAAGCTGGCAACAAAATTTTAGCACTCTTTCGAGCTGGATGTGTTTGAAAGAGATTTGTTTTCTACAAGGACATCCCACTGAGATCTGTTTCTTAGGGTTTAAAGTCTCGTTATTATAGAGGAAAAGGGTCTCGGTAAGACTGGCAAAGCATGGACATACACCCGTGCACAGATTCCATCAGAAGAATAAGCAGGTCTTGGACTATGGGCAGATAGCAGTAGCCTGCCCTGCGGTAATGGGGGCAGTTTTTGTGTGTGTGTGTGTGGCACACTAACGAGGTGACGTTAGGAGACCAGAGGCCGTCCTCAGGTCAAAACTGTGCTCCCTGTGACCTTTGTGATGGTTTCAAGACTCGCACTTTCCTTCCGCCGCTGGTGGTAGTGTGGAGGTTTGGGGGGTAGGGAGGGGCTGCTGCGCTGTGACTGTGCCTCTACATTCATCAGGAAGATAAATGCCTCCGGACGGCACGCTCAGGCAACAAGGGAAGCCTCCAATAGATCGTAATAAACACATTATCGCTCCCATTTATGTACAGTGCTGTTGAGAACGGCGTTCGCCTCGAACACGGTCGTCATTAATTCACCGCGCTGAGGTGATGCATACAGAAGAACTGTGTGCCGGGAGATCCCGGGTGCATCCTTCACACAAGCCCAAGGAGCTGCAAACCACCAAACCACTCTTTCTCTTTCACTCCAGCAGGTGGCACAATAGTTAAATGGGACAAGTCTGAGTTCCAGGGTTTGTATGGAGGTGGGACGCACCCTGAAGGCTAAGCCGTGACGGTAATATACAAACAGTTGTCCACGCGCTGCCGTGACTGCAGGATCGCTATGCCCGTTTCTTTGTCTCGGTGCCGGAAAATTCCACTCGGAGGCATGATGTAATGTGTCTAATTGTTGCACCATTAGGTCCTGTCATGGATGAAAATGTCACTTGGCGCAGCCCAACGGAAATCGGTACCGAGCAAATGAGTCAATTAACTTGGAGGCAAACAAATAAGCAGGAGAAACTGGCAGAGTAGGTGGAGATCAAGCGCGGGCGAGTCGGCGCTACTTGGGGGTAAAACGCACACGGCAACCTGTTTGTCGATGGAAATGCACCACACGCATGGCGGGAACTGGGAGTCTGGACCAGACAAAACCAATGCCACCGGGTCACTAACACTCGGCCTCTGTCTGACAAAGCGCGGCGATGTTTGATGCTCAGTGGTTTACTCCCGACGAAATGTTACTTCTAAAGGGTATCTAGGTAAATAAGAGCCGGAGAGGTTGGCAAGGAAACGGCCATCCGCCGGCACGCACGACAAGAGGACGGTTGCTCGGCTTAATGTCGCCCGAGTTTTTCATTTCCAGGCGGTCGAACGATGCGCTAATAGCGACTCTGAAATCATCCTCATCCTCCCCAGGCCAGCAAATGGCTTTGCTCTCCAAATCCACTTAATATTCTTGTTTACTAGGTTGGCGTCCTGGAAGGGCCGCCGCCGTAATCCCTCAATACCGTGGCGGTCCTGCCGGACTGCACATGGCCTCTTTGTTTCTCTTCTTTTTTTTCCATAAAGGTTGTGGGGGCGGACTTGTGGGGTTATTATAAATGCCCAATGAATTATTAAGGCGTGTAAGAGGAGCGCACTACGAATTTCTGCCCGCCAGATGATGGAGCGTAGATGTGCTGAGAATCGGTGTCTCTGATAAACTGCCGGATGAATATTTCATTCGTCTCCAGAGGACCTCATTTGCTGCTCGGATGTGAGGCTCGAGGAAGGATCCTCACGCAGCACCGCACCGCCTGGCCCACTTTGGGCACGGGTCAGCCGAGACGGACACTCCTTCGGGTTCTTTGCTTCTTCCAGCACACCTGAGCGGTCAAGCCTGCATGTTGAGGAATGTGTTCCCCATCCTTGGCAGAAGGAGCGCAAGGTGGGGAGACCGGATGTCTGGTGTGGAGAGTGACCGGGGTGGCAGTGATTGGGAGGTCCGGGGTGCGGGAGGCAGCCGAGCGTGCGGCAAAGTCACCTTGAAGAGCGGTTGCTTCGTACTACGTCTTGCTCCCCGGTTCGGTGGCTCCGGACTGCCCCCCAGAGGAGGTCCTGATTGACCAGGAAGACGAAGGGGTGGGTCACTGGGGAAGAGCCGTCTCTCGGCATGGGGGAATCAGCTTCCATACTGTCACGGTCTACAGGAAATGGCTCTCATCTGTCCATTGCATTCAACCGCAAGACCATGAGTTTTAGCCTGAGACATAGCTACACGCACACACACACACACACAAAAACATGCATGGGGAGTAATAAACTGCCAAGGCCTGAGGTGAAGACTCACGACTCTAGCCGACCATTAAGCATCTGAAAAGGACGGCATTCCACCTCGACGCGGCTTCTAGCCTACAGAGGATGGCGAAAACGGATTTGCAGGGTCATCTACCGCAGGTACGGTTGGCTTCCTCCTCCGGAGCGAATCAAATAACCCATTTCCAGTGTCAATCTGGTCGACAAAATGAAAATCCATCGAGGAGGACCCTTCCGTTTAAGGATGGCTCCGGCCGCGGAGCAATCGCCGAAAACAAGATTTATTGAGAGTGTGTGTTGGCGGTGCCGCGCGGCGGGCCCCGCAGTCAGTGTGGCGGGAATTCGATATCAACGCCTCACACTGGGTCCCACATTACAGCAAACGCCGGGACGCCATCGGCCGCTCGATATGTCTGCTTTCGGTCGTTTGCGGGCTCGGCTGGGCGGCACGAGCACGCGTTGTTCCCGGTGACCGCCATTCCAGGCCGCGGGAGGGAAATCTCACACATTAGATCTGTCTGCACACACAACTCCATCTCCGGAGAACTACTGCGGCTTGGAGTCAAGGCCGTGAGCTTCGAAGCTTGTAGGTGAGGCGCCGAGTTCGAGGCGCGCTACTGATGCCTGGACAAAACCATAGTGTGACGGCTCATGAGCTGCAGCCGGGAACGCAACACTCTTCCATGAGTGAGCAGCCATCCCTTGGACTGTGTATATTTAGTTGACTTTAATGTTTATACACTTTACCCATTTATATAGCCAAGCTTTGTTTTTACTGGACCTTTGGGTCTAAAGGCAGCAGCTCTAGCCACTATGCTACCAGCTGCTTATATTTCCAGATATGGTATGGCCCATATTGAAATACCAAATTGTTTAATTCCAGCAAATAACAGAATGTAGCCAAAGAGGTCAGGAGTGGTATTGCAGTTTGTCAGTGATGATGATGATGGTGATGACGGTCATGGACAGGACAACACTGAAAAGGAAAATCATTTGGGGCACTCTTCATAACTAAAGGTAATCATGCTGCAAAGCCGGCACAGTTTTTATGTTTAGATTTCTCAACAAAAAAAAACACATTCAATTATTTACAGAAAATGGCGATATTTAATTTTCTGGCCAATGACCGAAATCAACCAAGCATTTGATTTACTAACTCAGTTTTTTTTCATTAGAGTTTCATTCTGGCACTTCTAATAGCCGTTAGACAAAGACAGAACCGTAACCATTAGCTGCGGTGAGATTCGGGGCCGTCAGCGCACGTTTATTTTCATTTTCAATTCTCTGGTGTTTCATAATTCTGTGTTGCAAGCGTTCCATTCATCATCAGAACTTCTGTTGCCCTCCCTTTATTTCGGTTTACAATTCAAAGTGCTGCTCTGTAACTTTCTTTTCTTTTCTGCGATGCGCTGACGGGCAACTCGGGGACGCGCTGTGGCCCCGAGGCGTTTGACAGCCCCCCCTCCATCTTGCCACCCCCCCCCCCAGGCCCAGATGCTGTCAGTCCCGGCCACCCTGTCGACCAGGGTAATGGGGCGGGGCAACCGGACCGCTCCCCAGTGCCTCCGCACACCTCAGCCGGCCCCTGAGCGGCACATGAGTGTCAGCCCCCGCAGCAGGATGTTCCTGCTGGTCTGCCCCCCTGAGGGCGCTGCCTCCCTCCGCTGTCACAGCAGCCTGAGGATCCAGATCACATGGGAGTCAGAATCCTGTTTAAATCTAACTTTCAAAAAAAAGAAATCATATTTGTATTTTAAATGTAAATGCAGGTAGCCATCTGAGACGCAGACGTTGGTTTCTGCAGGGCGTTGACACAAAGCAGCCGGACGGATACTCCTCAACGCGCCTTTACAGGTCCTCACGCTGCAAATTTTAACTGATCTGATGTCTCGGACCGTCGCATTGTTTATTCTGCACCATTTTTTTATTGCGTCTTCTAGAGGCACAAAGAATAGAGGAGGAAAACACGACTGAACGAACACAAAATATTACAGTCTTTTCCTTCAACAACACCAATAATAATAATAATAATAATAATAATATAAAGACTGCAGCAAGAGTTGGAATAATAAATTGGTTTGTGTTTCGGTTTCATGGGATATCAAAGTGCAGAAGAGGCTAATCGGACATGACGGCTGCGCTGTGTCCATGAATAATTACGGGGTGGCCCTACTGCGGCAGGTTGGGACGGCCAAGGTCAGCAGTAAATGTGCAAACGACTCCCTTCTAATATGTAAACCAACATCTGGCCACATCTGGAAAGGCAAGCCAGACTCGGGGGGGGGTAGTGTCAGGACAGCCAATCAACTCTATCCAGCTAGGTGATGGACAAAACTTCTGGCCATTCTGTGCCTCTTGACAGCCATGGTTATCGAGTTGAATTCACTCCAGTCCTCCCCCCTGCCTCAATGGATGGGCTCAACCACCGGCAGTGTGCAGCGCTGCCCAGCAGGGGGAGCTCCACTTGGTTAGGTCAACTCACCCCCCACCCCCCAGGTGCTCGGCCCTCCAAACCTGGCAGCGGTGCAAAGCAGGGAGTGTTCTGACGGTACAAAAGGCTATAACTGACACAGTCGACGCTAAGGAGCGCCAATTTCCGGCACCAAGGTTTTTACCGAAAAACGAACTTAACTGGTCTACAATGCCGTCCCCTGACTGAGCCTATCAGTTCGCAGGCATCCAGCTGTGCTGCTCGTTCGTAACGCCTTCACATTAAATTATAACTTTTTACAGGGGAAAAAAAGCAGAGCTTTTCCATCAGGACACGCTATTGAAAATTTCCCATTAATGCCACATGGCAGCGTTGCA